>NW_027139581.1:3468000-3779000 GCF_035084215.1 Heptranchias perlo | reverse complement strand
ACTCGCTCGGCCGTGTAGAAAACTGCTTAAAAATCCACTCCTGACTCCATCATGTGAAAGACACTGTGAAAATCCGCAGAGTCTGTATTGTTTCAGAGAGCTCAGAAAACTACAGAGATTCTAATTGTGCAGAGACAGAGCATAAAATTATTAGAAGCTCGATGCATCATAGTATCATATAGTATGTAGAGCAGAGGAGGAGGCCATTCGGCCCAACGTGCCTCTGCCAGCTCTTTGAAAGAGCTTCCAATCAGTTCCATCCCCCTGTACTTTTCTCAGAGTCCTGTTTTTTCCCTTCAAGTATTTATCCAATTCCCTTTTGAAAGTTACTTTTAAATCTGCTTCCACCGCCCTTTCACTGCATTCCAAATCATTACAACTCACTTCATAATTTAAAACTCATTTCTGTGCCTTTATTTACATAAAACTAATGTATTCATCTATTAGTATAATATTCGATACGTTCATATTGAATATCTGTCACGAAAAGTTTGTTAACATTTCCACAATGCACAAGGTTGTGGGCAGAAGCAGGTTTAAAATTAATATTGGATTTGATTATAATTTAATACAGCATCAGTTAATATCAATGTTAACTTACAATATAATCAATTAAACACAAACCGCCTTCCACAAATGTCCCATACACAACACCGTCAGGAGAAAATGTCAGAGATGGGAGAAAAATAAATCGATTATGTTACAATTAATTTCACAAATCACCGTGTTTCTTACTCAGTTGTGATTGAGCTCCAAAAGGTCTCACTGCAGATTTTAATTAGTTGCTGTATCCTGGTTTGGTCTTGATGATTTTATATATTATATTTAATTAATGAACAATGTGGAGCCTGTGGCTGGATAGATTTCAATTTAAAATAGCTCTTGGTTTATTAAGTACTTACTCTTCAATGGAGGAAGTTTTATTGTCAGTAAACTGTCCAAAAATGTTGGCTCTTTGTATATTATCTCTTTTAGGCAGTGAGACAGGCTTTACTAAAGAATTGTGCAAATTCATAGGCAGAAAGAGATAAACTGTTATAGAAGCCAAACAACATTTTTAAAATGAATGGGGGTAATTTTGATTTTGGCGACAGTGCGAAACGTGTGCTGGGGAGTCGACAGCCCGTTTAACATCTCTCCCGGCTTTTATTTCCAATGACGTGAATCACCAGTTTTACACTGTCCCGCCAAGTCAAAATTACCACCAATATATTTCAACCAAAGAACTTTCAGGCTTCACAAGGTTGGAAATAGACAAGAAATAAACTAGGCAGAGTGGGGGAAATTATAAGGTTGGAGGCAGCGATGCGAATATTGCTGGAAATCAAGCAGAATTGTTGAAATGATCTTCGTTTAATTAAATTACATTAGTTCATTAAATTTTAAAAACTACTGACCTCGTAAGGCTGGAAGGAAACTAGAAACAATTTTAAACTTCAAACAGATTTGTTTCACTAAAATGACGTTAATATCAACATTAATTTATTATCAGCACTCTGGAGGTAAAATTCAACTTGTGCGGGGCGTAAAACGGGCGGTAGCGGATGGGCTTTCCGAATTACACAACGCCTGGTTTTCCCTGAATTACGCTCCCGTCGAAGTTAGAAGTTCGAACCTAAAGGCTCGTTTCTCCATTTGCTCCGTTATATTCAGGGTCTCTGATAATTAAACGAAGCGATGTTCTGTTTTACACGGATCCTTGTGTAGTTTCAGTTAAACTTGAATTATACTGAATTCCACATTTCGAAGTTAAAGTGTGCAAGATATAGATTCCCGCCTGGGCGTTAAACAATCCCTGCTCTGTGCACAGAGAGGAAATTTGAGTGGGGAGGATTGCACACCTGCTACAAAACTCTCCCGATTTTACTTCCATTAGTTTAAATAGGAGGAAGATCAGGTGGATTCTGTGAGTGACGTCTATTTTTTCCCGATCAGATTTCCCTCCCCCCCTCCCCCTTCCCCAGATTGTTGTTCAGCGCGAAGCTGAGATTATCCTTAATACCCAGCCAGCGAAGACAAAAATCTACCTTTAGTGTTTTATTGAACAGTTTCTCTGCAGACGAGGCTATAGCACAGATCATTTAAGAAACGGAAGAGCGCTACTTTAGCAAATCGAGGTTCTGCAGCTCATCTGTGTTGGTGATTTGAGACCCGAGCCAGGCGGTAAACAAAGAATACAGAGACCCCGGACTCAGATGTGTTGAGGGCGGCGGGAGAATAGGACAGGGAACAGTTCTGGTCCAAAGGTCCTACCCGCATTTGCAAGGCGTTTCTTGGCTGACATTATTAATAGTTATTATTATTGCTGTTAATAATAATATTATTACTACCACATTATTAGTGATACCTTTATTATTGCTGTTGATATTATTATTTATGTATCTTGAAGTGTTGGGACATTAGGAGTAAACAGTAAATACCGCGAAACTTGGCCCAATATTTGATTACAGCAAGAAAGCAAATGGGAGAAGTTGCTCGATGCATCATGAGAGAGAAAGGGTTCACATTAAGAGGTGACATTATTTCTCTATACACCGTTCATTAGACCATGAGAGAGAAATGGTTCACATTAAGAGGTGACATTATTTCTCTATACACCGTTCATTAGACCATGAGAGAGAAATGGTTCACATTAAGAGGTGACATTATTTCTCTACACACAGTTCTTTAGACCATGAGAGAGAAAGGGGTCACATTAAGAGGTGACATTATTTCTCTGTACACCGTTCTTTAGACCATGAGAGAGAAAGGGTTCACATTAAGAGGTGACATTATTTCTCTGTGCACCGTTCTTTAGACCATGAGAGAGAAAGGGTTCACATTAAGAGGTGACATTATTTCTCTATACACCGTTCTTTAGAGCATGAGAGAGAAAGGGTTCACATTAAGAGGTGACATTATTTCTCTACACACAGTTCTTTGGACCATGAGAGAGAAAGGGTTCACATTAAGAGGTGACATTATTTCTCCATACACCGTTCTTTTGACCATGAGAGAGAAAGGGTTCACATTAAGAGGTGACATTATTTCTCTATACACCGTTCTTTCGACCCTGAGAGAGAAAAGCAATGTCAACGACAGCCAATCGGCAGCTCGTTTCCCCCTGCCCGAGCATCTTTTCGATTTAAGGCAGTGCAAAACGGGGCACCGATTGGCTGTCGCCCATTTTGCACCACAGACAAGGATGAATTGATACTCAATGGGCGGTAGCTCACAACTGGCAGTATTGCACCAGCCTCCCGTTATACTTCAATGGGAGTGAATATAAGGAGGGGCGAGAAACAGGCGGCCGATTCGATACCGCCCCTTTGTCCACTGCCCAAGTCGGATTCATGCCCCGAAATCATACCCACACTGAACAAATTCCTCTTCACTTAAATGGAAAAGAAATTTGGGTGGATTGCAAAATGAGGTGCAATTCGTTATCGTCGATTTTGCGCTACTGCCAAAGAAGAATTTAAATATCTCACTTCTCATCCTGTCCATGAGAACCACCTCCTGCTCCCTCAACCCTATTCCCACCAAACTGCTGACCACCAAACTTCCCTTCCTGGCCCCAATGTTAGCTTATATTGTGAACGATACATGTTTGCTGATATTGTTAACGGTTCCATCTCCTCAGGTATTGTCCCCCTCCCCTTCAAATCTGCCCTCATCACCCCCCCCCCAACTAAAAAAACCCACTCATGACCCTTCTGTCCTTGCAAACTACCGCCCCATCTCTAACCCCGCTTTCCTCTCCAAAGTCCTTGAATGTGTTGTCGTCTCCCTAACCCCTGTCACCATCTTTCCCATAACTCCATTATGGACCCCTCCAATCAGGTTTCCGCCCCTGCCACAGTACTGAAATGACCCTTGACAAAGTTACAAATGACATCCTATGTGACTGTGACCGGAGTAAACTTTCCCTCCTCATCTTTTCCGACCTGTCTGCAGCCTTTGACACGGTTCACCACATCATCCTCTTCCAAAGCCTCTCCTCCGTCATCCAACTGGGTAGGACTGCGCTCGCCTGGTTCAATTCTCAGCTACCCAGTCGTAGCCAGAGAACCATCCGCAATGACTTCTCTTCCCGCTCCGTTATCTCTGGAGTCCCCCAAGGATCTATCCTTGACCCTTCCTATTTCTCATCGACATGCTGCCCCGCGGCGACATCATCTGAAAATACAAAGTCAGATTCCACATGGAAGCTGCCGACACCCAGCTCTACCTCACCACCACCTCCCTCAACCCCTCCACTCTCTCTGATTTGTCACACTGCTTGTCCGACATCCAGTGCTGGATAAGCAAAAATTTCCTCCAACTAAATGTTGGGAGGACAGAAGTCGTTGTCTTTGGTCCCCGCCACTAAACCCGTTCCCTAGCCACTGTCTCCATCCCTCTCCCTGGCCATTCTCTGAGGCTGAACCAGACCGTTCGCAAACTCGGCGTCCTATTTGACCCTGAGATGAGATTCGGACCACATATCTGCTCCATCGCCAAGACCGCCTAATTCCACCTCCGTAACATCACCCATCTCCACCCCTGCCTCAGCTCTTCTGCTGCTGAAACCCTCATCCATGCCTTTATTGCCTCTAGATTTGACTATTCCAATGCTCTCCTGGCCTCCCATCTCCCGCCCTCCATAAACCTGGGCTGATCGAAAACTCTGCTGCCCCGTATCCTAACTCGCACAAAGTCCCGTTCACCCATCACACCTGTACTCGCTGACCTCCATTGGCTGTCGGTCCGGGAACGCCTCGATTTTAAAGTTCACATCCTTGTTTTCAAATCCCTCCATGGCCTCACCCCTCCCTATCTCTGTAACCTCCTCCAGCCGTACAACCCTCCGAGGCCACCAATTCTGGCCTCTTGCGTATCCTCGATTTTAATCGCTCCACCATTGGTGGCCGTGCCATCAGCTGTCTTGGCCCTAAACTCTGTAATCCCCTCCCTAAACCTCGCCGCCTCTCTACCTCTCCCTCTCCTTGAAGAATCTCCTTTAAACCTACCTCTTTGACCAAGCATTTGTTCAGCTGTCCCAATATCTCCTTCTGTGCCTCAGTGACATTTTATGACATTGAAGGGGCTATATAATTGCAAGATGTTTTTGGCGTACAATCGCATTTTTAGAATTATATATTCACACTTTAGATCTGTTTGCACATCCGAACACTTAGTTTCATATCCCTGAGTATACAGTCCCACATTCTGCACACTAATTAAATTATATCTGCCACATGCCCGCCCATTCTCCTATCCTGCCTCTGTCTTCATGAAGACTTTTACATTCCTCCTCGCTGCTTGCCAAATCATGTACTTTTTTGTCGTTAGCAACTTTCGAGATTTTATTCCCTGTCGCCAAGTGTAAACCATGGAATGTATGTAAACAGAAGTGCCCCGAATACTGACACCAGGAGGACTTCACTTTCCAGCCGTTCTCCAATCTGAAGGACACGTTAACCGTTTCTCTGTGTTTCCTGTCCATCAACCAACTTTCCATCCCTGCTGCTCACAGTTCCTCTAAACGTATACGCCTGATTTTTTATCCAGCCCCCTCTTGGCCTCGATGGATATTCAGACTTATATGCCGAGAAATTCGTCAGAGCTGCTCCCGCTCCGCCTGCGAGACTTTGTGGGAAGTGGAGTGGAAACTCCGTTTACAGGGAGTAGCCTGGGGGAATTTCCAGACCTGTGATATTAATATTTTTGCCTGAACTTTACTTGAGAACAGTTAGGGGAGAGAATATGTCCTCGTCATTGGAGTGGCGACAAGGAGTTCGGCGAAGTCAATGATACAATTTCCTTGTACTGAGTCTGGGTGGATGGAGCTTGATGGGCCGAATGGACTTTCCTGTCTCCGGACTTTCGGATGCACCAGACTGGGGTTCGGTGAGCCCATTTCAAGTCAGGCCTCACAATTAGCAGAGGCTCACTTTTCACTGTTGTTTGTGATCCTCAAATGATGCAATTGGTGCAGATTCTGGCGGATATTCAAAACATGAGGGCGTTTCATGTAAATGTGATCGCGGAGTTTCACTTTTGTGTTCAATTTGTTCCTCTTTCACAGCTGAACCGTCTACTCCGACACTCTTCGCCCTGCTATCGTCCTGTGGAGAACCCAATACTGAAGGTTTGGTGACGGTCGGGTGCTTGGCGATGAACTATTCCCCCGAAAAAGCCATCCTTTCCTGGACCAAAAATGACCAAAGCATCACTAGTGGATTCATGACCTACCCGTCAGTGTTCAACAAGAAGGGAACCTACACCCTGAGCAGCCAGTTAACGATCCCCGAGTCAGAGATGGAGAGCAGCAAAGTCTACTGCGTGGTTCGGCACAGCGGATCTGCCTGGAAGACAGTGAAGCTGCCCATTCCAGGTTAGTGTGAGCTCGATGGCGACCAAGATGTGAAAAGATAACAGAATTTTCCAATACAGAATTATTTAATTTTGAAATGGTGAAATCTCCTTTGTTTCCTTGAATTCCCATAGAAAGATTGCCTGCGGTCCCTCCAACTGTTATCCTCACGCAAAGTTCACCTCAGGAAATCTTATCCAGCAAACATGTAACGGCCGTGTGTTTAATATCCGAATTCCGACCAAAACCCATCGACGTGCAGTGGCTGAAGGGCGGATTGCCCGTGAAGTCCGGGTTCGTCACCTCTCCTCCCTGTGAAGAGAACGGCAACTTCAGCGTCAGTAGTCGGCTGGAAATCACCTCCAGGGAATGGTTCAACGGTGCGGTATACACCTGCTCCGTCACTCACAAAGCGAGCAAGAGCATCCAGAGCAAAAATATCACCAGTTCTCCTGGTAAGAGGCAAACCGGGAGCTGAGGCCAGATGCATCTAAGTGCCAAATTCTACCGAAATTTACAGTCAGTGTTCCGTGGGGTGGGGGTGAGGGTGTGTGGGGGGACTGATAACTTCTTTCACCAATTATTAGGAACATATCATTGATGTTATTGATCATCTCTGAGTCAGAAGGTCGTGGGTTCAATCCCACTCCTGAGACTTGAGCATAAAATCGAGGCTGACACTCCCAGTCAGGACTGATGGAGCGCTGCACTATGGGAGGTGCCATCTTGTTGAGACGTTAAACCGAGGCCCCGATCTGCCCTCTCAGGTGAAAGGAAAAGATCACACAGCAATATCTAGAAGACAAGCAATGGAGTTCTCCCCTGTGTCCTGGCCAATATTTATCCCTCAACCAACATCACTAAAAGAGATTACCCGGTCATTATCACATTGCTGTTGGTGGGAGCTTGCTGTGAGCAAATTGATAGCTGAGTTTCCAACATTTCAACAGTGACCACACGTCAAAAGTAGTTTTTTGTCTGTAAAGCGCTCTGGGACGTCCTGAGGTGATGAAAAGCGCTGTATAAATGCAAGTTCTTTCTTTCTTTACCGAGTATCTAGTTACTTGCTTCCTTCTCCTGGACGGCCTGACTCTCTCTGCCTCTGTTACAGTTCAGTGAGCACTGCAGACGTTCCAGAGCCCCGCCCCAGAAGGGATTCCTCTGCGCACATGTCATCGGATCAGTCTGCGATCCTGGTCCCAGTTTTGTTCTCAGTGAGCCGAAATCAGGCGGTGCGCAAGTAGAGCATCAGAGCTGTGCTTCAACACAACTGTTCCAGGGAATGGGGGAGTCACCAATGGTCACATTCCTGATTAGTGGCACGGAAAATCAGGCGCACTGTATAATGGGAGGCTGAGTCCATATCGCCCAAAGTAAAAATGACTTTCCTTGTCTTTAATCAAATAAAGGCTGAACGTTCGCTTCACAATTCTCCAGAGAATAGATCGGTTCACATTTATTTTCCTCTCACAGATTGTCCTCCACCCGGTGAACCAGAAGTCACAATTCTGCCACCATCACAAGAACAGGTTTTACTGGAGGCGACGGTGACTTTGACCTGTGTCGTGTCTGATGCTCCGAATGGGGTCAACGTGTCCTGGACCAGAGAACAGCAGCCTTTAAAATCAGAGATTGCCGTCCAACCTGGCGAGGGCTCCGACAGCCTGATCAGCAAAGTAGACATCTCGACACAAGCGTGGCTGAGTGGGGATACGTTCTATTGCGTGGTGAGCCATCAGGATCTTCCAACTCCTAAAAGAGCGTCCATACACAAGGAACGAGGTGAGCAGTGAGGTTGCAGCAACAAGTGTCACATTGTGAATCTTCTCAGTGCGTGTACATGACTTCTATTCATTAAATATATGCATAGTCTATCCCCATGGCATAGTTTAGTCCATCCACCACCTTAAACATTCATTCCCTCCACCACCGGCTCACTGTGGTTGCAGTGTGTACCATCTACAGGATACACTGCAGCAACTCGTGCACGCTTCTTTGGCAGCACCTCCCAAACCCGCGGCCCCTACCAACAGGTGCATGGGAACACCATCACCTCCAAGTTCACCTTAAAATCACAACTCATCCCGATTTGGGCAAATATCGCCATTCCTTCATTGTCCCATTCAAATTTCCGGAACTCCCTCCTAACAGCACTGTGGGAGTACCTTCACTATACGGACTGTAGCGGGTCAAGCAGAAGGCTCACCATCACTTTCTCAAGGACAACTATGGATGGGCAATAAAAGCCGACCTCACGAGAGGCGCCCACATCCCGGGAATGAATAAACAATAAAGTTGGTAAATGGATAAAATGGAGAGGAAACTCTTTTATTCCGAACGAAAGGCTTTTCTCACTTCTCGGTCCCCTCTGCAGAGCTTGGATTAGAGGAAACTCTTTTACCCCCACCATGGCAAGTAGCGAAATTGAACTCAATAATCCTGTAAATTCGCTGGCTGACACCGGAGAAACTGAGGGAGTCCAGAACAAGGGGCCATAACCTTAATATTAGAGCTAGGTCGTTCAGGGGTGATGCGAGGGAACATTTCTTCATACAAACGGCAGTGGGAATCTGGAACTCTCTCCCCAAAAAAGCTGGTGAGGCTGGAGGTCAATTGGAAATTTCAAAACTGAGATTAATAGTTTGTTGCTGGATTACGTGCAATCCGGAGCAAATCCACTGCACCACGGGAGACTCGGCTGAACTGCGAGCGAGCGAAATGCAGTTGTTATAGGGGGTTCAATAGTCTTACTAAAATTGTACAGGGCTTTGTTGAGACCTCACCTGGAGTATTGCGTACAGTTTCGGTCTGCTTATCTGAGGAAGGATAAACTTGCCTTTGATGCGGTGCAAAGAAGATTCACTGGATTGATTCCTGGGAGGAGAGGGTTGTCCTGTGAGGAGAGATTGAGTACAATGGCCTTATACTCTCTGGATTTTAGAAGAATGAGAGGTGATCTCATTGAAAAATATAAGATTCTGAGGGGGCTTGACAGGGTAGATGCTGAGAGGTTGTTTCCCCTGGCTGGAGCTAAGCGGCATAGACTCAGGATAAGGGGTCGACCATTTAAGACTGAGGTGAGGTGGAATTTCTTCACTCAGAGGGTTGTGAATCTGTGAAATTCTCTACCCCAGAGGAATGTGGATGTTGAGTCGTTGAATATATTCAAGGCTGAGATAGATAGATTTTTGGACTCTGGGGGAATTATTGGTAAAAAGATAATGTGCTTCGGAAATTATTTGGGCTAAAGGCTGACAAATCCCCAGGGCCTGATAATCTGCATCCCAGAGTAATAAAGGAAGTGGCCCTTGAAATAGTGGATGCATTGGTGATCATCTTCCAAAATTCTATAGACTCTGGAACAGTTCCTACAGCTGGAGGCTGGCAAATGTAACCCCACTATTTCAAACAGGAGGGAGAGAAAAAACAGGGAATTACAGACCAGTTAGCGTAACATCAACAGTGGGAAAAATGCTATCGTCTATTATGAAAGATGTGACAACAGAATACTTGGAAGGCATTCACGTGAATGGACAAAGTCAGTATTGGTTTATGAAAGGGAAATCATGCTTAACAAATCTACTGGAGTTTTTTGAGGATGTAACCAGCAGAATAGATAAGGGAGAACCAGTAGATGTGGTGTATTTGGATTTTCAGAAGGCTTTTGATAAGGTGCCACACAAGAGGTTAGTGTGCAAAATTAAAGCACATGGGATTGGGGGGAATATATTGGCATGGATCGAGAATTGTTTGACAGACAGGAAACAGAGAATAGGAATAAACGGGTCTTTTTCCGGGTGCCAGGCAGTGACTAGTGAGGTATCGCAGGGAACAGTGCTTGGGCCCAAGCTATTCACAATATATATCAATGATTTGGATGAGGGAACTAAATGTAACATTTCCAAGTTTGCAGACGATACCAAGCTGGGGTGGAATGAGAGCTGTAAGGAGGATGCAAAGAGTGATTTAGACAAGTTGGGTGAGTGGGCAAGAACATGGCGGATGCAGTATAACGTGGATAAATGTGAGGTTATCAACTTTGGTTGTAAAAACAGAAAGGCAGATGATTATCTGAATGGTGATAGTTTGGGAAAAGGGGAGGTGCAACGAGACCTGGGTGTCCTTGCACACCAGTCGCTAAAAGCGAGCATTTGAGTACAGGAGCAGGGATATCTCACTATAGTTATACGGGGCCTTGGTGAGACCACATCTGGAGTATTGTGTGCAGTTTTGGTCTCCTTATCTGAGGAAGGATGTCCTTTCCATGGAGGGAGTGCAACGAAGGTTTACCAGACTGATTCCTGGGATGGCAGGATTGATGGCAGGATGAGGAGGGATTGGAATGACTCGGCCTTTATTCACCAGAGTTTAGAAGAATGAGAGATGATCTCATCGAAAAATACAAAATTCTAACAGGACTAGACAGACTTGATGCAGGGAGGATGTTCCCGATTGCTGGGGAGTCCAGAACCAGGGGTCACAGACTCAGGATACGGGGTATACCACTTCTCACCGGGGTGAGGAGACATTTTTTCAATCAGAGGTTGGTGAACCTGTGGAATTTTCTACCACAGAGGGCAGTAGAGGCCAAGTCATCAGATGTATTCAAGAAGGAGATCGATATATGTGTTAACGTTAAAGGGATCAAGGGATATGGGGATAAAGCAGGAACAGGGCACTGAGTTAGACGATCGGCTATTATCATTTTCATGACAGAGCAGGCCCGAAGGGCCGAATGGCCTACTCTTGCTCCTATTTTCTATGTTTCTATGATTCAAGGGATATGGGGATCGGGCTGGAAAGTGGAGTTGAGGTTGAAGATCAGCCATGATCTTATTGAATGTTGGAGCTGGTTCGGGAGTCCGTATGGCCTACTCCTGCTCGTATTTCTTATGTTCTTATATTATTGTGTTCAGGGAGATAGACCGGCGTTTCTGCAAGGGCCGACATGAGTCCTGTATGTGTGTTGTCTCCCTGGTGCCAGGGTAAAGGACAACATTGAGAGATGCGGGACCTTTTGAGGAGGGAAGGGGAACAGCCAGAAATCATGGTCCATGTGGGAACCGATGACATAGGAAGGAAAAGTTCCTGCAGTCAGAGTTTCAGGAGCTAGGGAGGAAGTTCAAAAGTAGCACCTCAAAGGTAGTAAAATCTGGATTACTCCCAGAGCCAAGCGCTAGTGAGTATAGGACTGGCCGAATAAGATTTGCTAATGCGTGGCTGGAGAAATGGTGCAGGAGTGTGGGTTTCAGATACCTGGGACATTGGGAGCAGTTGTGAGGCAGGAGGGATCCGATCAAGATGGACGGGTTGCACCTCAACAGAGCTGGGAAGTTAACTGCTGCTATGGGCGAGGGTTTAAACAAATTTGACAATAGGGTGGGCACCAGGATGAAACATTATAGAGAAGAAGCAAGGTGCACAGAGGACTGGGAGGGACAAATAGCACTTGAGCAAAGAG
Organism: Heptranchias perlo; assembly: GCF_035084215.1. Taxonomy (NCBI): domain Eukaryota; kingdom Metazoa; phylum Chordata; class Chondrichthyes; order Hexanchiformes; family Hexanchidae; genus Heptranchias; species Heptranchias perlo. The sequence continues at coordinate 3,767,202 of NW_027139581.1, read as the reverse complement.
TACTTCAGAAATAGGATGGATCAGACAGGGGGAAATTAGGCAGTCTAAGATGAGCTTGGAGTGCATGTGTGTAAATGCACGTGGCGTGGTAAATAAGGTTGGTGAGCTGCAGGCTCAAGTCGCCACATGGGACTGTGATATAGAGACAATGGCAGAGACATGGCTCAAAGGTTGGGGGGAATGGGTACTTTATATTCCTGTCTACACTGTATTCAGGAAAGATAGTGAAGGAAAGAAAGGAGGTGTGGCAGTATTGATCAATTAAACTATTATAGCACTGGAAAGTGATGATAAAGGTGAGGGGGTGTCAAAGACAAAATCCATTTGGTTAAAATTAAAGAACAATGGAGGAGCTATTTCACTACTGGGTGTGTACTATAGGCCACCAGATAATGGGAAGGAGATACAGGAACAAATTTGCAGGCAAATTACGGGAAGATGCAAGAACGATAGATTAGTGATAATGGGGGGCCTTCCATTATCCCAATATAGGCTGGGACAGCAACAATGTATCGGGCAAAGACGGGAAGGAATTCCTGAAATGTGTACAAGAGAACTTTGTTGAACAATGTGTTTCCAGCCCAGCGGGGAAGGAAGCAATGCTGGATCTAGTTCTGGGAATGAAGTGAAGCATGATTCAGTGGGGGAGCATTTGGGGAACAGTGATCATAATATCATGAGATTTAGAATAGTCATGGAAAATGACAATCTAATGTGAAAATATTTAACTGGAGGAGGGCTAATTTCAGTGAGTTACAAAGGGATCGGAATCAAAGATTGGTTTGCAAAATAGTAATTGAAGAATGGGAGGCCTTCAATGAGGAAATGGTTCACATCCAGTCCCACGAGGGGGAAAGGAAGGGCATCCAAAACTAGAGCTCATTTGATGACTAAAGATATAGAGATTACAATGAAACAGAAAAAGGAGGTTTATGACAAATGTAAGGCACATAATACAATTTAGGACTAAGTTGAATACAGAAAGTACAGAGGAGATTTAAAAAGGAAATAAGAGCGGCAAAGAGAATATGAGAATAGATTAGCGGCCAGCATAAAAGGGAACCCAAACGTTTTTATAAAGATGTAAATTGTAAAAGGGTAGTGAAAGGAAGGGTGGGACCGATTAGGGACAAAAAAAAGAGATCTTCTTGTGGAGGAAGAGGGCAGGGCTGAGGTACTAAATGAATGCACCGCATTGGTCTTCACTAGAGAAAAGGATGCTGCCACTGTAACAGTAAAAGGGGGTCAGTAGCGATATGGGATAGGATAAAAATAGATAGACGAGGTACTTAAAAGATTGGCAGTACTCAAAGTAGAAAAGTCACCCGGTCCAGATGGGATGCAACCGAGGTTTCTGAGGGAAGTAAGGGTGGAAATTACGGAGGCTCTCACCACAATTTCCGATCCTCCTTAGATATGGGAATGGCACCGGAGGACTGGAGGATTGCAAATGTTACAGACTTGTTCAAAAAGGTAAACCCGGCAGTTACAGACCAGTCAGCCGAATGTCGGTGGTGGGGAAACTTTTAGAGAGAATAATCCGGGACAAAATTAATTGGCACTTGGAAAATTCAGCACGGATTTGTTAAAGGAAAATCGTGTTTGATAACTTGATTGAGCTCTTTGATGAAGTAACGGGAAGGGTTAATGAGTGTAATGTGGTTGATGTTGTGTATATGGACTTCCAGAAGGCATTTGATAAAGTACCACATAATAGACTTGTAAGCGAAATTAAAGCCCCCGGGATTAAAGAGAAAGCGGCAGCGTGGATACAAAATTGTCTAATCATAGAATGGTTCCAGCTCAGATTGAAGCCATTCGGCCCATCGTGCCCCTGCCGGCTCTTTATAAGAGAAATCCACTTAGTCCCATTTAGCCTACGCTTGCCCAGTACCAGTGCAATTTTTTCCCTTGAAGTATTTGTCCAATTCCTTTTTAAAAGCCACGATTGAATCTGCTTCCACCACCCTTGCACTCCGGTCCCAAAACTGGTCCCACTGCCCCAAGACTCTGAAGCCATCCATCCTGAGCCATGTCTGCAGCCACGAATTAACCTGCCTTATCTTCCAATTTCTGGACTCACTAGCGGGTGGCACTGGGAGTAATCCAGAGATTACTACCTTTGAGGTCTTGCTTTTCAACTTCCTCCCTCGCTCCTGAAACACTGACCGCAGGAACTCATCCACTTTTCTTTCCTTTGTCGCTAAGGGACAGAAAGCAAAGAGTAGTGTTGAACGATAGTTTCTCAGACTGGAGGGAAGTATAGAGTGGTGTTCTCCAGGAATCAGCATGACATGGACTTGGGTATACTGGGTACAATTACAAAGTTTGCTGATGACACGAAACTCGGAAATGTAAATAATGTGAAGGATAGTAACTAACTTTAGGAGGACATAGACAAACTGGTGAAATGTGCAGAGACATGGCAGATGTAATTTAACGCAGAGAAGTATGAAGTGATGCATTCTTTGGGAGGAAGAATGAAGAGACACAATATAAACTAAATGGTAGAATTTTAAAGGGAGTGCAGGAACAGAGAGACCTGGGGGTGTACGTACAGAAATCTTTGAAGGTGGAAGGAGAAGTTGAGAATGCTGTTAATAAACCATATGTGATCCTCGGCTTTTGTAATAGAGGCACAGAGCACAGAAGCAAATAAGTTACGCTAAATCTTTATAAATCATTGGTTAGGTTTCAGCTGGAGTATTGTGTTCAATTCTTGGCACCACACTTTAGAAAGGATGTCAAGGCCTTAGAGAGGGTGCAGACGAGATTTACTAGAATGGCAGCAGGGATGAGAGATTTCAGTTATTTGGAGACTGGAGAGGCCGGGATTGTTCTCCTTGGAACAGAAAATGTTAAGGGGAGATGTTATGGAGGTATTCAAAATCATGAAGGGTTTTGATCAGGTAAATAAGGAGAAACTGTTTCCAGTGGCAGAAGGTTTGGTTACCAGAGGATACAGATTTAAAGTGGTTGGCAAAAGAGCCAGAGGCGACATGAGGAAACATTTTTTTCGCACCGAGATGTAATGATCTGAATGTTCTGCCTGAAAGGGTGGTGGAAGCAGATTCAATCGTAACTTTCAAAAGGGAATTGGTTAAATACTTGAAGGGAAAAAATAGACAGCTATCGGGAAAGAGCAGGGTAATGGGAATAATTGGATAGCGCATTCAAAGAGCCGGAATAGGTACGTTGGGCCGAATGGCCTCCTTCTGTGCTGTACTATATTATGATACTGTGATAAAGGGTATTGAGAGATATTGAACCAAGCGAGTAAATGCAGTTGAGAAACAGATCAGCCATGTTATAATTGAATGGCGGAACAGACTCGATGGCCTGAATGGCCTCCTGCTGTTCCTATGTTCCTGAACTGACCGTTAAAAATCCGAACTCTTTTTCCATTGTCCTTTCACTGTCCATATCCGAAGGGAGGCTATCACCCCTATGCGATCTTCGCCACATGTGGCTTTGCTCCAGGACGATGTAGTTGTCCTCTCAAATTATCTACAAGCCACTCAGTTACATTTCTCAAACGATTGCCTTCTCAAGGCACGTAGAGGAGAGGAGAGATGTCACCTTAAGTGACTCGTGCACAAAGCAACAAACAGAGTTTTTAAAATTAGGCAAGGGGACGATATCTCGGAGTGCAAAGTGAATCTTCACAACCTAAAGCTGCGCTTTATTCCCTCTATGATCGCCTCTCACTTATTAATATCCAAACATTTTTTTCTGTAGATCCAAATCCACAGGAACCGTCTGTGTTTGTCCTCCTCCCGTTAGCAGAAGAAATCTCCGCTCAGCGGTCTATGACCCTCACCTGCTTAGTGAGAGGTTTCTCTCCCAGAGAGATCTTTGTCAAGTGGACCGTTAATAACAAGACGCTGAATTCCAGCGGCTACAAGAACACTGAGGTGATGGCGGAGAACGAGAGTAGCTCCTTCTTCATGTACAGCATGTTATCCATTAAGACGGAGGATTGGACCAGCGGTGCTTCTTACTCCTGTGTGGTCGGACATGAAGCCATTCCCTTGAAGATAATGAGCAGAACGGTTAATAAATCGAGCGGTAAACCGAGTTTTGTGAACATTTCCCTTGTACTGATGGACACCGTGAATTCTTGTCAATGAGATTATCTCATTTCCATTCCTTAATTAACAGCAAATAAAGACCCTTTTTCTGTTAACGAGTCAAATGTATGGGAATTGAATTATTTTTGTTGGTCGGGAGCAGGATATGTTCCCTTTGGAGACCCAATGCGCCAACATTCCGTTGGAACGCAAGAACAGGAGGAGGCCATTCAGCCCTTCGAGCCTGTTCCCCCATTCATTGAGATCATGGCTGATCTGTATCCTAACTCCATCCACCCGCCTTGGCTCCAGATCCCTTAATACCCTTGGTTAGCAAAAATAAATCAGCTTTAAAATTATTAATTGAGCATCGACTGCTTTTTGTGGGAGAGAGTTCCACACTTCTCCCACCCGGTGTGTGAAGAAATGTTTCCGAACGTCTCTCCTGAATGGCCTGGCTCTGATTTTAAGGTTATGTCCCCTTGTCCTAGACTCCCCCGCCAGCGGGAAATTCTTCTCTCTATCTACCCTATCAATTCCTTTCAAAATCTTAAAAATCTCATTCAAATCACCCGTTAACCTTCGATATTCCGCCCTTCGAGCTTATTTACAGCACAAGCTAAATGCAGACTAAAGGTGCTTCCACTACCAGACCCCTTAACCCTAATATAAGAAAACCGCTTCCAAACACAACACAATGGCTGTTTCCAATTCCCACAAAAACAATACATTGCGGCTTCTCTTCGTCATTACACCGATTTCTTCCGATTGAAGCCAGTTTTGCGCTGTTAGATGATGCCCGTTGGGAACTATTGTGAGGCCACTCCAACTAATTTAACAGAAGACCATTAAAGCAACATGCAGAGGATCATTTCTATCCAATAAAATGTTGCATTTCTATCTTCACTGCATTGAATGTAGACAGTAGTGACGGAAGGGCATTGGTCGGCACAGACCATCTCTCCTGTCCTCATGAAAGAGAGACAGACACTGCCCTTCTGTTGTCCACGAACCCCCGGGACCAGCGGGCAGTCAGTTTCTAAATAACAGAACCACATGGTCTGCAAATATAAACGTCGCTTTACATCAAATAAATCAACTTATTAAATAACTATTTATGAATAAAAATATCTATTCAGGGGGATTGAGAAAACATTGCCTGACTAAACTTGAGATGAGAGGTTTAGCGTCAATAATCTAAACTACATTGACCTAGTCTTTGAGGTGATAACGATTGCACCCACACTTTGTCCCTGAAACAGAGCACATTGGAAACCGCTGGAGATCAATATTCCAGAGCAGGTGGTCGTTCATTGTCACAGGCCGTGCCCAGAGCTGTCCGAATTTCTGACAGCCGGGAAAAGCCACTTTCATATCCTGAAGTGGGAAAACTAACTAATCTCACTGAACTGATCGTTAAAAATACAAGAAATGGACCGATTTTCTAAAACCCAGTTCTTGGTATTCTGAGAAACTTTGATACCATAACATCTTCCTGCTCCCTATACATGCACTGAAGCAATTATCTCAGTTGGAAACTGATACAGATAGATAATGTTCAAAGTATTTCCATCACAAATAAACGACCAAGATTGGAACTAACATCCGATCTCTTACCCAGCACCATGCCAGCCGTCAAATAGGAGATATCGAAACCTATCGATAAAATAATCGACATAAATCACTGAACATCCCTCGATATCTCACCATAATATCCCCGAATGATCGATCTACGAAATCGATTGAAAATACATTAGTGTCTGACAATTAAGAAAAAAAATCACCTTTACCAACACGGAATGTATGAGGATCATAAAGGAAGCGAGGCTGTGAAGTTAGGAACAGAGACAGATTACTGAGCGGGATTAACTGAACAAAAGATACACCTTGGAAATTAAATTAGAGACCAAAATAATACAGTGAGGAAAGAAATAAATAAATAATAATAATATATCCTGGTTTAATAAACGATCTGAATATATTTCCTCCTCTCCATCCCCGTAGATTCCATAAACCAGGTCTGGGTCGAAGACTATGAGGAAGAGAGCGGCAACATCTGGACAACCGCTTCCACATTCATCATTCTGTTCTTCCTGAGCATTTTCTACAGCGCTGTCGTCACTCTGGTGAAGGTGAGAAGATTCAATCCAGTGACACTTTGATCTGAATGAAGCGGTTTGAAAAGCCTCTAAAAGTTTCATTCATAAAAACCCTGAGATAAATGCACGGACCACTAAATATCTGCTTCATTCTTTTATCCCTCTTTTACAGGTAAAGTGATCGGTTGAATTTCGGATTTTGCACATCTGTTTATTAACATCTCAAAGTGAAACGCCGTCAGTTAATATATCGACATCTATAGCTGAGAAAAACATCAACGGGATTTCCGTCTTTCTGATTGAAATGTTTATTAATGTGTGAGATAACCATCGCTATAATGTAAATGATTCTTAGAGTTTGAGTCCCCTTTCACCTTTGTTTTAATAATTCATGTGTAAATAAATATTTTTTCTCATTTCTTATCCACAATTGTTTCCTTCCCTTTATGTTGAGCCTCTGTTTTCCTTCTCTGCTGTCTGTTGCAGTTGTGCAGACAGCTGGCAGCTCAGACCGGCTCTGTTCTATTCTCAATGTGACACTGAGTTGTTACATTCAGTTCGTGTTAACTTTTTAAAACTTCTTTGTAAATTGTAAACTTTTAAATTGTTAATAAATCTTGAATGACAAATGGACTAATTTGGACTTTGCTGAATTTCTTTCTCCAAGATTAAGCCACATTGTTACATTTTGCCGATATCAATTCTTTTTCCCTGACAGATATTTTGCATCCGTCCTGTTTGGGTTGTGTTTGAACCCAGGACCCTTCAGTTAAGGACCCACTGCGCCACCTAGTGTCCCATCAGAGAAAAGCGACCTCTATCTTTTCATGTCAAGCTCCAGAGGCGAAATGACTGTGCAGTCACCAGGCGCACCTCGCAGTCTCCTCTCACGTTATGGTCCGCCGCAGTCACATGCTAAATTCTGTTAACAATACAAACAACAACATCTTGCATTTATATGGCGCCTTTAACGCAATAAAACGCCACAAGGCGCTTCACAGAAGCGATTATCAAACACAACTTGACACCAAGACACATAAGGAGATATCAGGACAGGTGACCAAAAGCTTAATCAAAGAGGAAGGTTTTAAGGAGCATCTTAAAGGAGGAGAGAGAGATAGAGACGCAGAGAGGTTTAGGGAGGGAACTCCACAGTGTAGGGCGTAGACAGCCGAAGGTACGACCGCCAATGGTGGAGCGATTAAAATCGGGGATGCGCAAGAGGAACAGAGATCCCAGGAGATTTTCGGGCTGGAGGAAGTTACAAACAAAGGGAGGGGTGAGGCCATAGAAGCATTGTTGGATTGGGAGCCAATGTGGGTCAGCGAGTACAGGGGTGATGGGTGAACGGGACTTGGTGCGAGATAGGTTATGGGCAACAAAGTTTTGGATGAGCTCAAGTTTACAGAGGGTGCAACGTGCGAGATAATCCAGGAGATCAATGGAATAGTTGAGTCTATTGGTAACAAAGACATGGTTAGCTGAGGCAAGGGCGGAGACGGGCGATGTGACGGAAGTGGAAGTAGGCGGTCTTGGTGATGAAGACGACATGAGGTTGGAAGCTCAGCTGAGGGTCAAATCGGGCGCCAAGTTTGCGAACAGTCAGCTGTTTAATGTGGTCAATGCACCACAAATAATTAGAACCCGAACGACAAATGATACACAATATTAGCAGATTTTTCTGTTACTGTGGCAACAAAGGGGTTTTTAATCCTCCAATAATTACTTCCACGTGATTCCGATATGAGTAGTTATTAACCTTTATCGCTGTTTACAAGCTATTTGTTCCTCTGAGGAATGCGGAGGTCTTTGGTTACCACATCTCTTGAGATGCTGAACCATGCCCCCCTCAACATCACCCTCTTGCTAAATGTCTCGGGCATTATGCGAGCTATGCGAGGTGGGACACTTAACTAGTTTTAAACCATATTCTTAAAGTCCCTCCTCTTGAACCTGAGTGAAACCACACTGCCTAAGATCATCCTGAGTTTATATTTTATCATCATCAGATTTACATAAGCACAGAAAGACATGTACATATTGCTCCAAGTTTCATTTGGTTAATATTATACATTATGATATAGACAAAGAAAATCATAATACCCTGTACAGGAAACTAAGGTGTGCCATATTATCAAGAAGTCATGGACTTTAAAGATTCTCCAGTTATCCTGTTGCTAATATCCACCTTATGGATAATTTTTTGCTGAGTATTATTTCCCCCCAGCCCAATTTAATTTTTAACTCAAAGGAACCTAACCCTGCACATTGAAAATCCAAATATCTATGCCCCTCTTTACTTTAATTTCAACCCCCTGTTATGTTCCAGTGTGACCCCATTATTTTATCACTTCATCTCATTCATCGGCTTTGGAGGAATTTCAATGTCCAATACAATATTTACAGTCTGCTCCAATATCTCAATACATTTTATTGTTTATAGAAGCATTGAAAATTTATGGCACAGAAGGAGGCCATTCGGCCTTTCCTGTCTGCGCTGGCTGAGAACCGAGACACCCGGCCTAATCCCACTTTCCCGCATTTGGTCCGCAGCTCTGCAGGTGCACATCCAGGTATTGTTGAAATGAGTTAAGGGTTTCTGCCTCAAACAACTCTTTCAGGCAGTGAGTTCGAGACCCCCACCAACCTCTGGGTGAATTTTTTTTCCTCATTTCCGCTCTAATCCTAAAAGTAATACCAATCACTTTAAATCTATGCTCCTTGCTTATTGACGCCTCCGCTGAGGGAAATAGGTCCTTCCTATCCACTCTTTCTCGGCCCCTCATAATTTTGTACACCTCAATCAAATCAACCCTCAGCGTCCTCTGTTCCAAGGAAAACAACCCCAGCCTGTCCAATCTGTCATCAGAGCTAAAATTCTCCAATCCTGGCAACATCCTACTAAATCTCCTCTGCACCCTCTCTAGTGCAATTCCATCCTTCCTGTAATTTGGTGACCAGAACTGTGCGCAGTACTCAAGCTGTGGCCTAACTAGTGTTTTATACAGTTCTACCATAACATCCATGATTTTGCATTCTATGCCTCGGCTAATAAAGGTAAGCATTCCGTATGTCTTTTTAACCACTATATCCACCTGTCCTGCCACCTTCGGAGATCTGTGGACATGCACTCCAAGGTCCCTCAATTCCTCTGCACCTCTCAGTATCATCCTATTTATTGTGTACTCCCTTGCCTTGTTTGCCCTTTCCAAATGCATTACCTCACAATTCTCCGGATTGAATTCTATTTGCCACTTTTCTGCCCATCTGACCATCCATTGATATCTTCCTGCAGTCTATAGCTTTCTTCCTCACTGTCAACCGCACGGCTTATCTTTGTGTCATCCGCAAATTTCTTAATCATGCCCCCTACGTTTAAGCCCAAATCGTTAATGTAAACCAGAAAAAGCAAAGAGCCTAATACAGGAGCCCTGCGGCACCCCACTGGAAACAGCCTTCTCGTCACAAAAACACCCGTCGACGTTAACCCTTTCCTCCCTGCAACTGAGCCAATTTTGGATCCAATTTGCCACATTCCCTTGGAACCCATGGGCCTTTACTTTTTTGACCAATCTTCCATGTGGGACCTTGTCAATAGCCTTGCTAAAATCCATGTAGACTACATCAATTGCGCTACCCTCATCGATCCTCCCTGTCACCTCCTCGAAAAATTCATTCAAGTCAGTCAGACGCAACCTCCCCTTAACAAATCCGTGCTGACTGTCCTTGATTAGTCCGTGCCTTTTAAATGACAGTTTATCCTGTCCTTCAGAATTGATTCCGATAATTTGCCCACCACCGAGGTGAGAATGACTGGCCTATCTTTCGGTCCCTTTTCAAACAACAGTGCAACATTAGCAGTCCTCCAATCCTCTGGCAATATGGTTGTATCCAGTGAAGTTTGGAAAACGAAAGCAGGAAGATATCAATGGACTGGTCAGATGGGCAGATAAGTGGCAAATGGAGCTCAATCCAGGGAAGTGTAAAGGTAATGCAATTGGGGAAAGCAAACAAGGCAAGGGAATACACAATAAATGGGAGGATACTGAAAGGTGTAGAGGAATTGAGGGACTTTGAAGTGCATGTCCACCGATTCCTGAAGATAGCAGGACAGGTAGATAAGGTGGTTAAGAAGGCAGACGGGATACTTTCCTTTATTAGCCGAAAGCTTGTGAATTTAAAATAAAATTGCTGGACTATAACTTGGTGTTGTAAAATTGTTTACAATTTATTAGCCGAGGCATAGAATATAAAAGCAGGGAGGTTATGCCAGAACTGTATAAAATACGAGTTAGGCCACAGCTTGAGTACTGCGCACAGTTCTGGTCACCACATTAAAGGAAGGATGTAATTACAATAGACAGGGTGCAGAGGAGATTTATTAGGATGCTGCCTGGACTGGAGCATTTTAGCTATGAAGACAGATTGGATAGTTTGGAGTTGTTTTCCTTGGAACAGAGGAGGCTGAGGGGTGATTTGATTGAGGTGTACAAAATTATGAGGGACCTAGATAGAGTGGATAGGAAGGACCTATTTCCCTTAGCGGAGGCTTCAATAACAAGGCAGCAGAGATTTAAAGTGATTGGTAGAAGGATTAGCGGAAATGTAGAAACATTTTTTCACCCAGAATGTGGTGGGGATCTGGAACTCACTGCCTTGGAGGGTGATAGAGGCAGAAACCCTCAACTCATTTTTAAAAATACCTGAATGCGCACCTGAAGAGCCGTGACCTGCAGGGCTACCGGCCAAATGCGGGAAAGTTGGATTCGGCTGGGTTGCTCATTTCTCAGATGGCGCGGACACGATGGGCCGAATGGCCTCCTTCTGTGCCGCAAATTTTCTAAGATTCTATGATGGCTGTGTGTCTATCTGGGTGTGTCTCACTTCTTCAAAGCTTTTCAGAGTGTCTCTCTCTCTTTCTTTCTCTCTGTCACTCTTTCCCCCGCTCCGCACATCATTTCATCTTTACTGACAAAGAGATGGAAATGTGAAAGACAAGCCTTCTTTCAGCAGATTGTGTGCTCGCTGCCGAGAGTGCTGCCCACTGAGCGACGGCTGATAACTGGACCAGTTCTGCGGCTCTGTGTCATTTTCCATCACTTTATAGAATCATAGAATCATAGAAGTTACAACATGGAAACAGGCCCTTCGGCCCAACATGTCCATGTCGCCCAGTTTATACCACTAAGCTAGTCCCAATTGCCTGCACTTGGCCCATATCCGTCTATACCCATGTTACCCATGTAACTGTCCAAATGCTTTTTAAAAGACAAAATTGTACCCGCCTCTACTACTGCCTCTGGCAGCTCGTTCCAGACACTCACCACCCTTTGAGTGAAAAAATTGCCCCTCTGGACCCTTTTGTATCTCTCCCCTCTCACCTTAAATCTAAGCCCCCTCGTTGTCGACTCCCCTACCTTTGGGAAAAGATTTTGACTATCTACCTTATCTATGACCCTCATTATTTTATAGACTTCTATAAGATCACCCCTTAACCTCTTACTCTCCAGGGAAAAAAGTCCCAGTCTGTCTAACCTCTCCCTATAAGTCAACCATCAAGTCCCGGTAGCATCCTCGTAAATCTTTTCTGCACTCTTTCTAGTTTAATAATATCCTTTCTATAATAGGGTGACCAGAACTGTACACAGTATTCCAAGTGTGGCCTCACCAATGCCCTGTACAACTTCAACAAGACATCCCAACTCCTGCATTCAATGTTCTGACCAATGAAACCAAGCATGCCGAATGCCTTCTTCACCACCCTATCCACCTGTGACTCCACTTCCAAGAGCTATGAACCTGTACTCCTAGATCTCTTTGTTCTATAACTCTCCCCAACGCCCTACCATTAACGGAGTAGGTCCTGGCCCGATTCGATCTACCAAAATGCATCACCTCACATTTATCTAAATTAAACTCCATCTGCCATTCATCGGCCCACTGGCCCAATTTATCAAGATCCCGTTGCAATTCTAGATAACCTTCTTCACTGTCCACAATGCCACCAATCTTGGTGTCATCTGCAAACTTACTAACCTACTTTGTGAGTCAGAGGTCCTGAGTAAAACACTGTTGGGAGCGGGGGAATGAGTGACAGCGAGAACGAGAGAGAAGCACTCAGAAAACTGCAAGAGAAATGAACGTGAAGCTTTTAAAGGCAGCACATTTATAACATCCCCGTCGAAAAATTGAACCCAGGTTTCCCTCGTGATAAGCGGGGATATAGACGACCGAGGAATCGGTACAAATCCATAATGGACACTCACCCAAGATGGCGTTAGACACGCTTGAAAGTTCAGTGAATCTATTTTAACCATTTATTTGATGACCTTTCATCTCTGTTTTTCAATCTACACGTACGTGTCTGTCTCTCTGTGTGTGTACCTGTGTGTGTGTATCTGTTTGTATATCAGTGTCTGCGTGTGTACCTGGCTGTGTATGTGTGTGTCTAAAATGAAAATGCTAGAATCCATTATTAAGGAAATTATCATTCCTCCCTCAACTAACACCACCAAAACGCAGATTAACTGGCCATCCATTTCATTGTTGTATGTGGGATCTTTCTGGTAAACCTCCTCTTGGAGATAAATTGCAAGAGGAATGAAAGTGAAGCTTTTAAAGGCAATAAAACTGTAACCTCCCAGACGGGAAATTGAACCCTGGTTTCCACGGGCCACTGTTAAAAGAAAACTCACCTTTCACATTTCCATCTTTCTGTTCGTCAAGGTCGAGAATAAAGTGATGTGGGGAGAGCGGGAGAGAGTGACAGAGAGAGAAAGACAGAGAAACAGAGACTCACTCAGAAAACGTTAGAAAAAGTGAGACACACACATACAGGTACATTGCAAACAGAGGCTTAATCGTTAAATCTCTCAGGATCAGTCTTTGTCTCTCTCTCTCTGTCTCTCTCTCTCCCCCTTTCTCTCTCTCTCTCTCTCCCTCTGTCTCTCTCTGAGAATCACAGGGTCCAAGAAGGAAACAGTTCGGAACACATTTGTGCTCTGCAACAGACGGGCCCCAAGAATTCAGTCCCCAAACAGTCGCCGCTCAATAATATTCTGAAAATGATAATCACCTGTTTCATTCTTTTTCTGCTCTATTTCTCTCTGTCGTTTTTGAAGAAGAAGCGAGGCAAAGGATTAAAAATTGTAGTCGGCCTCTTAAAAATGTTCCCTCCCCGTCGGGGAGCTAAATCCCTGGATAAGGAGGGATATCTCACCACGATGGAGAATATCCAATTCGAAATGATTTTTCTGAAGCCTTTTAATCGCCCCACGTCCCCGTGTCTCCCCATCTCAGGGAGGAGGTCAAACTCGCCGGAAAAACTTTGACCATTTAACGATTCTACCGGAGCCGTTTTCCTGGGAGTCGGTTTTGAAACAGGACACAGGCTCAATGTGTTCCAATCTGTTTCCTTCTTTGACCCTGTGATTCTCAAATCTGCGGGTATTGGACAGATGGAGGGAGAGAGACTGACACAGACTCAGACAGACCGAGAGCGTCTCTTTCTGTCCCAGTGTCTCTCTCTCTTTCTGAGTGTCTCTCTTTATCACTCTTTTCCTCGCACCTCACATCACTTTATTCTGGATCTTAACTAACAGAGAGATGGAAATGTGAACAGTGAGTCGTCTTTCAACAGTGGCCCGTGGAAAGTTCAACAAACTTTCAGACACATCACACACTCACACATAGAGGTGTACCTGGCTGTATGTGTGTGTGTCATGTGTCTGAGCGTGTGTGTCACTTCTTCAACGCTTCTCAGAGTTTCTCTCTGTCACACATTCCCCGCTCCACACATCATTTCATCCTGGACTTTGACTGACAATGAAAATGAAGCAGTGAGACTCAAGAATATTACACACCACACCAAACTGTGAAGAGACCAGGATGGCCGAGTGGTTAAGGCGTTGGACTTAAGATCCAATGGGTTTATACCCGCGTGGGTTCGAACCCCACTCCTGGTAGTTGCTCCATTTTGATACTGCTCATTGTCACTCCTCTTCCATTTGAATGAGAGAAACATGGAAAGGAGACAGCACGGAAGGAGGCGATTCGGCCATTCGGTCCGTGCCGGCTCCATGCAAGAGCATTCCAGCTCATCCCAATCCCCGCAGCCCTGATATTTTTTTCCTTTCAAGTACATATCCTGTTCCGTTTTGAAAGCCATGATTGAATCTGCCGCCACCATCCCCTCGGGCAGTGCATTTTCCTAATGTCACCTTTGGTTCTTCTGCCAATCACCTTAAATCGATGTCCTCTGGTTCTTGTCCCTTCCGCAAATGGGAACAGTTTCTCTCTATCCACTCTGTCCAGAACTTTCATGATTTTGATGATCTCCATCGAATCTCCCCTCAACCGTCTCTGTTCCAAGGAGAACAACCCCAGCTTCTCCAGTCTATCCACGTAACTAAATACCCTCATCACTGGAATCATTCTAATAAATCTCTTCTGCACCCTCTCGAAGGCCTTCACATCTTTCCTAAAGTGCGGTGCCCAGAACTGGACACAATACTCCAGTTGAGGCCGAACCAGTGTTTTATAAAGCTTTGTCATGACTTCCATACTTTTGTACTCCGTGCCTCGATTAAAAAAGCCAAAGATCCCGTATGCTTTTTTAACCACTTTCTCAACCTGCCCTGCCACCTTCAACGATTTGTGCGCATACACCCCCAGATCTCTCTGCTCCTGCACCCCCTTTAGACTTTTGGCCTCTAAGTTATATTGCCTCATCTCATTCTTCCGACCAAAATGTATGACTTCGTATTATTCTGCGTTAAATTTCACCTGCCATGTATCCGCCCATTCCACCAGCCAGTCCATATTCCCTTGAAGTCTATCACTATCCTCCGCACTCTTTACGACTCCTTCAAGTTTTGTGTTACCTGCAAATTTACAAATTGTGCCCTGGACTTCCAAGTCCAAGTCATTAATATATATCAAGAAAAGCAGTGGTCCCAGCACCGACCCCTGGGGAACGCCATTGGACACCTCCTTCCAGTGTGAAAAACAACCATTCACCAGTTATCTCTCTTTCCTGTCCCTTAGTCAATTCTGTATCCATGTTGCTACTGCTCTCTTTATTCCAGGGGCCGCAATCCTGATGATAAGCCTACCATGCGGCACTTTATCAAAAGCCTTTTGAAAGCACATTATTATCGGAAGAGATATCTGTGTGAAGACTTCGTTTCAGTAAGGAGGCAATCGGCCGCCTCTGTGAGATATTACAAGAGGACCTTCAGCCACCTTCTACTTCCTGCAGGGCCTCGTCAGTGGCATGTGGGTCATTTCAGTCAGGCCCTGGTGACATGTGCAACATCACCCAGAGCTATGTGAGAGTCTGAATTCATCAGGTCACGGATACACCATCTCCCAGAGCCCTGTGAGAGTCTGAATTCATCAGGTCACAGACACAACATCACCCAGAGCCCTGTGAGAGTCTGAATTCATCAGGTCACAGACACACCATTACCCAGAGCCCTGTGAGAGTCTGAATTCATTAGGTCATAGACACATCATTACCCAGAGCCCTGTGAGAGTCTAAATTCATCAGGTCACAGACACACCATTACCCAGAGCCCTGTGAGAGTCTGAATTCATCAGGTCATAGACACACCATTACCCAGAGCCCTGTGAGAGTCTGAATTCATCAGGTCACAGATACACCATTACCCAGAGCCCTGTGAGAGTCTGAATTCATCAGGTCACAGACACACCATTACCCAGAGCCCTGTGAGAGTCTGAATTCATCAGGTCACAGACACACCATTACCCAGAGCCCCGCGGGAGTCTGAATTCATCAGGTCACAGACACACCATTACCCAGAGCCCTGTGAGAGTCTGAATTCATCAGGTCACAGACACACCATTACCCAGAGCCCTGTGAGAGTCTGAATTCATCAGGTCACAGACACACCATTACCCAGAGCCCCGCGGGAGTCTGAATTCATCAGGTCACAGACACACCATTACCCAGAGCCCTGTGAGAGTCTGAATTCATCAGGTCGCAGACACACCATTACCCAGAGCCCTGCGGGAGTCTGTATTCATCAGGTCACAGATACACAATCACCCAGAGGCCTGCGAGAGTGGATTCATGAGGTCACAGGCGCGATATTCCGCGCGGTTTCCCAGTTGATCAAACTTGACATGTCCCCAGCGCAGTAAAGGGAGAGGTCGACCGTGATCCACAGGATCGCTGGATTCCCCAATGGGAGATGTCTACCGCGTTCCACACGATCGCTGGATTCCCCAAAGGGAGAGATCAACCGTGTTCCACAGGATCGCTGGATTCCCCAAAGGGAGAGGTCTACGGCGTTCTACAGGATCGCTGGATTCCCCAAAGGGAGAGGTGTACCGCGTTCCACAGGATCGCTGGATTCCCCAAAGGGAGAGATCAACCGCGTTCCACAGGATCGCTGGATTCCCCAAAGGGAGAGGTCTACGGCGTTCTGCTGGATCGCTGGATTCCCCAAAGGGAGAGGTGTACCGCGTTCCACAGGATCGCTGGATTCTCAAAGGGAAAGGTTTACCGCGTTCCACAGGATCGCTGGATTCCCAGATTGCAGGGGGCTGTCGACGGATTCCATGTGACATGGAAGGCACCCAATGAGGCACCTGTCACTTAAATCAACAGGAAGGGTCCATTCCCAGCGGCATCTCGTCTTCCTGGTCAAAGGTCAGTCCTTCCCGCAGTGTAAAGTTGTGCAATGCGCATCAGACAACCACAAATTGGTTAAATGTGAGGATCCTTTGCGATGCCGACCTGTGGATCATGAATGTAAATACAGATCACAAGGGAAGTGCCCATGATGCCTTCGTCCTTCGCCACTCAGACTTGCAATGATACCTTCACCGGAGAGCAGCATGGATCTGGATGGATATCAGGTGACAAGGGCTAACCGCTGAAGCCGTGGCTGATGACACCCGACCGCAGGACCAATAGTGCAGCTCAGGAGAGGAACAACCGTGCCCACGTGTGCTCACGCCAAGTCATGGAGAGGAGAATCGGTGGAGCTGAAATCACGCTTTCGATACTTGGACAGGTCGGGGGAACTTTGCCGTACTCACCTCTCAAGATGTCCAGGGTTGTGGTTGTCTGATGCGCATTGCACAACTTTACACTGCGGGAAGGACTGACCTTTGACCAGGAAGACGAGATGCCTCTGGGAATGGATGAGATGCAGGATGACAACCCGGATGTTGCTGGGGCCATTGTTGGTTTCCCCATCCCCACCCCCGGGGAAACCGTGGCTGCAGGAGACAGGGCAGCGGGAGAGCACCCAGTGGCTGATGCTTTTTGACATCGATGAAAATGGGTAATTGCCTCCCCGCCCCCTCCCAGGAAAGCAGATAACAGGACAAGCAAGATTGAAAGTGAAACAGTGAGCCTTAATTGCAGCATCAAAACATTAGTGCAAAACTTTACATTAACATTTTGAGGTATTTAGTTGTTGCAAAACTTTATTGTGAACATTGAGGTGTGTAGTGCAAAACTTTAAATAAAAATTAGGTTAACTTATTAATTTTGTTGTTTGAAAGCATTTGTGATGTTAACATGGTTTATATTCAGAAAATCTTCGAACAATTACAAATGACTTCTGATTAAGTTTGAAGGGCAGCAGCAGCAGCAACAAAAATTATCACACAAACAATCAGAAGAGATTCATCACATGACAAAATATCAACAAGCGAATAAAAACAAACAACCAAAACATCAACCGAACAAACAGCAATAAGATTTACAGACGCCCCCTTGCGGCATGCTCGAGGGTCGCTGTGACACTCTGAACAAGAGGAGGTGAACTCTGTCCTCGAGGAGCATCCTATTTCCTCCAGGCCCCCATCCCTCCCTGTGATCGAGCCCCTCTTGAGCCAAGGGCACGAAATCTGTGTCTTACAAAATGGCTGTAATCAGGGAGTTCGGAGCTGGGGTGCTGCTGTTCCACGGGGACATGAGTAAAAGCAGCGTTAGGTGCAGGAATAGCTCCTGGCTCTTGGGCCTGCAATCTGTCTGCGGCAGGAGGTGGCACGGGGGGTGTCACGGGCTTCAGGTGCAGCACAGCCGTGCTCGCATTCAACTCCATGAAATGTACGAGAGCCTGGTGAATATTTGTCAGCTGGGCAATGTTCTGTCCAGTGTGGGCCAGCTGGGCAATGTTCTGTCGAGTATGGGCCAGCTGGGCAATGTTCTGTCTAGTATGGACCAGCTGGCCAAGGTTCTGCCCAATATGGGTCAGCTGGGCAATGTTCTGTCCAGTATGGGCCAGCTGGGCAATGTTCTGTCCCGTATGGGGCAGTTGGACAAAGTTCTGACCAGTGTGGGCCAGCTTGGCAATGTTCCGTCCAATATGGGCCAGCTGGGCAATGTCCTCTCCAGTCTGGGCCAGCTGGGCAATGTTCTGTCCAGTATGGGCCATCTGGGCAATGTTCTGTCCAGTATGGGCCAGCTTGGCGCTAATGTTCTGTCCAGTATGGGCCAGCTTGGCACTAATTTTCTGTCCAGTATGGGCCAGCTGGGCAATGTTCTGTCCAGTATGGGTCAGCTGGGCAATGTTCTGTCCAGTATAGGCCAGCTGGGCAATGTTCTGTCCAGTATGGGCCAGCTGGGCAATGTTCTGTCCAGTCTGGGCCAGCTGGGCAATGTTCTGTCCAGTATGGGGCAGCTGGACAAAGTTCTGTCCAGTATGGGCCAGCTTGGCAATGTTCTGTCCAAGATGGGCCAGCTGGGCAATGTCCTGTCCAGTCTGGGCCAGCTGGGCAATGTTCTGTCCAGTATGGGCCAGCTTGGCGCGAATGTTCTGTCCAGTCTGGGCCAGCTTGGCGCTAATGTTCTGTCCAGCATCCTTCATCTCCTGTCTCATGGAGACGTAACAGTCACGGTACTTGTCGCTCTCATCAGCCGTCAATCGTCTCACTTGTTGACCGTTGATGTCCTCTCCCAATTCATCATCTACATGGGGGGGGGGGGGAGGAGGGGGATGGGGATGACGTCTACTTCGCCTCACGGGGGACTGGGGTGCATCTACCCCAACTACCAACGGTTCCTCACACCCCGACAGGTCGGACTCAGCTGGCGGCTGCCTGTGAGAGGGGGATTGTGTGTGTCTCGCACAGAGCCAGAGGGGCCTGGAGTTGGAGAGGCGGTGAGGTGAGGCTCCTCATGGTCAAGCGCTCCCCCCACATCAACACCCTGAGGGTGGCAGGTGGGGTCAGGAGCTGAAACACCATCACACTCTGCAGTGCAAACACCATCACCCTCTGCAGCCCAAACACCATCACCCTCTGCAGCACAAACACCATCACCCTCTGCCGCCGCCGACTCACCACCTTCTGCAGCCCGAGTGTCCTCATACGGCTGTGAACCTGTGGGAAGGAAGAACAAAATGTTCCACTGGTGAAGCATGTTCATCGGTCACATCACAGACGCCCACACGCTGCACGAGCATGGTCAGACTCGAATCTCCTTTTCCCATCCTTCAGACAACACGCAGGTTTTAAACATGCAGCTGGCCAATAGAGGAATGTCAAACTCACCTTTCCTCGCTCCAGTGTCTGATCGGACACCAGGCACTAAACTGGAATTGTTGCCCTGCAGCTGAGTGGCCCTTTCTTCATGCTCGGTCATCTCCCTCATAAAGGCTGAACCGCCGCCGGTCTTCGACCTCTCACCAAAAGACATTAAACAATAAAAATCAGTTTGTGCTTGTTTGTGTGAGAGAGATAAGTTGGGGGTTTGGAGACAGGGTCTAATTCACTAATTGTAACACCTCAAATCTCTGGAGTAGGGATAAAAGATCTCGAAAAGCATTTAGTGAGGCCCGTCCACAATGGCAACTGAGTTTTACGACCAGTTGCCATTGGATTGAACCTTGACCACACCACCCAGAAACAACCTGTGTTTATGCATTCGTTAAACTCAGCACATTTAAATCTGAACTTTTGAATTTCTAAAACTCTCCATATATCCTGGCCGACTGCATTAAATCATTGATTTTTTGCGGCCCTGTTCCGCTCTCCGTGACACGGTGCTGTTCGTGCTCAGAACCTGTGCCACCTCCTTCCACACCAACACGCTAACTTTCTGTGCCGCCCGAAACTTCCGTTCCCCAGAAGCCGCCGAAGCCTCACCTCAACCTCATTGAGGAGTGTGTAGAGGTCTTCATCACAACATTTGTTTCACCTCTTCTCATTCATCTTTTGCTGTTCCATCATTTTTCTCAGTGTAAAAACAGCCTTTTCAAAAACAGTTCATTTTATTTTACACTCCTTTTTAAAGACTGTTTATTTAAGATTCCACTGCTTTTTATAAACGGTTCATTTAAGTTCGGCTTTTTATAAAAAGATTATTTTTTTAATTTACAATTACATGCAGAACACTAACTTTCAATGAAAAGTCTGCTCACCTCTTTGAGCAATGAAGGCTGGAGCTGTGGGCGTGACTTCACTTCCTGACAGATTTTGTGGGCGTGTCTTCTCCTCTCAGACATTTCCAGCCGCGGCAACCAACGCTGCTCAGAGGCTCGGGGGACAGAGCAGGATTGGATTCATGGTCCAATTCAAACAATTCGACGCGGAAAAGCCCGCCGTCAGTAATTTAGTTAATTTAAATCGAAGGAGCGGCGGTGACCGTTGATTCGACGCTCCGAGCGATTTCTAGCAAGATCTGCCTCATGTATGCATCCTGACCATTGTAATATCAGACCCCATGTGTCCTTACTGACCATTGTATTATCAGTCCCCATGTATCCTTACTGACCATTGTATTATCAGTCCCCATCTGTCCTTAATGACCATTGTATTATCAGCCCCCATGTATCCTTACTGACCATTGTATTATCAGCCCCCGTGTGTCCTTACTGACCATTGTATTATTAGTCCCCATTTATACTTACTGACCATTGTATTATCAGCCCACATGTATCCTTACTGACCATTGTATTATGAGCATCCATGTATCCTTACTGACCATTGTATTATCAGCCCCCATGTATCCTTACTGACCATTGTATTATCAGCATCCATGTATCCTTACTGACCATTATATTATCAGACCCCATGTGTCCTTACTGACCATTGTATTATCAGTGCCCATGTGTCCTTACTGATCATTGTATTATCAGTCCACGTGTACACTTACAGACCATTGTATTATCCGCCGCCGTGTATACTTACTGACCATTCTATTATCACTCACATGTATACTTAATGACCATTGTATTATCATCCTTCATGTATCCTTACTGACCATTATATTATCACTCCCATGTGTGCTTAATGACCATTGTATTGTCAGCCCCCATTTATCCTTACTAACCATTGTATTATCAGCCCCTGTACACTTACTGTCCATTGTATTATCAGCCCCTGTATACTTACTGACCATTGTCTTATCAGCCCCTGTATACTTACTGGCCATTGTATTATCATACCCCCTGTATACTTACTGGCCATTGTATTATCAGCCCCCGTGTATACTTACTGGCCATTATATTATCAGCCCCCATGTATATTAGTGACCATTCTATTATCAGCCGCCGTGTATACTTATGACCATTGTATTAACAGCCTCCGTGTCTGCTTACTGACGATTCTATTATCAGCCCCCATGTATACTTACTGGCCATTGCATTATCAGCCCCCATGTATATTGCTGACCATTCTATTATCACTCCCCATGTATCCTTACTGATCATTGTATCATCAGCCCGCATGTCTCCTTCCTGGCCATTGCATTATCAGCCCCCATGTCTCCTTCCTGACCATTGCATTATCAGCCCCCATGTCTCCTTCCAGACCATTGTATTATCAGCCCCATGTATACTCACTGACCACTATATTATCGGCACCCATTCATACTTACTGGTCATTGTATTATCAGCCCCCATCTTTACTTACTGTCCATTCTATTACCACTCCCATGTATTCTTACTGTCCGTTGTATTATCGCTCCCATATATTCTGACTGACTGTTGCATTACCACCGTCATATCTTCTTACTGACCATTACATTATCTTCCACATGTATCCTTACTCAGCATTGTATCAGCACACCACATGTATCCTTACTGACAATTGTTTATATTCTTACTGACCATTTTATTTTCTCCCACATATATTCTCACTGACAACTGTATTATCTGCATCCAAGTATCTTTAGTGACCATTGCACTGACACATCCCAGGTACTCTTACTGACCATTGTATTATCCGACCATAAGTATTCCTACTGACCATTGCATTATCACACAATATGTGTCCTTGCTGACCATTCTCTGATCACCCCCATTTATACTTACTGACCATTGTATTATCAATCCCATGTATCCTTACTGACCATTGTATTATCAATCCCATGTATCCTGACTGACCATCGTATAATGAACAGTCATGTATTCTTACTGACCATTGCATTATCACTCACATGTATTCGCACTGTCAATTGTAATATCTGTGTCCAAGTATCTTTACTGACCATTGTGTTACCACCACCATGTGTTCTTACAGAACAATCTATTATCAGCCCCCATGTATCCTTACTGACCATTGCATTATTTGCGTAAAATATCCTAAATGAGCATGTAAATGTCAGATCCCATGTATTCTAACCGACTGTTGAATTAACGGCCCCATGTTTCCTTAATGAATATTGTATTATCACCCCCGTGTATTTTTACTGATCATTGTATTATTACCACCGATGTACCCATACTGCCATTGCATTATCACACCCCATGTATAATTACTGACCATTGTATTATCAATCCCATCTCTCCTTACTGACCATTACATTATCAGCCCCCAACTATCCTTACTGCCCATTGTATTATAACCCCCATGTATCATAATTGACCATTGTATCATCTGCATCCAAGTATCCTTATCGACCATTGCATTATCACATCTCAAGTATCCGTACTGACCGTTGTATTATCACGCCTTCACATTATTAGTGACCAGTATTTTATCTGCCCCATTTCCAGTTGCTGACCATGGCAGTATCATACCCCACGTATCCTTACTGACCATTGTCGGATAAACCCCAGGTATTCTTACTGACTACTGCATTATCATTCCGCTATGTTCTTACTGACCATTACATTATCACACAACTATGTTCTTTCTGACCGTTGCATGAGCAAACCCCGTGTTTCCTTACTGATCATTGCATTACCTGCATTCAAGAATCCTTACAAAACATTCAGTTGTCACCCACATGTATCCGTAAAGGACATTGCATTATCACACCAAATGTGTTCTCACTGACCATTGTATTATCAGACCCCGTGTATCCTTACTGACCATTGAATTATCAGCCCCCATGTATCCTTACTGACCATTGTATTATCAGCCCCCATGTATCCTTACTGACCATTGTTTTATCAGCCCCCGTGTATCCTTACTGACCATTGTATTATCAGCCCCCATGTATCCTTACTGACCATTATATTATCAGCCCCAATGTATCCTTACTGACCACCATATTATCAGCCCCCATGTATCCTCACTGACCATTACTTTATCTGCTTCAATCTATCCTTGTTTTCTTTTGCACTTTTGTGAACTCCACCCCAGAAAACGTATTTGAAAAATTCTGAAATTGCCGGCTGAATTCACAGAAATAATCTGAACTCTGTCAGTGAAGCTGCTCTCTCTTCACATCAGCACTGTAAGACTGCGGGATTCTTATTTTCTTTTTTTACATCATTTTCTTTAAGTAATATTCAGACCTTTTGGTAGCTTCACTTCACATCAGTAAAATGCTTGTTTACCTGTTATTTTCAATATGGAGTGATGGTGTTAAGGGATTAACCCGACTTGTTTGTTTACTGACCTTAATTAATGTCAATGTGTCGTTTAATTGTCTCACTGGAGAGTTCCCTCAGGCCACAAATACGGACTGTTTTCAAGGCGTCACAGCAGAGTGTTTGATGCAGCTTGGCCTCCAGTACAAACAGTTATCATTGGATCGCACAGATAATGATATCATGTTCTGGTATGTTCCAACTGAGCTTCGGATTCTGTGGGCATTTCATGATGTACAAAAGATTTACTATCCGCTCCTCGCTGCTGTTGGTGTTCCTGGTAAGTCATTATTTCAGCAATTAATTCTGTAAACCATGTTTAACTGTATTTACTGTCCTTGTCCTTTTGACCCGGTTATTAATTGTATTCAGTGTAATCCTCTTGTTCAGTGTCTGGTAATGCACCTTGTTTCCTTCATGTAACATGTGAACAGTTCCCGATTCACTGCCCCAGTTCGATGAACACCATTTCCTTTTCATAACTTTCTTCAACTGATGGTCATTTTTTAGGATTTGCCTGTTATTTGAGTCTCGTCCACAAGGAATGTTGGTGGACGATTCTCTTTATTGAACAGTTTGCCGTCTGCTCTCTGCACTGAACCCTAGTATCGGATCAGAAATATGTGTTCATAGAGTAAAACAGCTGCCTGGAGCTGAATCATTCTTGGATATTGTCCAATATTTCAGAGTGTATTGGTGATCTGACTGTCAGCGCTGGTTTCCACAGATCAGTGTCATTAACTATAACCAGCAGACCTTAAAACTCCTGTTACCTGTGAACAAGTAACTTGAATTGTCTTTCCCAAGGGTTTCTAACTGTTTCAGCATTGTTTTTTCCAAGTTGTTATCTGTTCAGGTTCTTATCAGTTGTTTTGAGAATCAAAAGCCAGTTTGAAGCTTTTCGAAGCTTCTCCTGATCGTTGCTTTCATTCAGATCAATTGTTGTTGAAAACCGAAGCTTCTCAAAGTTTCTGCACATTGCTGCCTTTGCAGTTTAAACCTACAATGTCCAAATGTAATGTCCAAAGGGGCAAATTTAACCCTTTCATTCACGGTTCTCTCTCGTCTCCTCTTCAAATCTGCCGTCATCACCCCATCCTCAAAAAAAATCCATGACCCCTCGGTCCTTGTAAATTACTGCCCCCATCTCCACGCTCCCTTTCCTCTCCTTGAACGTGTTGTCGTTTCCAAAATCTGTGCCCATCTTTCCTGCAAATGCATCAGCAACCTCTCCAATCAGGTTTCCACCGCTGTAACAGCACTGAGACGGCCCGAATCAAAGTCACAAATGACATCCCATGTGCCTGACCGTGGAAAACTATCCCTCCTCTTCCTTCTTGGCCTGTCTGCAGCCTTTGACACGGGTGTCCGCACCAGCCACCTCCAACGCCTCTCGTCCGTTGTCCAACTGGGTGGGACTGCCCTCGCCTGCTTCCATTCCTATCAATTCAGGATTAGCTAGGGAATCTCCTGCAATGATTTGTCTTACCGCCCCCGCACCGTCATCTCTGGTGTCTCACAAGGAACAATCCTTGACCTCCTCCTATGTCACATATTCAAGCTTCCCCTCGGTGACAACATCGAAAACACAAAGTCAGATTCCACATGGAACTGATACCCAGCTGTTTCTCACCACCGCCTCTCTCGACCCCTTCACTGCAAATCCAACGTCCAGTCCTGGATGAGCAGAAGTTTCGTCCATTAGAAAGACTGAAGCCATTGTCTTCGAACCCCATCAAAAATTCCGTTCATTCGCTCCTGATTTCATCCAGTTCCCTGGTCACAGTCTGAGGCTGAACCGGACCAGTAGGCGTTCTATTTGACCCTGAGCTGAGCTTCTGACCCCATATCCTCTCCATCACCAAGATCGCCGACTTCCACCTCCCGAACATTGCCCGTCTCCGCCCCTGCCTCAGCCCATCTACTGCTGAAATCCTGACCCATGGTTTTGTTACCTCCGGACTCGACTATTAACTTGAGCTCATCCAAAACTCTGCTGCCCACATCCAAACTCGCACCAAGTCCCGTTCACCCATCACCCCTCTGCTTGCTGACCTGCATTGGCTCCCGGTCGAGCGAAGCCTCAATTTAAAAATTCCTAAACTCGGGTTACATAGAATTACATAGAATTTACAGCTCACAAACAGGCCATTCGGCCCAACTGGTCTATGCCGGTGTTTATGCTCCACACGAGCCTCCTCCCATTCTACTTCATCTCACCCTATCAGCATATCCTTCCATTCCTTTCTCCCTCTTGTACTTAGTTAACTTCCCCTTAAATGCATCTATTCTATTCGCCTCAACTATTCCTTGTGGTAGCGAGCTCTACATTCTAACCAGTCCCTGGGTAACTCAGTCTCTCCTGAACTGCTTATTGGATTTGTTGGTCATTATCTTATATTTATGACCACTAGTTTTGTCCCCCCACTACACCACAAGTGAAAAAAAGGAGAGAAAAGAGTCCCAGCCTGTTCAGCCTCTCCTGATAAGTATATCCTCTCAGTTCTGGTATTATCATTGTAAATCTGTTTTGAACTCAGTCCAGTGCCTCGAAACCCTTGTTATTAATGGAGATCACAACTGTGCACAACACTCCAAGAGTGGACTAACCACTGGTTATAAATCTCTGGTCAGGCCTCAGCTGTCCAATTGTCTCCAATTCTGGGCATCACACTTTAGGAAGTATTTCAAGGCTTTGGAGAGGGTGCAGAGGAGATTTAGTAGAATGTTCCCAGGGATGAGCGACCAGGCTGCTGGTTTTACTCTCAGTCTGAAGTACAATTCCCTGTTTTTCTCTTCCTTACAGTGAACTTAGTGACGATTGTGATCCTGTCTGGAGGAAGGTGCGGTCTCTCCAAATGTGTCACCCGTTACCTGGTGTCCATGGCAGCGGCGGATCTACTGGTCGTTATCACTGATCTGATATTCAGGCAAATTCATATTCTTTATTGGACTCAGTTTCAGTTCATATGGGACTTTAAAGTGTGTAATATCCACGCCGTCCTGCTTTACGCAGCCACAGACTGTTCAGTCTGGTTCACAGTCACTTTCACCTTTGATCGATTTGTGGCGATTTGTTGCCAGAAGCTGAAAACAAAATATTGCACCGAGAAAACGGCGGCTGTGGTTCTGGGAACAGTGAGTGTGCTGTTCTGTGTGAAGAACACTTTCTGGTACTTTATGCTTGGAGGTGAATATTGGATGAGTAATTCTCCCTGGTTTTGTTTTGTATCATTGGATGTTCGTTATTCACAGGTGTGGACAGTAATTGTATTCCTTCATTATATTGTAACCCCATTTGTTCCATTTGTTCTGATTCTGCTCCTCAATGCTTTAACCGTCAGACACATTTTAGTGTCGAGCAGAGTCCGCAGGAGACTCCGGGCCCACAGCAGTGGGGAGAGTCCCAGTGACCCAGAGATGGAGAAGAGAAGGAAATCCATCATTTTACTGTTTGTTATATCGGGGAATTTTATCCTGTTATGGGCGGTGTTTCTGTTGTATTTTGTATGGAACCGATTGTATCTGTTAGACTTTATTCCTGTGTCTCTTTCTGAATTTGTACAAGAACTGGGATTTATGCTCCAGCTCCTGAGTTGCTGCACCAACACGTGTATTTATGCCGTGACCCAGACTAAATTCAGAGAGGAGTTGAAGAATGTGGTGAAATATCCCTTGACTGGAATTGTTAAATTCATTAAATAATGAGAAGACTTTCCATCATCACAAGGTGTTGGTCTGGTGTTCTGCCCAATCCCCTCATCTCTGTGATACAAACACAGTGAGGCCAGTTTTCATCTTTCACCGCCCTGATTTAGTGACTAACAGGGACGGTCGAGGTGGGGAAGTCCGCGGAGATCAGTCCCGCTTGATTCCTGCTCGTTTTTAGCCCCGTTCAGTCCTCTGGTGCGGCCTGGGGCGGGTGGATGAAGCTCCCGTCCGCCAGGCTCTTGTTTCATGTGTTCACACAAACGCGGCGGGGCGGGGCACACATGCAGCCCATGGAGTGAGGACCAGAGAATCATCTTTTAATTATAATTTTACGTTTCCATTCGAACAGAAATCGGCCATTCAGCCCGTTAAACCTTTTCCTCCATTCAATTAGATCAGGGCTGACTTGTATCTAACCTCCATTTCCCCCCTTGGATTTGTAACCATTCATACCCTGACCGAGCAAAGATCTATCAATCTCAGTTTTGAAATTTTCCACTCACCCCAGCGTCAACAGCTTTTTGGAGGAGAGGGTTCCAGATTTCCACTGCCCTTTGTGTGAAGAAATGCTTTCTGACATCACCCTTGAACGGACTACCACAAATTTTAAGGTTATGCCCATTTCTTCTGGACTCCCCCACCAGAGGAAATAGTTTCTCCCCATCTACCCCATCAAATCCTTCAATCATCTTAAACACCTTAATGAGATCAGCCTTTAATCTTCTATACTTCAGGGAATGCAAGCCTAGTCTGTGCAGTCTGTCCTCGTAACTTAACCTTTTTAGCCCGGGTATCATTCTGGTGAATCTGTGCTGTACCCCCTCCAAGGCCCATATATCCTTCCTGAGGTGCGCTGCCCAGAACTGAATGGAGTCTCGAGATGGGGTCTAACCAGAGCTCAGCACAGCTGGAACATAAATTCCACCCTTTTGTTTTCCACCCCCTGAAATAAAGGCCAACGTTCCATTAGCTTTTCGATTATTTTGTTGTACCTGTCCATTAGCATTTACTGATTTCTGGACTTGGACCCCACAATCTCTCTGCTCTTCCACAGTTGTGAACATCTCAGTATTTAGATACCCTGATCTATCTTTCTTCGGTCGAAAGTGGATGACCTCACACTTTCCCACATTGAACTCCATCTGCCGCAGTTTTGCCCATTCATTTAATCTTTCAACGTCCCTTTGCAACTATCTGCTCCCATCTACAATATTTATTGTGCTTCCTAACTTACTGTCGTCAGCGAGCTTGGATACACGGCTCTCTAATCCTTCATCCAAGTCATTTATGAACATAGTGAAAAGCTGAGGCCCCAGTACAGATCCCTGGGGACACCACTAGTCACATCCTGCTGATTTGAGTCCATACCCATTATCCCCACTCTCTGTCTCCTACCTCATAACCAATTCCCTGTCCAAGTCAATAGATTGCCTCCAATTCCATGCACTCTCGATTTTGTGAACAGACTCTTATGTGGAACCTTGTCGAATGTCATCTGGAAGTTCATATAAATAACATCCATTGACACTCCTAATCTACCACATTAATTAGCTCCTCAAAAAAATCAACTAGCTTCGTTAGACATGGTAGCAGGACAGGTAGATAAGGTGGTTAAGAAGGCAGATGGAATGCTTTCCTTTATTAGCTGAGGCATGGAACATAAAAGCAGGGATGTTATGCTGGAACTGTATAAAACACTAGTTCGGCCACAGCTTGAGTACTGCGCACAGTTCCGGTCACCACATTACAGGAAGGATGCAATTGCACGAGAGAGGGTGCAGAGGAGATTTACGAGGATGTTGCCAGGACTGGAGAATTTTAGCTGTGATGACAGATTGGATAGTCTGTGGTTGCTTTCCCTGGAACAGAGGAGGCTGAGGGATGATTTGATTGAGGTGTACAAAATTATGCAGGGCCTAGGTAGAGTGGATCAGAAGGACCTATTTCCCTGAGCAGAGGGATCAATAACCAGGGGGCATAGATTTAAAGTGATTGGTAGAAGGATTAGAGCGAAAATGAGGAAAATATTTTCACCCAGAGGGCGGTGGGGGCCTGGAACTCACTGCCTGAGAGGTTGGTAGAGGTAGAAACCCTTCACTCATGTAAAAAAATAACTGGATGTGCACCTGAAAAGCTGTGACCTGCAGGGCTACGGACCAAATGCAGGAAAGCGGGATTGGGCTGGGTGGCTCGTTTCTCAGCAGGCGCGGACACGTTGGGCCGAATGGCCTCCTTCTGTGCCGTAAATTTTCTATAATTCTATGATTCTAAGAGGTCCAGGATCAATTTATAGCTTATTGAGTAAGACTTGTCACTGTCCCGGAAACTCCCTGTCCCTCAGTATCTGTGTCCGGGGAGAAGCTGATGGATTTGTGTGACCTTCTTCAGGTGAATCTTTGTGCTCATCGAGGTGATGGATGTCAGAGCCTGGAAATGGGACATTTAATCAGTCAGAGCACCTCTTGTCAGTGTCCGGGACTCCCAGGTCAGGCACAGAGCAATTAACATACAACAACAACAACTTACATTTATATAGCGCCTTTAACACAATAAAAGGTCCCAACGCGTTTCACAGGAGCGATAATCAAACAAAATTTGACACTGAGCCACATAAGGAGATATGAGGACAGGTGACCAAAAGCTTGGTCAAAGAGGTAAGATTTATTGAGCGTCTTAAAGGAGGAGAGAGAGGCGGAGAGGCGGAGAGGTTTAGGGAGGGAATTCCAGAGCTGAGGGCCGAGGCAGCTGAAGGCACGGCCGCCAATGGTGGAGTGATTTAGGAGAAAGGCAGAAATCTCGGAGGGTTGTGGGGCTGGAGGAGGATACAGAGATAGGGAGGGGCGAGACCATGGAAGAATTTGGAAACAAGGATGAGAATTTCAAAATCGAGGTGTTCCCAGACCGACCAAAAGCAAGCACAGGGGTGACGGATGTGCAGGACTTGGTGCGAGTTGGAATACGGGGAGCAGAGTTTTGTATGAGCTCAAGTTTATGGAGGGTGGAAGATGAGAGGCCGGCCAGGAGAGCATTGGAGAAGTCAAGTCGGCTGGAGATGCGCAATGTTACAGTGGTGGAAGTAGGCGGTCTTGGTGATGGAGAGGATATGTGAGCAAATCTCTCTCTACACTGTCCCGTCAAACACTCCCAGGGCAGGTACAGCACGGGTTAGATTCAGAATAAAGCTCCTTCTACACTGTCCAATAAAACATTCCCAGGGCAACGACAGCACGGTTTACATTTTTTTTTCGTTCATGGGATGTGGGCGTGGCGGGCAAGGCCAGCGTTTATTGCCCATCCCTGATTGCCCTTGAGAAGGTGGTGGTGAGCCGCCTCCTTGAACCGCTGCAGTCCGTCTGGTGAAGGTTCTCCCACAGTGCTATTTGGTTGTGAGTTACAGGATTTTGACCCAGCGACGATGAAGGAACGGCGATATATTTCCAAGTCGGGATGGTGTGTGACTTGGAGGGGAACATGGAGGTGGTGTTGTTCCCATGTGCCTGCTGCTCTTGTCCTTCTGGGTGGGAGAGGTCGCGGGTTTGGGAGGTGCTGTCGAAGAAGCCTTGGCGAGTTGCTGCAGTGCATCCTGGGGATGGTACATACTGCAGCCACGGTGCGCCGGTGGTGAAGGAAGTGAATGTTTAGGGTGGTGGATGGGGTGTCAATCAAGCGGGCTGCTTTGTCCTGGATGGTGTCGAGCTTCTTGAGTGTTGTTGGAGCTGCACTCATCCAGGCAAGTGGAGAGTATTCCATCACACTCCTGAATTGTGCTTTGTTGATGGTGGAAAGGCTTTGGGGAGTCAGGAGGTGAGTCACTCGCTGGAGAATACCCAGCCTCTGACCTGCTCTTGTAGCCACAGTATTTATATGGCTGATCCAGTTAGTTTCTGGTCAATGGTGACCCCCAGGATGTTGATGGTGGGGGATTCGGCGATGGTAATGCCGTTGAATGTTAAGGGGAGGTGGTTAGACTCTCTGTTGTTGAAGATGGTCATTGCCTGGCACTTGTCTGGCGCGAATGTTACTTGCCACTTATGAGCCCAAGCCTGGATGTTGTCCAGGGCTTGCTGCATGCGGGCTCGGACTGCTTCATTATCTGAGGGGTTGCGAATGAAACTGAACACTGTGCAATCATCAGCGAACATCCCCAATTCTGACCTCATGATGGACTGTAGGGGAATCAAGGGATATGGGGATCGGGCGGGAAAGTGGAGTTGAGGTCGAAGATCAGCCATGATCATATTGAATGGCGGAGCAAGCACGAGGGGCCGAATGGCCTACTCCTGCTGCTATTTCTTATGTTCTTATCTTCTTATACAAAATCACAGATGGTGTAATGAATGTTGATTTCAGACAGTAAGGATGGAGGGAGGAGGGAGAGTGTGCAGAATGGGGAATTTACAGATTAGGAGGGACAGGAGGGGACAGAATATTCTACAGAAAGACCAACAACTTGTATTTATACAGAGCATTTAATGAAGTAAAACATCCCAAGGTGCTTCACAGGAGTGAAATCAAATAAAATGTGACAGTAGAATTTGAAACTGGAGACAAGAAACTAGAATTGTCTGTTCTGAAATTCTATCCTGTAATTAAAGTAGGAACTTTGGTAAACTCCTTTTACAGGATATTAGAAGGGGAGGATTTACAGATGGGAAACTCAAACCAAACATCACGTCAAGGTCTGACAGTCACTCGATTCATCAGGACCTGAATATCATCGGCCTTTGGATATAGAAGGAAAAATCACCAATCACAGCGGTGACTAACTGGTCACGTGTTCTGTGTGTGAACATCCTTTCAGCCAATCGTCTATCCCGTGAGACACAAACACAGATGTGCCGGGAATCAACAGTGCAAATGTGGGGACTGTGGGAAGGGATTCATTTGCTGGAAACTCATCGACCCAGTCACACGGGGAGAGGCCGTTCGCCAGCTGAGTGTTGGAATGGATTCACTCGCTCATCTCACCTACTGCCACACCAGAATCTTCGTAATGGGGAGAATCCGTTCACCAGCTCTGTGTGGAAAGGGATTCACTCGATCATCCCATTTACTGACACACCGGCACAGTCTCACCGGAGAGAGACCGGTTAGAGAAAAAGTACCAGGTAAACTAATGGGTCCAAAGGCTGACAAGTCCCCTGGACCTGATGGCTTGCATCCAAGGGTCTTAAAGGAAGTGGCTGCAGAGATAGTGGATGCATTGGTTGTAATCTTCCAGAATTCACTAGATTCTGGAAAGGTCCCAGCGGATTGGAAAACCGCAAACATAACACCCCTATTCAAGAAGGGAGTGAGACAGAGAGCAGGTAACTATAGACCAGTTAGCCTAACATCTGTCATTGGGGGAAATGCTAGAATCCATTATTAAGGAAGTAGTAGCAGGACATTTGGAGACTCATAATACAATGAAGGAGAGTCAACATGGTTTTATGAAGGGGAAAACATGTCTGACAATTGATGAGAGTTCTTTGAGAATGTAACGAGCAGGGTGGATAAAGGGGAATCAATGGATGCAGTATATTTGGATTTCCAAAAGGCATTCGGTAAGGTGCCACATAAAAGATTACTGCACAAGAGAAGAGCTCATGGTGTTGGGGGTAATATACTGGCATGGATAGAGGATTGGCTAATTAACAGAAAACAAAGAGTCGGGATAAAAGTGTCATTTTCAAAATGGCAATCTGTAACTAGTGGGGTGCCGCAGGGCTCAGTGCTGAGGCCTCAACTATTTACAATATATATCAATGACTTCAATGAAGGAACAGAGTGTCTTGTGGCCAAATTTGCTGATGATACAAAGATAGGTGGAAAAGCAAGTTGAGATAAGGACACAAAGTGTCTGCAAAGGGATATTGACGGGTTAAGTGAAGGGGCAAAAATTTGGCAGATGGAATATAATGTGGGAAAATGTGAAGTCATCCACTTTGGGAGGAAAAATAAAAAAGCAAAATATTATTTCAATGGAGAAATACTACAAAATGCTACGGTACAGAGGGATCTGGGTGTCCTCGTACATGAAACACAAAAAGTCAACATACAGGTGCAGCAAGCAAACAGAATATTGGCCTTTATTTCTAGGGGGATGGAGTATAAAAGCAGGGAAGTCATGCTCCAACTGTACAGGGTGCTGGTGAGACCACACCTGGAGTACTGCGGACAGTTCTGGTGCCCTTATTTAAGGAAGGACATACTTGCATTGGAGGCAGTTCAGAGAAGGTTCACGATGTTGATCCCGGGTATGGAAGGGTTGTCTTATGAGGAAAGATTGAACAGGTTGGGTCCATACACATTGCAGTTTAGAAAAATGAGAGGAGATCTTATTGAAACATAAAAGATTCTGAGGGGACTCGACAGGATCGATGCTGAGAGGATGTTACCCCTCAGGGGGAATCTAAAACTCGGGGTCATTGTCTGAGAATAAGGGGTCGCCCGTTTAAGACAGAAATGAGGAGGAATTTCTTCTCCCACAGGGTCGTGATTCTTTGGAAAACTTTACCCCAAAAGCTGTGGAGGCTGAGTCATTGAATACATTCAAGGCTGAGTTAGACAAATTGTTGATCAGCAAAGGAGTCAAAGGATAAGGGGAAAGGGCGGGAAAGTGGAGTTGAGGTAAAAATCAGATCAGCCATGATCGCATTAAATGGTGGAGCAGGCTCGAGGGGCCGAATGGCCTACTGCTGCTCCTATCTCTTATGATCTCCCCGGTGCGCCGTCACGTGATCTCCCCGGTGCCCCGTCATGTGATCTCCCCAGTAGTTACCTGAAGTTGATCTTCCAGTTACAGTGGTGGTGGTGAAAACCTCGAGTTAACCGAGGGAACTTAGACTGGGGAATCTGAGGTTTGTATGAAAGGAGTGAGCAATAAAAAGGAAATTAATAAAAACTGATTCAATAAAAGAAAGAAACAGGTGAATTATACTAAAGTGAGCAATAAAAAGTAACTAAAAGAATACAAATTAAACCCATCTGATAATCAATGTTTAATATTAAAATATGAATCAATTATCTCTGGAAATTGATAAATAAATAACCGCAAAGAAAGAATGAAATCTCCAGGACCTGACGGTTTTCCCTCAGGGTATTAAAGGAAACAGGTGGGGAAATTACAGAAACATTAGTCATAGTTTCCCAAAGCTCTCTGGACTCGGGAATTGTGCCTTTGGATATGAAAATATCACTCCAATATTTAAGAAAGGAGGAAGAGAGAGAAAAATAAACGACAGATCTGTCAGTTTAACGTCAGGAGTGGGGAAGTTACTGGAATCTATCACCAAAGACAGAATGATTGAGGACTTGAACAAGTCTGAGCTGATCAAAGAGAGTCAGCGTGGATTTGTGAAGGGTGGGTCATGTCTGACTAATCTAGATGAGTTTTTTCAGGTCACTAACAGGCTGGACAGGGAGTGTCGATGGACATTGTCTGTGCGGATTTCCAGAAGGCATTTGATAGGGTTCAGCACAAGAGATTATTCGCAAAAATAAAAGTGCACAAAATTGAAAGTGACCTTGTGACTTGTGTTGGGAGGTGGGAGACAGAGAGTGGGGATAAAGGGAACGTTCTTTGATTGGTGGGATGTGACAAGTGGTGTTCCCCAGGGATCTGGACTGGGGTCTCAGCTTTTCACCATATTTATCAATAACTTGGATGAAGGAAGAGAGAGTTTTATATCCAAGTTTCCAGATGACACTAAGTTAGGAGACACAGTAAGTTGTGTGGATGGGAGCAGGAAGTTACAAAGGGACAGATTAAGTGAGTGGACAAAACTGTGGCAGATGGAGTTCAGTGTGGGGAAGTGTGAGATCATCCACTTTGGATACAAGAAGGAAACATTGGAGTATTTTCTTAAAGTGAGAGACTGGGAACTGTGGAGGAGCAAAGGGATTTGGGTGTCCATGTACACAAATCACTAAAAGCTAGTGCCCAGATACAAAAAGTAATCACAAAGACTAATGGAATGTTGGCCTTTATCTCGAGGGCTGGAATAAAAAGGGGAGGAATTTATGCTTCAGTTCCACAGAGCCTCGATCATAGCCCCTCTGGAGTACATATATCCAGAATATTAAACTCCAGCCCAGTTCTCAGGGTTATTAACATCAGAAACAAACCCCAACTGTCAGAAAGAACGTGGTTCAGTCCTGGATGTGATTAACAGCAGCAATAACAGCAGAATCCAACCCCTGCATCACAGGTGAACTCGCTGGTGTCTCAACAGGTGGGATGACTGAGTGAATCCCTTCCCACACACGGAGCAGGTAAACGGCCTCTCCCCAGTGTGAACTCGCTGGTGTGTCAGCAGGTGGGATGAACAAGTGAATCCCTTCCCACATACGGAGCAGCTAAACGGCCTCTCCCCAGTGTGAACTCGCTGGTGTGTCAGCAGGTGGGATGAACAAGTGAATCCCTTCTCACACTCGGAGCTGATAAACGGCCTCTCGTCAGTGTGAACTCGCTGGTGTTTCAGCAAAGTGGATGACTGAGTGAATCCCTTCCCACACACGGAGCAGGTGAACGGCCTCTCCACAGTGTGAACTCGTTCATGTTTCAGCAGATCCCTTGTTAAAATATTCTTCCCGCTCATTCCCCCAGACTGTAAATCCCCGTCCCACACACTCTCCCTCCTCCCTGTGCTGAAATCCAAACCCATCGCACCATCTCCATCATTTCTTCCCTCCACTCCCAGTTTCCTCCCTCCCTCTACTCTGGTCGGGTTCAGTTCTCCACCCCCTGGGAGCAGAGTGAGAGGAAAATAAATGAGGCACAGGGACCCTGAAGCCCCGCCCACTCTTTGTTCACAGTCACAGGGACCCTGAAGCCCCGCCCACTCTTTGTTCACCGTCACTGGGACCCTGAAGCCCCGCCCACTCTTTGTTCACGGTCACTGGGACCCTGAAGCCCCGCCCACTCTTTGTTCCCTGTCACAGGGACCCTGAAGCCCCGCCCACTCTTTGTTCACAGGCACAGGGACCCTGAAGCCCCGCCCACTCTTTGTTCCCTGTCACTGGGACCCTGAAGCCCCGCCCACTCTTTGTTCACAGTCACTGGGACCCTGAAGCCCCGCCCACTCTTTGTTCCCTGTCACTGGGACCCTGAAGCCCCGCCCACTCTTTGTTCACAGTCACTGGGACCCTGAAGCCCCGCCCACTCTTTGTTCACAGTCACAGGGACCCTGAAGCCCCGCCCACTCTTTGTTCACAGGCACAGGGACCCTGAAGCCCCGCCCACTCTTTGTTCCCAGTCACAGGGACCCTGAAGCCCCGCCCACTCTTTGTTCACAGTCACTGGGACCCTGAAGCCCCGCCCACTCTTTGTTCCCAGTCACAGGGACCCTGAAGCCCCGCCCACTCTTCGTTCACAGTCACTGGGACCCTGAAGCCCCGCCCACTCTTTGTTCACAGTCACTGGGACCCTGAAGCCCCGCCCACTCTTTGTTCACAGTCACTGGGACCCTGAAGCCCCGCCCACTCTTTGTTCCCGGTCACTGGGACCCTGAAGCCCCGCCCACTCTTTGTTCACAGTCACAGGGACCCTGAAGCCCCGCCCACACTTTGTTCACAGTCACAGGGACCCTGAAGCCCCGCCCACTCTTTGTTCACAGTCACTGGGACCCTGAAGCCCCGCCCACTCTTTGATCCTGGTCACAGGGACCCTGAAGCCCCGCCCACTCTTTGTTCCCTGTCACTGGGACCCTGAAGCCCCGCCCACTCTTTGTTCCCGGTCACAGGGACCATGAAGCCCCGCCCACTATTTGTTCCCTGTCACTGGGACCCTGAAGCCCCGCCAACTCTTTGTTCCCGGTCACTGGGACCCTGAAGCCCCGCCCACTCTTTGTTCCCGGTCACAGGGACCCTGAAGCCCCGCCCACTGGGACACTGAAGCCCCGCCCACTCTTTGTTCACAGTCACTGGGACCCTGAAGCCCCGCCCACTCTTTGTTCCTGGTCACAGGGACCCTGAAGCCCCGCCCACTCTTTGTTCCCAGTCACTGGAACCCTTAAGCCCCGCCCACTCTTTGTTCCTGGTCACTGGGACCCTGAAACCCCGCCCACTCTTGGTTCCCAGTCACTGGGACCCTGAAGCCCCGCCCACTCTTTGTTCCCAGTCACTGGGACCCTGAAGCACCGCCCACTCTTTGTTCCTGGTCACTGGGACCCTAAAGCCCCGCCCACCCTTGGTTTCCGGTCACAGGGACCCTGAAGCCCCGCCCACTCTTTGTTCCCTGTCACTGGGACCCTGAAGCCCCGCCCACTCGTTGTTGCTGTCACAGGGACCCTGAAGCCCCGCCCACTCTTTGTTCCCTGCCACTGGGACCCTGAAGCCCCGCCCACTCTTTGTCCACCGTCACTGTGACCCTGAAGCCCCGCCCACTCTTTGTTCCCTGTCACTGGGACCCTGAAGCCCCGCCCACTCTTTGTTCCCGGTCACAGGGACCCTGAAGCCCCGCCCACTATTTGTTCCCTGTCACTGGGACCCTGAAGCCCCGCCCACTCTTTGTTCCCGGTCACTGGGACCCTGAAGCCACCGCCCACTCTTTGTTCCCGGTCACAGGGACCCTGAAGCCCCGCCCACTGGGACCCTGAAGCCCCGCCCACTTTTTGTTCCTGGTCACAGGGACCCTGAAGCCACGCCCACTCTTTGTTCCCAGTCACTGGAACCCTTAAGCCCCGCCCACTCTTTGTTCCTGGTCACTGGGACCCTGAAACCCCGCCCACTCTTGGTTCCCAGTCACTGGGACCCTGAAGCCCCGCCCACTCTTTGTTCCCAGTCACTAGGACCCTGAAGCCCCGCCCACTCGTTGTTCCCGGTCACTGGGACCCTGAAACCCCGCCACTCTTGAGCAAAGATGGCCGCGCATGCGCCGTGAACCCTGAACTCTGACCAAGATGGCGGCCAGCTCCCCGCTCACCCGGGCGGCCGCCGGTCGGGCCTGTCACCGCGGTGTAAACACGGGGCCTGTGGTCTCTTATTCGGGGCCTGAGGCCTACACCGGGTGTTTCTGAAGCTTCCCTGCCCACCCATGGGTCCAATTCCTCCCCCGCGCCCACCGTCTCCGACCGGATCCCGACCCGCCTGTTCCCTCAGTCCGTCTCCACCACTCGCACCGCGCATGCTCAGAGCACCGCCCAGTCCCGCGCCTGCGCACTGGGCTCCTGCAGTCACTGATAGGGCACGTTCTGGGCCGCGGGGGATTCTGGGTAAACTCTCCGCCATTGAAGGTCCGAATCGGTGAACAGAAATTTCGTCATCGCATCGAGATTGGGGCCGGAGGGACAATAAACATTAAACAAAATCAATCAATAAATTATACAGAAACCCGAGTGCCCGGGCCCTCAGACAGGGAGCGAAGTTCACTGGTCGCCACTTTTCCTTCACCAACTCGCACCTCAGGCCCCGCCCAGTCTGGTTCAATTGATCAATGTTTTCCAACTGTGTTTTCCAACTCGAGTTCAGGCCTGTCATTCTCAGAGAAACTTCGAGGCCTCGTTTTTTCTGTGTGCTGTGAGGACCGATATCGTTCATCTTGATCTATTTCTAGTGCAATAAGTTTTGCTGAAGCCTTCTTTGTGGAGGCGGGTACAATTTTGTCTTTTAAAATGCATTTGGACAGTTGCATGGGTAAGATGCGTATCGAGGGATATGGGCCAAGTGCAGGCAATTGGGACTAGCTTAGTGGTATAAACTGGGCGACATGGACATGTTGGGCCGAAGGGCCTGTTTCCATGTTGTAAACTTCTATGATTCTATTCTATGAATGTGGCCCAGGCCAAGTGTCAGGAGATCGGATCAGGCCCACCATAGAAAATGAGTTTGACCCCCCTGAGATAGACAATGTGAACCGGATTATCCTCATCCACTGACCCAGCAACTTCATCAAAAAACTGAAGCAAGTTTGTAAGACGCGACCTTCTTTTCCGGAAGCCGTGTTGAGTGTCTCTCACGGCCCCTCCCCATTCCCCTCGCAATAAACGCCAACATTCCATTTGCCTTCCTAATCACTTCTTGTATCTGCAGACCAACTTTCTGTAATTCATGTACTACGATACCCAGATCCCTCTGTACCTCAGAATTCTGCAATCTTTCTCCATTTAAATAAAATACTGCTTTTCTATTCCTCCTGCCAAAGTGGACAAGTTCACATTTTCCCACATTATACTCCATCTGCCAAATTTTTGCTCACTCACTTAACATATCTCTATCCCTTTGCAGGCTCCTTATGTCCTCTTCACAACTTATTTTCCGACCTACCTTTGTCTCATTAGCAAATTTAGCAACAATACATTCGCTCCCTTCATCCAAGTCATTGATATCGATTGTAAATATTTAAGCCAGATCTTTACAAAACACTGGTTAGGCTTCAGCTGGAGTATTGTGTTCATTCTGGGCAGCACACTTCAGGAAGGATGTCAAGGCCTGAGAGAGGGTGCAGAGGAGATTTACTGGACTGGTACCAGGGATATAGGATTCAGTTACATGGAGAGACTGGAGAAACTGGAGTTGTTCTCCTTGGAGCAGGGAAGGTTAAGGGGAGATTTAATCGAGGTGTTCAAAGTCATGAAGGGTCTTGATAGACTGAATGGTGAGAAACTGTTTCCAGTGGCAGGAGATCAGTAACCAGAGTACACAGCATTCAGGTAATTGGGAAAAGAACTAGAGGTGAGATGAGGAGAATATTTTAACGCAGCCATTTATTTAGAGCTGGAATACACTGCATGAAAGGGTTGGGGAATCAGAGTCAATTATAATTTTCAAAAGGGAATTGGATAAATACTTGAATAGGATAAATTTGCAGGATAAAGGGCATGAGAATGGGACTAATTGGATAGCTCTTTCCTAAAGCCAACACAGGCATGATGGGCCTAATGGCCTCCTTCTGTGCTTTATCATTCAATGATTCTATGATCAAGGGCCAGACACTGCTTCATCCTTCACTAACAGGGTCCCTATTAACAGTCGCTTCCTTCTGTATTCAGTGCAGTGAATGGAAACCTGTCTATTTTAGTGAGTTCAGCCTTTCTAAAATCTCTCACTATTTTCGAAGATCCATTTGACTCACTTGTTTCATTTTGAAAGACTTCAGATTTTTCTACTGTGTGTCGATGTTTTTGTTTAAAGGTGGAATGACATTTGTTTCAAAATATTCTGTTCTAACCCCCGGCCCAGTTTAAAACCCTCTGCACTACTGACATGGAAGATCGCAAGTCCAATCCTTGATCTCAGCCAAGGCAGCAGTTCAGGGGCTGGAATTGGCCTCAGTACCACTGGGCTAAATAAGAGTAACCCTGCTCTCGAAGGAGATCCAGTGACCTCAACTGGGAAATTTATGGCTGTCATTTGAGGGCAGGACTGGACTCGACCGTGATGCCTACCACAGTGGATAATCCTGCTGTCACTCACTGTGTGGGCTCATGTATAAATGTTCCCTTACTGTTAGATTATTAACTAAGTCTGGGCTCATTACTCATTACTGAATCTAGTCCACCCTCCTTAAAACCTACCTCTTTGACCAAGCTTTTGCTCACCTGTCCTAATATCTCCTTATGTGGTTCAGTGTCAAATTTATTTTGTTAATCACTCCTGTGAAGAGCCTTGGGACGTTTTACTATGTTAACGGCACTGGATAAATTGATCAATAAAACAGGGAACTCTTGGAAACACACTGCAGGTCTTTCTTTATCTGGACAGCAAATCACTGCTGTTGTGTTGAACCAGCAGTTCAGAAATAGGAGCAGGAGTCGGCCATATGGCCCCTCGAGCCTGCTCCACCATTCAATAAGATCATGGCTGATCTTCTGCCTCATTTAACATGTATCCAGAATATTAAACTCCAGCCCAGTTATCGGGGTTATTAACATCAGAAACAAACCTCAACTGTCAGAATGAACATGGTTCAGTCCTGGATGTGATTAACAGCAGCAATAACAGCAGAATCCAACCCCGGAAGTCACAGGTGAACTCGCTGGTGTCTCCGCAGGTTGGATGAATGAGTGAATCCCTTCCCACACACGGAGCAGGTGAACGGCCTCTCCCCAGTGTGAACTCGCTGGTGTGTCAGAAGGTGGGATGAATGAGTGAATCCCTTCCCACACACGGAGCAGGTGAACGGCCTCTCCCCAGTGTGAACTGGCTGGTGTGTCAGAAGGTGGGATGAACGAGTGAATCCCTTCCCACACACGGAGCAGGTGAACGGCCTCTCCTCAGTGTGAGTGCGTCGATGATGTGTCA
The DNA here is from genome assembly GCF_035084215.1 of Heptranchias perlo. Lineage (NCBI taxonomy): Eukaryota > Metazoa > Chordata > Chondrichthyes > Hexanchiformes > Hexanchidae > Heptranchias > Heptranchias perlo. The sequence goes on along the minus strand of NW_027139581.1, from coordinate 3,725,298 downwards.
GCAGTTCCCATTTGCTCTTAAAGCTCTTCCCACAGTCAGAACATTTAAAAGGTCTCTTATCAGTGTGAACAAGTTGGTGTGTCAGTAGGTGCTGTGACTGAATGAATCCCTTTCCACACACGGAGCAGGTGAACGGTCTCTCCCCAGTGTGAGCACGCTGGTGGGCAATGAGAGTGGATGACTGCCTGAACCTCTTCCCGCAGTGAGAGTAACTGAACGGTCTCTCGTCAGTGTGAATTCGCTGGTGTCGAATCAGTCCCTCCGAGCTTTTAAACCTGTTCCCACAGTCAGAGCATTTAAAAGGTCTCTCCGCAGTGTGAATAAGCTGGTGTGTTCGGAGGGCGGATGACTGAGTGAATCCCTTCCCACACAGAGAGCAAGTGAACGGCCTCTCCCCGGTGTGACTGTGGTGATGAGTTTCCAGCTGGGACGGATAATTGAATCCCTTCCCACACACGGAGCAGGTGAACGGACTCTCCCCGGTGTGACTGCGTCGATGAGTTTCCAGCTGGGATGGGTAATTGAATCCCTTCCCACAGTCCCCACATTTCCACGGTATCTCCATGGTCCGGGTGTCCTTGTGTCTCTCCAGGTTGGACGATCAGTTGAAGCCTCGTCCACACACAGAACACGTGGACGGTTGCTCCCCGCTGTGAACGGTGTGATGTTTTTTCAAGCTGTGTAACTGGTTAAAGCTCTTTCCACAGTCAGTGCACTGGAACACTCTCACTCGGGTCTGAGAGTTTCGGTGATTTTCCAGTCACACTGATGTTTCAAATCTTCTCCCACAGACAGAACAGACAAACATTTCTCCTTCCACATTCAAAGGCTGATGATTTTCAGGTCCTGATGAATCGAGTGACTCTGTCAGATCTTGACGTGATGTTTGGTTTGAGTTTCCCGTCTGCAAATCCTCCCCTTCTAATCCCCTGTAAAAGGAGTTTACAAAAGTCATCACTGTAAATACAGGATAGAAATTCAGAACAGACAATTCTAGTTTTTCTGGATCATTTTTTCATCTTTTGAGCCTCAAAAGCTGTAAATCACCGTCCCACACACTCTCCCTCCTCCCTGTGCTGAAATCTGAACCCATTGCACCATCTCCAACATTTTTCCCTCTGCTCTGCTGGGTTCAGTTCCACACCCACTGGTTCCCCTCTCTCTCCTCCCCTGAAGGTGCTGACTCTGACTGGGTTCAGTTCCACACTCACTGGTTCCTCTCTCTCTCCTCCCCTGAAGGTGCTGACTGTCCTTCCCATATCCTAACTCGCACCAAGTCCCATTCACCATCACCCTTGTGCTCACTGACCTACAGTGACTCCCGGTCCAGCAACGCCTCATATTTAAATTCCTCATCCTTGTGTCCAAATCCATCCATGGCCCTCGCCCCTCCCAATCTCTGTAACCTGCTCCATGGCCCTCGCCCCTCCCCTATCTCTGTAACCTTCTCCAGCCCTCCGACCCTCCCCTATCTCTGTAACCTCCTCCAGCCCTCCGACCCTCCCCTATCTATATCACCTCCTCCAGCCCTCCGACCCTCCCCTATCTCTGTAACCTCTTCCAGCCCTCCCCTATCTCTGTAACCTTCTCCAGCCCTCCGCCCCTCCCCTATCTCTGTAACCTCCTCCAGCCCTCGTCCCTCCCTTTCTCTGTCACCTCCTCCAGCCCTCCGACCCTCCCCTATCTCTGTCACCTCCTCCGACCCTCCCAGATCTCTGCTCTCCCCCAATTCCGGCCTCTTGCTCCTCCCCCATTCCCTTCGCCCCACCATTGGGGGCCGTGCCTTCAGCTGTCTGAGCCCCAAGCTCTGGAATTCCCTCCCTGAACCTCTCCCCCTCTCTCTCCTCCTTCAATCCTCCCTCTTTGACCCAGCTTTCGGTGCCCTGTCCTAATCTCTCCTCATTCCCCTCTTCCCGCTCCTGTGAACCCTCTTGACCCATTTTGCTCCGTTAAAGGCGCGACAGAAATGCAAGTTGTTGTTGACTGTGCGGGTTCAGTTCGAGCGGAGATTGGGTCGGGCCCGATCCCGGGAAGCGGCGGGTAGTGGAGGGGGGATGATGCCGCCTGTTTTCTCTCGGGTCCTGGGCCCGACACTCGGTGTTTCTGGGCCCTGTGATCCCCGCCCTTTATTAACCCGCTCTCTCCACACCTCCTCTGACCTGCTCGAACCGCGCTCTCTGCCTCAGACCCTTCGGGCCGCGCATGCTCAGCTCACACTGACCAACAATCAGCCTCTCCTGCGCCGGCGCACTGCGCTCCTCTCAGATCGATAGGGGACATTCCGGAGCGCGGTGCAGTCTGGGGACGGACCGCCGCCATTGGAGCTCCGCCCCGACCCTCAGTTTCTCTGATGGGACTGAGATTGGGGGCGGGGGAAAAGCGCTTTTGGAGCAGCGGAGGGCGGAGCGGAAATAAAATAAAATAAAAATAAACCCGAGAGCCCGGGGCACGCTGGGTAATGGAGACCGCCATTAAACCGTCAGAAACACTCACAGCGCAGGCGCGCACCGCCTCGCCTCGAAAAAACTTTGGGAAATGTATATTTCCACAAATCTGTTAATAATTTAGTCTCATTACACATTGGAACTGACGGGCTGGATTGATGTTTATTTTCCAATTGCAGCTCAGGACCTTCAATCCCAGCGTCAACCCGGAGCAAATGCGCTCCCGACCAATAGGAAGAGCGGAGAGGGACTGGAGGACCGAGCGGGCGGTTGGTCCTCCAAACAATTGGAGTGTGTGAGGGGTGGGACTTGCGGCGGAGGGTCTGAGCCCGGATCTCGCTCCGTGTCTGGATCTCTGCCGAATTTTTGAAACTTGATTCATCTCAAGATAAAACTCCAGAAGAAAACTGGACCTTTCAGTTGTGGCTTTAAACAGATGAAACCCTGTGGTGTCGAGCAAACAGTTCAACATTTGTTAGTAAAATGACTCTGATGAAGTAATGGAGAGCCATGTATCCAAGTTTGCTGATGACAGTGAGTAAAGAGGCACAGTAAATAGTGTAGATGGGAGCAGAAAGTTGCAAGGGGGCAATAATAGATTCAGTGAGTGGTCAAAACGGTGGCAGGTGGAGTTGAATGTGGGGAAATGTGAATTCACCCACTTTGAACCAAAGACAGAGATCAGAGTATTTACCAAACGGCAAGCAGCGAGAAACTGTGGAGGAGCAGAGAGATTTCGGGGTCCAAGTACCGAAATCACTAAAAGCTAGTGGACAGTTACAAAAAATAATTTTAAAGGCTAAAGGAATGATGGCCTTCATCTCAAGGGGGCTGGAATATAAAGGGGTGGAAGTGATGTTACAGTTGTACAGAGCTCTGGTTAAACCCCATCTGGAGACTGCCTTCAGTTCTGGGCACTGCACCTCAGGGAGGATATACTGGCCTTGGAAGGGGTGCAGCACAGATTCACCAGAGTGATACTGACAGATTGCATAGACTAGGCTTGTTTTGAGTGGAGCTTGGAAGATTAAGGGGTGATCTAATCGAGGTGATTGAAGGATTTGATAGGGCAGATAGAGAGAAACTACTTCCTCTGGTGGGGGAGTCCAGAACAAGGGGGCATAACCTTAAAATTAGAGCGAGGCCATTCAGGGGCGATGTCAGGAATCACTTCTTCGCACAAAGGGCAGTGGAAATCTGGAACTCTCTCCCTGAGAGCAGTCGAGGCTGGGGGTCAAGTGAAAATTTCAGATCTGAGATTGATAGATTTTTGAGAGGCGAGGGTATTAAAGGTTATGGTACCAAGGCGGGTAGATGGAGTTAAGATACAGATCAGATATGATACAATTAAATGGCGGAACAGGTTGGAGGGGCTGAATGGCCTCCTCCTGTTCATAATGATTAAATGTTCCTAATCTCTGCACTAATGACAGAACGGACCGATTGTTAATAGGAGCACCGTTAATGAAATCCCCTGACATTCAAAGAGAAACGGGACTGTCCCTTTAACTATAAACAAAGGGGAGTGCCTGTCCCTTTAAATATCAGCCCCATTCCCACAGGCAGTGGCAGGAGGAACAGCGCGCGGTCTCATTCCGCCCAAAACCAGCGGGGCCTCGCGCGAGGGAGCAGCTCCATGAGGGGGCGGGGCCAGTGGGTGAGGGCGGGGCCTCGGCTCTGACGTCTCCAGGAGCCCAGCGCGCAGGCGCGGGAAAGGGTCCGCGCGGTCGCCAGACGGAGTCGGAGGGTCGGGAGCAGGTCGGCCGGGGGCCGGGGACAGGACACTCAGAAACCGGGCGGAGGCCGCGCCCCACGGCTTATAAACATGGAGCGGGGCCGCAGGACCCGAGTCGGATCCTCTGATCCCGAGTGTGAGCAGCCGGACGGCAACTGCGGGATTTCTCCCCGGAGATAGGCCGGGTTACCGGGGGAACCGGCCGCCATCTTAGTACAGGAGGAGGGAGCGTCACTGCGCATGCGCGGCCATCTTGGTACAGGATGTGGTAGCGTCACGGCGCAGGCGCGGCCACCTTGCTACAGGTACAGAGTGGGCGGGGCTTCAGGATATTTCACTCAGAATCTCAACCCGTGCTGTACCTGCCCCGGGAGTGTTTGATGGGACAGTGCAGAGGGAGCTTTACTCTGTATCGAACACGTGCTGTCCCTGCCCCGGGAGTGTTTGATGGGACAGTGTAGAGGGAGCTTTACTCTGTATCTAACCCGTGCTGCAGCTGCCCTGGGAGTGTTTGATGGGACAGTGTAGAGGGAGCTTTACTCTGCATCTAACTCGTGCTGTACCTGCCCTGGGAGTGTTTGATGGGACAGTGTAGAGGGAGCTTTACTCTGTATCGAACCCGTGCTGTACCTGCCCTGGGAGTGTTTGATGGGACAGTGTAGAGGGAGCTTTACTCTGTACGTAACCCGTGTTGTCCCTGCCCTGGGAGTGTTTGATGGGACAGTGCAGAGGGACCTTTACTCTGTATCTAACCCGTGCTGTACCTGCCCTGGGAGTGTTTGATGGGACAGTGTCGAGGGAGCTTTACTCTGTATCTAACCCGTGCTGTACCTGCCCTGGGAGTGTTTGATGGGACAGTGTGGAGGGAGCTTTACTCTGTATCTAACCCGTGCTGTACCTGCCCTGCGAGTGTTTGATGGGACAGTGTGGAGGGAGCTTTACTCTGTACGTAACCCGTGCTGTCCCTGCCCTGGGAGTGTTTGATGGGACAGTGTAGAGGGAGCTTTACTCTGTATCTCACCCGTGCTGTACCTGCCCCGGGAGTGTTTGATGGGAAAGTGTAGAGGGAGCTTTACTCTGCATCTAACCCGTGCTGTACCTGCCCTGGGAGTGTTTGATGGGACAGTGTCGAGGGAGCTTTACTCTGTATCTAAACCGTGCTGTACCTGCCCTGGGAGTGTTTGATGGGACAGTGTAGAGGGAGCTTTACTCTGTACTAACCCGTGCTGTCCCTGCACTGGGAGTGTTTGATGGGACAGTGTAGAGGGAGCTTTACTCTGTATCTAACCCGTGCTGTCCCTGCCCTGGGAGTGTTTGATGGGACAGTGTAGAGGGAGCTTTACTCTGTATCGAACCCGTGCTGTACCTGCCCTGGGAGTGTTTGATGGGACAGTGTAGAGGGAGCTTTACTCTGTATCTAACCCGTGCTGCAGCTGCCCTGGGAGTGTTTGATGGGACAGTGTAGAGGGAGCTTTACTCTGCATCTAACTCGTGCTGTACCTGCCCTGGGAGTGTTTGATGGGACAGTGTAGAGTGAGCTTTACTCTGTATCGAACCCGTGCTGTACCTGCCCTGGGAGTGTTTGATGGGACAGTGGAGAGGGAGCTTTACTCTGTACGTAACCCGTGTTGTCCCTGCCCTGGGAGTGTTTGATGGGACAGTGCAGAGGGACCTTTACTCTGTATCTAACCCGTGCTGTACCTGCCCTGGGAGTGTTTGATGGGACAGTGTCGAGGGAGCTTTACTCTGTATCTAACCCGTGCTGTACCTGCCCTGGGAGTGTTTGATGGGACAGTGTGGAGGGAGCTTTACTCTGTATCTAACCCGTGCTGTACCTGCCCTGCGAGTGTTTGATGGGACAGTGTGGAGGGAGCTTTACTCTGTACGTAACCCGTGCTGTCCCTGCCCTGGGAGTGTTTGATGGGACAGTGTAGAGGGAGCTTTACTCTGTATCTCACCCGTGCTGTACCTGCCCCGGGAGTGTTTGATGGGAAAGTGTAGAGGGAGCTTTACTCTGTATCTAACCCGTGCTGTACCTGCCCTGGGAGTGTTTGATGGGACAGTGTAGAGGGAGCTTTACTCTGTATCTAACCCGTGCTGTACCTGCCCTGGGAGTGTTTGATGGGACAGTGTCGAGGGAGCTTTACTCTGTATCTAACCCGTGCTGTACCTGCCCTGGGAGTGTTTGATGGGACAGTGTGGAGGGAGCTTTACTCTGTATCTAACCCGTGCTGTACCTGCCCTGCGAGTGTTTGATGGGACAGTGTGGAGGGAGCTTTACTCTGTACGTAACCCGTGCTGTCCCTGCCCTGGGAGTGTTTGATGGGACAGTGTAGAGGGAGCTTTACTCTGTATCTCACCCGTGCTGTACCTGCCCCGGGAGTGTTTGATGGGAAAGTGTAGAGGGAGCTTTACTCTGCATCTAACCCGTGCTGTACCTGCCCTGGGAGTGTTTGATGGGACAGTGTCGAGGGAGCTTTACTCTGTATCTAAACCGTGCTGTACCTGCCCTGGGAGTGTTTGATGGGACAGTGTAGAGGGAGCTTTACTCTGTACTAACCCGTGCTGTCCCTGCACTGGGAGTGTTTGATGGGACAGTGTAGAGGGAGCTTTACTCTGTATCTAACCCGTGCTGTCCCTGCCCTGGGAGTGTTTGATGGGACAGTGTAGAGGGAGCTTTACTCTGTATCGAACCCGTGCTGTACCTGCCCTGGGAGTGTTTGATGGGACAGTGTAGAGGGAGCTTTACTCTGTATCTAACCCGTGCTGCAGCTGCCCTGGGAGTGTTTGATGGGACAGTGTAGAGGGAGCTTTACTCTGCATCTAACTCGTGCTGTACCTGCCCTGGGAGTGTTTGATGGGACAGTGTAGAGTGAGCTTTACTCTGTATCGAACCCGTGCTGTACCTGCCCTGGGAGTGTTTGATGGGACAGTGGAGAGGGAGCTTTACTCTGTACGTAACCCGTGTTGTCCCTGCCCTGGGAGTGTTTGATGGGACAGTGCAGAGGGACCTTTACTCTGTATCTAACCCGTGCTGTACCTGCCCTGGGAGTGTTTGATGGGACAGTGTCGAGGGAGCTTTACTCTGTATCTAACCCGTGCTGTACCTGCCCTGGGAGTGTTTGATGGGACAGTGTGGAGGGAGCTTTACTCTGTATCTAACCCGTGCTGTACCTGCCCTGCGAGTGTTTGATGGGACAGTGTGGAGGGAGCTTTACTCTGTACGTAACCCGTGCTGTCCCTGCCCTGGGAGTGTTTGATGGGACAGTGTAGAGGGAGCTTTACTCTGTATCTCACCCGTGCTGTACCTGCCCCGGGAGTGTTTGATGGGAAAGTGTAGAGGGAGCTTTACTCTGTATCTAACCCGTGCTGTACCTGCCCTGGGAGTGTTTGATGGGACAGTGTAGAGGGAGCTTTACTCTGTATCTAACCCGTGCTGTACCTGCCCTGGGAGTGTTTGATGGGACAGTGTAGAGGGAGCTTTACTCTGTACTAACCCGTGCTGTCCCTGCACTGGGAGTGTTTGATGGGACAGTGTAGAGGGAGCTTTACTCTGTATCTAACCCGTGCTGTCCCTGCCCTGGGAGTGTTTGATGGGACAGTGTAGAGGGAGCTTTACTCTGTATCGAACCCGTGCTGTACCTGCCCTGGGAGTGTTTGATGGGACAGTGTAGAGGGAGCTTTACTCTGTATCTAACCCGTGCTGCAGCTGCCCTGGGAGTGTTTGATGGGACAGTGTAGAGGGAGCTTTACTCTGCATCTAACTCGTGCTGTACCTGCCCTGGGAGTGTTTGATGGGACAGTGTAGAGGGAGCTTTACTCTGTATCGAACCCGTGCTGTACCTGCCCTGGGAGTGTTTGATGGGACAGTGGAGAGGGAGCTTTACTCTGTACGTAACCCGTGTTGTCCCTGCCCTGGGAGTGTTTGATGGGACAGTGCAGAGGGAGCTTTACTCTGTATCTAACCCGTGCTGTACCTGCCCTGGGAGTGTTTGATGGGACAGTGTCGAGGGAGCTTTACTCTGTATCTAACCCGTGCTGTAGCTGCCCTACGAGTGTTTGATGGGACAGTGTAGAGGGAGCTTTACTCTGTACTAACCCGTGCTGTCCCTGCACTGGGAGTGTTTGATGGGACAGTGTAGAGGGAGCTTTACTCTCTATCTAACCCGTGCTGTACCTGCCCCGGGAGTGTTTGATGCGACAGTGCAGAGGGAGCTTTACTCTGCACGTAACCCGTGCTGCACCTGCCCTGGGAGTGTTTGATGGGACAGTGTAGAGGGAGCTTTACTCTGTATCTAACCCGTGCTGTCCCTGCCCCGGGAGTGTTTGATGGGACAGTGCAGAGGGAGTTTTACCCAGAATTTCAACCCATGCTGTCCCTGACCTGGGTGTGTTTGATGGGACAGTGCAGAGGGAGCTTTACTCGGGATCTAACCCGTGCTGCACCTGCCCTGGGAGTGTTTTGGACAATGTGGAGGGTGCTTTGCTCTGCATCTACCCCGTGCTGCACCTGTCCTGGCAGTGTGAGACGGCACATTGTCGAGGGAGCTTTACTCTGTATCTAACCCGTGCTGTACCTGCCCCGGGAGTGTTTGATGGGACAGTGTGGAGGGAGCTTTACTCTGTATCTAACCCGTGCTGTACCTGCCCTGGGAGTGTTTGATGGGACAGTAGAGGGAGCTTTACTCTGTACGTAACCCGTGCTGTCACTGCCCTGGGAGTGTTTAATGGGACAGTGTCGAGGGAGCTTTACTCTGTATCTAACCCGTGCTGTCCCTGCCCCGGGAGTGTTTGATGGGACAGTGTGGAGGGAGTTTTACCCAGAATCTCAACCCATGCTGTCCCTGCCCTGGGAGTGTTTGATGGGACAGTGCAGAGGGAGCTTTACCCTGCATCTAACCCATGCTGGAACTGCCCCGGGAGTGTTTGATGGGACAGTGTAGAGGGAGCTTTACCCTGCATCTAACCCATGCTGGACCTGCCCTGGGAGTGTTTGATGGGACAGTGTAGAGGGAGCTTTACTCTGTATCTAACCCGTGCTGTACCTGCCCTGGGAGTGTTTGATGGGACAGTGTGGAGGGAGCTTTACTCGGTATCTAACCCGTGCTGGACCTGCCCCGGGAGTGTTGGATGAGACAGTGCAGAGGGAGCTTTATTCTGTATCTAACCCGTGCTGTCCCTTCCCCGGGAGTGTTTGATGAGACAGTGCAGAGGGAGCTTTACTCGGGATCTGACCCGTGCTGCACCTGCCCCGGGAGTGTTTGATGAGACAGTGCAGAGGGAGCTTTACTCTGTATCTAACCCGTGCTGCACCTGCCCTGGGAATGTTTTGGACAATGTGGAGGGTGCTTTGCTCTGCATCTACCCCGTGCTGCACCTGTCCTGGCAGTGTGAGACGGCACATTGTCGAGGGAGCTTTCCTCTGTATCGAACCCGTGCTGTACATGCCCCGGGACTGTTTGATGGGACAGTGTGGAGTGAGCTTTACTCTGTATCTCACCCGTGCAGTCCCTGCCCTGGGAGTGTTTGATGGGACAGTGTGGAGGGAGCTTTACTCTGTATCTAACCCGTGCAGTCCCTGCCCTGGGAGTGTTTGATGGGACAGTGTGGAGGCAGCTTTACTCTGTATCTAACCCGTGCTGTCCCTGCCCTGGGAGTGTTTGATGGGACAGTGCAGAGGGAGCTTTTCTCGGTATCTATTCCGTGCTGTCGCAGCCCTGGGAGTGTTTGATGGAACATTGCAGAGAGAACTTTACACTCTATCTCACCTTATTGTACCTGCCCTGGGAGTGTTTGATGGGACAGTGCAGAGGGAACTTTACACTCCATCTCACCCGTGCTGTACCTGCCCCGGGAGTGTTTGACGGGACAGTGTCGAGGGAGCTTTACCCTGTATCTGAACTGTGCTGTTCCTGCCCCGGGAGTGTTTAGGACACTGTAGAGGGACCTTGACTCTGCACCTAACCCGTGCTGTACCTTCCCGGGACTGTTTGATGGGACAGTGTGGAGTGAGCTTTGCTCTGTATCTCACCCGTGCTGTAACTGCCCCGGGAGTGTTTGATGGGACAGTGCAGAGGGAGCTTTACTCTGCACATAACCCGTGCTGTACCTGCCCTGGGAGTGTTTGATGGGACAGTGTAGAGGGATCTTTACTCGGTATCTGACCAATGCTTTAACTGCCTCCGGAGTGTTTGATGGGACATTGTAGAGGGAGCTTTACCCTCTATCTAACCTGTGCTGTGTCTGCCCTGGGAGTGTTTGATGGGACAGTGTCAAGGGAGCTTTACTCTCGATCTAACCTGTGCTGTCCCTGCCCTGGGAGTGTTTCGGACAGTGCAGAGGGAGTTTTACTCTGTATCTAATCCATGCTGTACCTGCCCTGGGAGTGTTTGGGACAGTGTGCAGCAATCAATAACCAATGATTTACACTATTCACCCCTATTTATTAAAATCTGGGATATATTTTCTGAACAGCTTCATCAACGGAGCCTCTCACTTTTCCTCTCCCTATTCTTCTTCCCAAAATGTATCACTTCACATTTCTCTGCATTAAATTTCATCTGCCATCTATCTGTCCAATTTATTATCCAGTGTCCGTGACACTGAAGCCACTTCCAGTCCTCTTCACAGTTCCCCACACTACCTATCTTGGTGGCATTTGAATTATCTGGAGATTTTCATCTTGTGCCCTATATACCCGAGCCCAGATCATTTCCCTGTATTGAGAAGAGCAATGGTCCCAACACTGACCCTGGGGGACACCACTGTTCACATCCCTCCAGTCTGAACAATATACATTATCCAAGACTCTCTGTTTTCTGCCCTTTCCCCAACTTCCTGTCCACGCTGCCCCACTCCCTTCAATTCCGTGAACCTTAATTTTATCAACAAGTCTCCTGTGCGGCACCTTCTCAAACACCTTTAGACAATCCATCTACACAACACCCACTGAATTCCCTTTATCACCACACTGTGTTATTCCTCAAATAATCCCTGCTGTCTGTCCTGAATTCACCCATTTCACGAACAAATGTTGAAATGTTTGCTCCACCCCACAGGGTTCCATCTGTTTAAAGCCTCACAGAGAGAGGTGGGAGAGGCCCATTGTTGGACAGTGTGAGCTGAGGGGTGGGAGAGGCCCATTGTTGGACAGTGTGAGCTGAGGGGTGGGAGAGGCCCATTGTTGGACAGTGTGAGCTGAGCAGGCGCAGGAGACGCAGACTTCAGTGAACACCGAGTGCCCCACAGATCCCAATATAAAACAGTGAACATTATCCCCAGACCTCAATATAAAACAGTGAACATTATCCCCCCCAGACCCTAATATAAAACAGTGAACATTATCCCCCCCAGACCCCAATATAAAACAATGAACATTATCCCCCCAAACCCCAATATAAAACAGTGAACATTATCCCCCCAGACCCCAATATAAAACAGTGAACATTATCCCCCCCAGACCCCAATATAAAACAGTGAACATTATCCGCCCCAGACCCCAATATAAAACAGTGAACATTATCCCCCCCAGACCCCAATATAAAACAGTGAACATTATCCCACCCAGACCCCAATATAAAACAGTGAACATTATCCCCCCCAGACCCCAATATAAAACAATGAACATTATCCCCCCAGACCCCAATATAAAACAGTGAACATTATCCCCCCAGACCCCAATATAAAACAGTGAACATTATCCCCCCCAGACCCCAATATTAAACAGTGAACATTATCCCCCCCAGACCCCAATATTAAACAGTGAACATTATCCCCCCCAGACCCCAATATAAAACAGTGAAAATATCCCCCCAGACCCCAATATAAAACAGTGAACATTATCCCCCCCAGACCCCAATATAAAACAGTGAACATTATCCCCCCCAGACCCCAATATAAAACAGTGAACATTATCCCCCCAAACCCCTCCCCCCAGACCCAAATGACGACGGATCAGGGAACGTCTGCAAAGGAAGTTGGAATGGTAACTGGTCAGAGAGCGTCTCTTTGATAGAGAAATCGGGGTGTGTCAGTGAATATAAGAAGGAAAAATGGAGCTGGGTCAAGGAGAGCCCAACACCAAAATTGGGAGATGTTGTGGAAGAGGGGGAGAGAACTTCACGGGGAGGGAGAGAGGGGAACCAGTGAGTGCAGAACTGAACCCAATCAGAGTCAACACCTTCAGAGGGAGGGAGAGAAAACTCAGATGGAATGAAATATGTTGGGGATGGTGCGATGTGTTTGGATTTCAGCACAGGGAGGAGGGAGAGTGTGTGGGACGGGGATTTACAGTCTGGGGGAATGAGCGGGAAGAATATTCTGTCGAAACTAGAATTGTCTGTTCTGAATTTCTATCCTGTATTTACAGTGAGGACTTTTGTAAACTCCTTTTACAGGGGATTGGAAGGTGAGGATTCACAGACGGGAAAATCAAACCAAACCTCAAGTCAATCTGACCGAGTCACTCGATTCATCAGGACCTGAATATCATCGGCCTTTGAATGTGGAAGGAGAAATGTTTGTCTGTTCTGTCTGTGGGAAAAGATCAAACTTCATTGTGAGTGGAAAATCACTGAGTCACACACACCCGAGTGAGAGTGTTCCAGTGCACTGACTGTGGAAAGAGCTTTACCGAGTGACACAGCCTGAAAAAACATCGCACCATTCACAGCGGGGAGAAACCGTCCACGTGTTCTGTGTGTGGACGAGGCTTCAACTGATCGTCCAACCTGGAGAGACACAAGGACACCCGGACCACGGAGAAACCATGGAAATGTGGGGACTGTGGGAAGGGATTCAATTACCCATCCCAGCTGGAAACTCATCGACGCAGTCACACTGGGGAGAGGCCGTTTATCTGCTCCTCATATGGGAAGGGATTCACTCAGTCATCCACTCTGCTGAGACACCACCGATTTCAAACTGGGGAGAGGCCGTTCACCTGCTCCGTGTGTGGGAAAGGATTCACGTGCACATCCAGCCTCATTTCACACCAACTTGTTCACAGTGATAAGAGAAATTTTAAATGTTCTGACTGTGAGAAGAGGTTTAAAAGCAGGAATGCTCTACTGAGACACCAACGTACTCACACTGGGGAGAGACCGATTATCTGCTCCGTGTGTGGGAAGGGATTCACTCAGTCATCCACCCTGCTGAGACACCAGCGAATTCACACCGGGGAGAGGCCGTTCACCTGCGCAGAGTGTGGGAAGGGATTCGCTCATTCAGCCGACCGGCTGAGGCACCAGCGAGTTCACACTGGGGAGAGACCGTTCACCTGCTCCGTTTGTGGGAAAGGATTCACTTGTTCATCCAGTCTCATTGAACACCAACTTGTTCACAGTGATAAGAGACCTTTAAAATGTTCTGACTGTGGGAAGAGCTTTAAAAGCAGGAATGCTCTACTGAGACACCAACGTACTCACACTGGGGAGAGGCCGTTTACTTGCTCCGCATGTGGGAAAGGATTCACTCGGTCATCCGCCCTGCTGATTCACCAGCGAGTTCACACTGGGGAGAGGCCGTTCACCTGCGCAGAGTGTGGGAAGGGATTCACTCAGTCATCCGCCCTGCTGATTCACCAGCGAGTTCACACTGGGGAGAGGCCGTTCACCTGCTCAGAGTGTGGGAAGGGATTCACTCAGTCATCCGCCCTGCTGATTCACCAGCGAGTTCACACGGGGGAGAGACCGTTCACCTGCTCTGTGTGTGGAAAGGGATTCACTTGTTCATCCAGTCTCATTGAACACCAACCTGTTCACACTGATAAGAGACCTTTTAAATGTTCTGACTGTGGGAAGAGCTTTAAAAGCACAAACGGACTGCTGACACACCAACCGTTCACCTGCTCTGTTTGTGGGAAGGGATTCACTCAGTCATCCAACCTGCAGTCACACCAGCGAGTTCACATGTTACCACAGGGGTTGGATTCTGCTGTTAATCACATCCAGGACTGAACCATGTTCATTCTGACAGTTGGGGTTTGTTTCTGATAATAACCCCTATAACTGGGCTGGAGTTTAATATTCTGTATCAGTCTCAAATAAATCAGCTTTCTTTTCAAGACAGTGTACCATTGTTTAAAAAGGGAGAAAGGGATAGACTGAGTAATTACAGGCCAGTCAGCCGAACCTCGGTGGTAGCCAAATGATTGGAAACAATTCTGAGGGACAATATTAATCGTCATTTAGAAAGGCACGGATTAATCAAGGACAGTCAGCATGGATTTGTTCAGGGAATGTCGTGTCTGACTAAGTTGATTGACTCTTATGAGGAGGTAACGAGGAGGGTCGATGAGGGCAACGCGTTTGAAGTAGTATCCATGGATTTTAGCAAGTCTTTTGACAAGGTCCCACATGGCAGACTGGTCAAAAAAGTTAAATCACTTGGGATCAAAGGGAAAGTGGCCAGTCGGATCCAAAATTGGCTCAGTGGCAGGAAGCAAAGGGTGATGGTTGACAGATGTTTTTGCAACTGGAAGGCTGTTTCCAGTGGGGTTCCTCAAGGCTCACTATTGGTCCCTTGCTTTTTGTGGTATATATTAATGATTTGCACTTGAATGTGGAGGACTTGATCAAGAAGTTTGCAGATGATACATAAATTGGCCGTGTGCTTGGTAGTGAGGAGGAAAGCTGTTGACTGCAGGAAGATATCAATGGACTGGTCAGGTGGGCAGATAAGTGGCAAATAGAATTCAATCCAGAGAAGTGTGAGGTAATGCAATTGGGGAGAGCAAACAAGGCGAGTATCTGTCCATGACGGTATTGGTAGGAGTGACCACCGCACAGTCCTTGTGGAGCCAAGTCCCGTCTTCACACTGAGGACACCATCCAACGTGTTGTGTGGCACTGCCATCGTGCTAAATGGGATAGATTCAGAACAGATCTCGCTGCTCAAAACTGGGCATCCGTGAGGCGCTGTGGGCCATCAGCAGCAGCAGAATTGGAATCCAACACAATCTGTAACCTCATGGTGTTCATATTCCTCACTCGTATAAACATATGAATTAAGAGCAGGAGTAGGCCATTCGGCCCCTCGAGCCTGATCTGTCATTTGATAAGATCATGGCTGATCTGATTGTGACATCAACCCTACTTTCCCATCTACCTACTATAACATTTGACTCCCTTGATAATCAGGAATCTATCTAACTCGGCCTTAAAAATATTCAATGACCCTGCCTCCCCCGCTCTCTGGGGAAGGGAGTTCCTCAGACTCACGACCTTCAGGGAAAAAAAATTCTCCTCATCTCCGTCTTCAATGGGAGACCCCTTATTTTTAAACTGTGGCCCCTAGTTCTAGTCTCTCCCACAAGGGGAAACATCCTCTCAGCATCTATCCCTTCTATTCCCCTCAGGATCTTATGTGTTTCAATAAGATCACCTCTCATCCTTCTAAACTCCAATGTATACAGGCCCAACTTGTCCAACCTTTCCTCATAAGATAACCCCCTCATCCCAGGAATCAGTCGAGTGAACCTTCTCTGAACCGCCTCCAAAGCAATTATGTCCTTTCTTAAATAAGGAGACCAAAACTGCACACAGTATTCCAGATGTGGTCTCACCAATGCCCTGAACAACTGTAGTAAAATATTTCCACTTTTATATTCCATTCCCCTTGTAGTAAATGAGAACATTCCATTTGCATTCCTAATCACTTCTTGTACCTACATACTAACTTTCTGTGATTCATGTACTACGATACCCAGATCCCTCTGTACTTCAGAGTTCTGCAATCTCTCTCCATTTAAATAATATACTGCTTTTCTATTCCTCTTGCCAAAGTGGAAAAGTTCACATTTTCCCACATTATACTCCATCTGCCAAATTTTTGCTCACTCACTTAACCTATCTATATCCCTTTATGAACTCCTTATGTCCTCTTCACAACTTTCTTTCCTACCTACCTTTGTCTCATTAGCAAATTTAGCAACAATACATTTGGTCCCTTCATCCAAATCATTGATATAGATTGTAAATAGTTGAGGCCCAACCACTGATCCCTGTGGCACTCCACTTGTTACATCTTGCCAACCTGAAAATGACCCATTTATGCCGACTCTCTGTTTCCTGTTAGCTAACCAATCCTTTATCCATGCTAATATGTTACCGCTGACACCATGAGTTCTTATTTTGTGTCGTCACCTTTGATGTGGCACCTTGTCAAAAGCCTTCTGGATATCCAAGTGCACCTCATCCAAAGGGTCCCCTTTATCCACGTTGCTTGTTACTTCCTCAAAGAACTCTAATAAATTATTCAAACACGATTTCCCTTTCACAAAGCCGTGTTGACTCTGCCTGATTGCATTGAGATTTTCTAAGTGCCCTGCCAGAATCTCCTTAATAATAGATTCTCGCATTTTCCCCATGACAGTTGTTAAGCTAACTGGCCTGTAGTTTCCGGCTTTCTGTCTCCCTCCTTTCTTGAATAGAGGAGTTATATTCGCTATTTTCCAATCTGATGGGACCCTTCCAGAACCTGGGGAATTTTGGAAAATTAATACCAATGCATCGACTATCTCTGCAGCCACTTCTTTTAATACCCTCGGATGAAGTCCGTCAGGACCTGGGAACTTGTCAGCTTTTAGATTTAATATTTTTTCAAGACCCTTTCCCTGGTGATTGTAAATGTTTTAAGTTCCTCCCTCCCTTTCACCTCTTGATCCACAATTATTTCTGGCATGTTATTTGTATCCTCTACAGTGATGACGGATGCAAAATATCTGTTCAATTCATCCACCATTTCCTTATTCTCCATTATTAATTCCCCAGACTCACTCTCTGGAGGACCAACACTCACTTTACTTACTCTTCTTTTTAAATACCTGTAGAAACTCTTACTATCTGTTACTATATTTCTAGCTCGCTTTCTCTGGTACTCACATCTCTCCCTCATTATTCTTTTAGTCATTCTTTGCTGTTTTTTATATTTTGACCAATCTTCTGACCTGTCACTAATCTTTGTGGAATTGTATGTTTTTTCTTTCAATTTGATACTATCTTTAACTTCCTTAGTTGGCCAAGGATGGTATGTCCTTCCCCTCGAGTCTTTCTTTCTCACTGGAATGTATCTTTGCTGAGTGTTATGAAATATCCCATTAAATGTCTGACACTGCATCTCGACTGACATATCCCTTAACCGAAGTTCCCAGTTCACTTTAGCCAGCTCTGTCTTCTGTCACTCTACCATTACCAACAAGCCAGGGGATCAACCCTGGTTCAATGAGGAGTGTAGAAGAGCATGCCAGGAGCAGCACCAGGTGTACCTAATCTTGAGGTGCCAACCTTTTGAAGCTACAACACAGGACGACATGCATGCTAAACAGTGGAAATAACATGCTATCGAAAGAGCTAAACGATTCCACAACCAACGGATCAGATCAAAGCTCTGCAGTCCAGTCACATCCAGTCGTGAATGGTGGTAGACAATTAAACAACTCACGGGAGGAGGAGGCTCCATGAACATCCCCATCCTCAATGATGGCAGAGTCCAGCATATGAGTGCAAAAGACAAGGCTGAAGCGTTTGCAACCATCTTCAGCCAGAAGTGCCGAGTGGATGATCCATCTTGGCCTCCTCCCGCTATCCGCACTATCACAGAAGCCAGTCTTCAGCCAATTCGATTCACTCCACGTGATATCAAGAAACGGCTGAATGCACAAAGCCCCTGACAACATCCCGGCTGTAGTGCTGAAGACTTGTGCTCCAGAACTAGCTGCGCCTCGAGCCAAACTGTTCCAGTACAGCTACAACACTGGCATCTACCCGACAATGTGGAAAATTGCCCAGATATGTCCTGTCCACAAAAAGCAGGACAAATCGAATCCGGCCAATTACCGCCCCATCAGTCTACTCTCAATCATCAGCAAAGTGATGGAAGGTGTCGTCGACAGTGCTATCAAGCGGCACTTACTCACCAATTCTCAGTTTGGGTTCCGCCAGGACAACTCGGCTCCAGACCTCATTACAGCGATGGTGCAAACATGGACAAAAGAGCTGAATTTCAGAGGTGAGGTGAGAGTGACTGCCCTTGACATCAAGGCAGCATTTGACAAGAGTGCAGCACCAAGGAGCCCTCGTAAAATCGAAGTCATTGGGAATCAGGCGGAAGACTCTCCAGTGGCTGGAGTCATACCTCGCACAAAGGAAGATGTGATGTGGAGATGCCGGTGATGGACTGGGGTTGACAATTGTAAACAATTTTACAACACCAAGTTATAGTCCAGCAATTTTATTTTAAATTCACAAGCTTTCGTTTACAAAGGAAGATGGTTGTGGTTGTTGGAGGCCAATCATCTCAACCCCAGGACATTGCTGCAGGAGTTCCTCAGGGCAGTGTCCGAGGCCCAACCATCTTCAGCTGCTTCATCAATAACCTTCCGTCCATCATAAGGTCAGAAATGGGGACGTTCACTAATGATTGCATAGAGCTCGGTTCCATTCGCAACCCCTCAGACAATGAAGAAGTCCGTGCCCGCATGCAGCAAGACCTGGACAACATCCAGGCTTGGGCTGATAAGTGGCAAGTAACATTTGCGCCAGACAAGTGTCAGGCAATGACCATCTCCCCTTGACATTCAACGGCATTACCATCGCTGTATCCCTCACCATTGACCAGAAACTTAACTGGACCAGGCACGTAAATACTATGGGTACAAGAGCAGGTCAGACGCTGGGTATTCTGTGGCGAGTGACTCACCTCCTGATTCCCCAAAGTCTTTCCACCATCTGCAAGGCACAAGTCAGGAGTGTGATGGAATACTCTCCACTTGCCTGGATGAGTGCAGCTCCAACAACACTCAAGAAACTTGACACCATCCAGGACAAAGCAGCCCGCTTGATTGGCACCCCATCCACCACCCTGAACAGTCACTCCCTTCACCACCGGCGCACAGTGGCTGCAGTGTGTACCATCCACAGGATGCACTGCAGCAACTCACCAAGGCTTCTTCGACAGCATCTCCCAAACCCGTGACCTCTACCACCGAGAAGAACAAGGGCAGCAGGCACATGGGAACACCACCACCTGACATTCCCCTCCAAGTCACACACCATCCCGACTTGGAAATATATCACCATTCCTCCATCGTCGCTCGGTTAAAATCCCTGAACTCTCTACCGAATAGCACCGTGGGAGAACATTCAACACACAGACTGCAGCGGCTCAAGAAGGCGGCTCGCCACCACCTTCTCAAGGGCAATTAGGGATGGGCAATAAATGCTGGCCTTGCCAGTGAGGCCCACATCCCATGAACGAATAAAAAAAGAAAAAGTATAGAGTAAATGGAAGGATACTGAGAGGTATCGAGGAACAAAGAGACCTTGGAGTGCATGTCCACAAATCCCCGAAGTTAGCAGGACAGGTAGATAAGTTGGTTAAAAAGGGAGACAGGATACTTTCCTTAATTAGCCGAGGCATAGAATATAAGAGCAGAAAGGTTATGCTCGAACTGTATAAAACAATAGTTAGGCTCCAGCTAGAGTACTGCATACAGTTCTGGTCACCATATTACAGGAAAGATGTGATTGCACTCGGGAGGGTACAGTGGAGATTTACAAAGATATTGCCAGGGCTGGAGAATTTTAGCTATGAGGAAAGATTGGATAGGCTGGGGTTGTTTTCTTTGGAACAGAAGAGGCTGAGGGGAGATTTAATTGAGGTGTATAAAATTATGAGGGGCAAGATGGAGTGAATAGGAAGGACCTATTTTCCTTGGCAGAGGGGTCAGTGACCAGGGGGCATTGATTTAAAGTATTGGCAGAAGGATTAGAGGGAACTTGAAATTTTTTTTTCATCCAGAGGGTGGTGGGGGTCTGGAACTCACCACCTGAAAGGGTGGACGAGGCAGCAACCTTCATCACATTTAAAGGGAACCAGGATATGCACTTGAAGTGCCGTCACCTACAGGGCGATGGACCAAGAGCTGGAAAGTGGGATTAGGCTGGATAGCTCTTTTTCAACTGGCATGGACAAGATGGGCCGATTGGCCTCCTTCATCTCATAAATTTCTATGATTCTCCCCACCTCAACATCACTCTCCTCACACTGACCCCTGCGACAGGTGAAGAGGGGACATTTACCAGACTCGCCACTATTGACCCTCAGTGTCCCTCTCACGGGTGAAGAGGGGACATTTACCAGACTCTCCACTATTGACCCTCAGTGTCCCTCTCACGGGTGAAGAGGGGACATTTACCAGACTCTTCACTATTGACCCTCAGTGTCCCTCTCACTGGTGAAGAGGGGACATTTACCAGACTCCCCACTATTGACCCTCAGTGTCCCTCTCACAGGTGAAGAGGGGACATTTACCAGACTCCCCACTATTGACCCTCAGTGTCCCTCTCACTGGTGAAGAGGGGACATTTACCACACTCCCCACTGTTGACCCTCAGTGTCCCTCTCACAGGTGAAGAGGGGACATTTACCAGACTCCCCACTGTTGACCCTCAGTCTCTCACATTTCCCTGGTCCTGGACTCTGTCTTCCTGTACCAAGATGGCTGCGCATGCGCCGTGACGCTCCCTCCTCCTGTACAAAGATGGCGGCAGGTTCCCCCGGTAACCCGGGCCGGTCCCCGGGGAGAAGCCTCGCAGCTGCCGCCCGGCTGAACACACGCGGGACCAGAGGATCCTTTTCGTTCCCTGCGGCCGCACTCCATCTTTAAACGACCTACAGCGGGGCCTCTCTCCTGTTTATGAATCTCCGGACCGGGCGCTCGCCGACCGTCTTCAGACCTCCGACTCCGTCTGTCGGCCGCTCAGAGTCTCTCCCGCGCCTGCGCGCTGAGCTCCGGGGACAGGTAAAGAGCGGGGTCTCCCGCGCGGGGGAGCAGGGGCGGTTCCAACCGTCAATGAAATGTCAGAGCCCGCGGGCCCGCCCCCTCCACACACAGTCAGGCCCCGCCCAAACATGGTCAGGACCCGCCCACACACAGTCAGGCCCCGCCCCCACACTGAGCCAGGCCACGCCCCCCACACAGTCAGGCCTCGACCCCACTCCCTGAGTCAGGCCCCGCGCCCACTCGCTGTTTCAGGCCCCGCCCCCCCCACAACACAGTCAGGTCCCGCCCTCACACACAGTCAGGCCCCACCCACATACAGACAGTCAGGCCCTGCCCCCACAGTCCCCGCCCTCACACACAGTCAGGCCCCGCCCAAACATAGTCAGGCCCCGCCCACACACATTCAGGCCCCGCCCCACACACAGTCAGGCCCCGCACCCACTCCCTGAGTCAGGCCCCGCCCCCACAACACAGTCAGGCCCCACCCACATACAGACAGTCAGGCCCCGCCCCCACTCCCTGAGTCAGGCCCCGCCCCCACAACACATTCAGGCCCCGCCCCCACAACACAGTCAGGTCCCGCCCTCACACACAGTCATGCCCCACCCACATACAGACAGTCAGGCCCTGCCCCCACAGTCCCCGCCCTCACACACTGACAGGCCCCGCCCCCCACAAAGACCCCTCCACACATGGTCAGGCCCCGCCTCCCATTCGGAGTCAGGCCCCGCCCCCACACCCGTGAGAGGGATACTGAGGGTCTGTCGTGGGGAGTCTGGTAAATGTCCACAAGTCACCCGTGAGAGGGACACTGAGGGTCAATAGTGGAGAGTCTGGTAAATGTCCCCTCTTCACCTGTGAGAGGGACACTGAGGGTCAATAGTGGGGAGTCTGGGAAATGTCCCCTCTTCACCCGGGAGAGGGACACTGAGGGTCTGTCGTGGGGAGTCTGGGAAATGTCCCCTCTTCACCCGTGAGAGGGATACTGAGGGTCAATAGTGGGGAGTCTGGTAAATATCCGCTCTTCACCCGTGATAGGGACACTGAGAGTCTGTCGTGGGGAGTCTGGTAAATGTCCCCTCTTCACCCGTAAGAGGGACACCGAGGGTCTGTAGTGGGGAGTCTGGTAAATGTCCCCTCTTCTCCCTGGAGAGGGACACTGAGGGTCTGTAGTGGGGAGTCTGGTAAATGTCCCCTCTTCACCCGTGAGAGGGACACTGAGGGTCTGTAGTGGGGAGTCTGATAAATGTCCCCTCGTCACCCGTGAGAGGGACACTGAGGGTCTGTAGTGGGGAGTCTGATAAATGTCCCCTCTTCACCCGTGAGAGGGACACTGAGGGTCTGTAATGGGGAGTCTGGTAAATGAGGGGGTTATCTCATGAGGAAAGGTTGGACAAGTTGGTCCTGTATACACTGGAGTTTGGAAGAATGAACGATGATTTCATTGAAACAGATAAGATCCTGAGGGGACTAGAAGGGGTAGATGCTGAGAGGATGTTTCCACTTGTGGGAGAGACTAGAACTCGGGGCCACAGTTTAAAAATAAGGGGTCTCCCATTTAAGACGGAGATGAGGAGAATTTTTTTCTCTGAGAGTCGTGAGTCTGTGGAAATCCCTTCCCCAGAGAGCGGTGGAGGCAGGCTCATTGAATATTTTTAAGGCTGAGTTCGATAGATTCCTGATTATCAAGGAGTCAAATGTTATCGTAGGTAGACGGGAAAGTAGGGTTGATGTCACAATCAGATCAGCCATGATCTTATCAAATGACAGAGCAGGCTCGAGAGGATGAATGGCCTACTCCTGCTCTTAATTCATATTTTCGGATGTTCCTACCTTTTGTGCTCTATGCCTCCATTAATAAAGCCCAGGATCCCGTCTGTTTTTTAACGGCCTTCTCAACTTCTCCTGCCACCTTCAATGATTTGTGTACATACATCCCCAGGTCTCTCTGGTCCTGCACCCCCTGTAAAATGTACTATTTAGTTTATATTTTGCCTCTCCTCATTATTCCTTCCAAACTGTATCACTTCACACTTCTCTGTGTTAAATTTAAGCCGCCATGTGTCTGCCCATTTCACCCGTCTGTCTCTGTCCCCCTCACTCTGTTCCTGTGCTCCACCTGGTTTACCACATTTCCCAGTTTCTTGTCATCTTCAAACTGTGAAATTGTGCCCTGGAAACCCAAGTGCCAACCTCACGGAGACAGGGCCCGCCTGTCCCTTTCAGAATGAGTGAGGGGATGAGCTGGAAATCCCTTGATGAAGTTTTCTGAGAGCGAGCAGTCTCTTTATTCTGATCATTGAGGCCGATCTCCATCACCCAGCGGGCCCCGCGGGTGTGAAACCGCTCGATGTGGCGCTGGGCCGCGGGCTCTTGTGTTTCTCTCCATTGGATTGATTCCCGCTCCGCCCCGATCCCGCCCGTCGGATCAGTGAAATCTTCAATTAATGACAGTCAATGGCGGCAGGAACTACCCATAACGCCCCGCGGGAGTAAATACGCCCTATCCCGTTTAAAGGGGCCCAGCGCGGAGGAGACGCTGCGCTGTCGCCAGTCGGAGCTGCGGGTCCGGATGCAGGTGGACGGGAGCCGGGGGGCCGGGGATTAATAAACCGGGGGAACAGATTTCAAACATCAGTGTGAGTGGAAAATCACCGAGACACACACACCCGAGTGAGAGTGTTCCAGTGCACTGAGTGTGGAAAGAGCTTTAACCAGTTGCACAGCCTGAAAAAACATCGCACCGTTCACAGCGGGGAGAAACCGTCCACGTGTTCTGTGTGTGGACGAGGCTTCAACTGATCGTCCAACCTGGAGAGACACAAGGGCACCCGGACCACGGAGAAACCGTGGAAATGTGGGGACTGTGGGAAGGGATTCAATTACCCCTCACAGCTGGAAACTCATCGACACAGTCACACTGGGGAAAGGCCGTTCACCTGCTCTCTGTGTGGGAAGGGATTCACTGAGTCTTCCACCCGACTGACACACAGAGATTCTACACTGCTGAAAGACCTTTTAAATGCTCTGACTGTGGGAACAGCTTTAAAAACTCTGCAGATCTGATTCCACACCAGCGAGTTCACACTGACGAGAAACCTTTCAGTTGATCTCAATGTGGGAAGAGGTTCAGGATGTGATCCAACCTCACTGCACACCAGCGAGTTCACACTGGGGAGAGGCTGTTCACCTGCTCCATGTGTGGGATGGGATTCACAACGACATCCCACCTGCGGAGACACCAGCGAGTTCATTTGTGACTGCAGGGGTTGGATTCTGCTGTTGTTGCTGCTGTTAATCACATCCAGGACTGAACCATGTTCATTCTGACAGTTGGGGTTTGTTTCTGCTGATGTTAATGACCCCGATAACTGGGCTGGAGTTTAATATTCTGGATACATGTTCAATAAATCAGCTTTGTTTTAAACACATTGTTGTAGATTTTGGTCTTTCCCACCTGAATGTTTAGCACCACCTGACTGGAGCTCAGAAAGGACAATCTGGGGGAAGGATCGTCCGATGGGAACGGAACTTCAGCCCGGACACAGTCCTTCAGGGCCACACTGAGAGGGGCAAACGGCACTTTGGGCTTTCTTCTCTCTCTTCATTGACAGCAGAGTCGCCGTGTGGGTTAATCTTGAGGCGTGAGAGTAATGTGTCCCAGCCGCTCTCTTCAATGGTCCAGAGCTCCAGGCACGGAACAGAAGGCTCCTTTACAACTGTGTTTAGATCAGGAAGAACAACGGGGAGTGCTGGAAACATGCTGTAAATCAGAGATTGGTGTAAAACTGGGATCTGTTCCTGACTGAAAGGGAAACGGCAGGTTTAAGTTTCCAGTCTAAAACTGACTGGGAATTATTTTACAAAGATTGAACCTGTTTGTGTTACAGTCCTGTGTCTACTATATTAAGGCGGGTGTTAACTCATTTAAAATAAACCTGTTTAAAATAAATGGGTTAAAGTTTGCATTAAAATAGCGGAGGGAGGAATTAACAGGAGCCTGTTAACGGCTGGTACAATTATCCACCAGTCATTTGATCTCCAGATAAAGAAGGACCTGCAGTGTGTTTCCAGATTCCCTGTTTTATTGATGTGAGTGAGTTAGACACCATTAACCCAGTTCGGATCAATATGTTTACAGGAGTTTACAGGAGACCGAGGACAAATATCACCCACAATTGAGGGAGACAAAATCAGCCATTAGAGAAGCTGAGATATGTTTGGTGTTTAAAGAGATGGGACGGGTGCTCTGTGAGCCACTTGCCTGGATCTTCAACAGCTCAATAGAGTCAGGGATTGTTCCCTGAGATTGGAAGGTAACTCACTGAGTTCCCATTCTCAAAAAAGGGAATAAATCCGAGCCAGGGAACAAGAGGCCCGTCAGTGAGACCTCGACCAGAGGGAAGATTCTTGAAGGAATCCTAAGAGATTCTGTTTATGATCACGGGGAAAGAGGAGGGGCCGTTAGAGACACTCAACACAGCTTCCAGAAAAGAAGGTCGCGTCTTACAAATATGCTTCAATTTTTGAAGAAGTTGCTGGGTCACTGGATGAGGATAATCCGGTTCACATTGTCTGTCTCAGGGTTTTTTTTTGAAGAAGTTGCTGGGTCAGTGGATGAGGATAATCCGGTTCACATTGTCTGTCTCAGGGGTGTTTTTTGAAGAAGTTGCTGGGTCAGTGGATGAGGATAATCCGGTTCACATTGTCCATCTCAGGGTTTTTTTGAAGAAGATGCTGGGTCAGTGGATGAGGATAATCCAGTTCACATTGTCTGTCTCAGGGGTGTTTTATGAAGAAGTTGCTGGGTCAGTGGATGAGGATAATCCGGTTCACATTGTCTTTCTCAGGTGGGTCAAACTCATTTTCTATGGTGGGCCTGATCCGATATCCTGACACGTGGCCTGGGCCACATTCAGCAAAACTTATTAAACTAGAAATAGATCAAGATGAACGATATCGGTCCTCACAGCACACAGAAAAAATGAGGCCTCGAAGTTTCTCTGAGAATGACAGGCCTGAACTCGAGTTGGAAAACACAGTTGGAAAACATTGATCAATTGAACCAGACTGGGCGGGGCCTGAGGTGCGAGTTGGTGAAGGAAAAGTGGCGACCGGTGAACTTCGCTCCCTGTCTGAGGGCCCGGGCACTCGGGTTTCTGTATAATTTATTGATTGATTTTGTTTAATGTTTATTGTCCCTCCGGCCCCAATCTCGATACGATGACGAAATTTCTGTTCACCGATTGAGGACCTTCAATGGCGGAGAGATTACCCAGAATCCTCCGCGGCCCAGAACGTGCCCTATCAGTGACTACAGGAGCCCAGTGCGCAGGCGCGGGACTGGGCTGTGGAGCAAAGTGTGGGCGGGGCTTCAGGGTCCCAGTGACCGGGAACGAAGAGTGGGCGGGGCTTCAGTGTCACAGTGACAAGAAAAAATGAGTGGGCGGGGCTTCAAGGTCCCAGTGACCGGGATGTGGAGATGCCGGTGATGGACTGGGGTTAACAATTATAAACAATTTTACAACACCAAGTTATAGTCCAACGATTTTATTTTTAATCCCAGGAACAAGGTCCCAGTGACCGGGAACGAAGAGTGGGCGGGGCTTCAGTGTCACAGTGACCAGAAACAATGAGTGGGCGGGGCTTCAGGGTCCCAGTGACCAGGAACAAAGAGTGGGCGGGGCTTCAGGGTCCCAGTGACCAGGAACAAAGAGTGGGCGGGGCTTCAGGGTCGCTGTGACCAGGAACAAGGAGTGGGCGGGGCATCAGTGTCCCAGTGACCGGGCACAATGAGTGGGCGGGGTTTCAGTGTCCCACTGACTAGGAACGATGAGTGCGCGGGGCTTCAGTTTCCCAGTGACCAGGAACAAAAAGTGGGCGGGGATTCAGTGTCCCAGTGACCAGAAGCGAAGTGCGGGCGGGGCTTCAGGGTCGCAGTGACTGGGAACAAAGAGTGGGCGGGGCTTCAGGGTCCTCGTGACCAGGAACAAATAGTGGGCGGGGCTTCACCGTCCCAGTAACCGGGAACAAAGTGTGGGCGGGGTTTCATGGCCCCAGTGACCAGGAACAAAGAGTGGGCGGGTCTTCAGGGTCCCAGTAACCGGGAACAAAGAGTGGGCGGGGCTTCAGCGTCCCAGTGACCGGGAACAAAGAGTGGGCGGGGCTTCACGGTCCCTGTGACCGGGAACAAAGAGTGGGTGGGGCTTCAGGGTCCCTGTGACCGGGAACAAAGAGTGGGCGGGGCTTCAGCGTCCCTGTGACTGGGAACAAGGAGTGGGCGGGGATTCAGGGTCCCAGTGACCAGGAACAAAGAGTGGGCGGGGCTTCAGGGTCCCAGTGACTGGGAACACAGAGTGGGCGGGGCTTCAGGGTCCCAGTGACTGGGAACAAGTAGTGGGCGGGGCTTCAGGGTGCCTGTGACTGGGAACAAAGAGTGGGCGGGGCTTCAGGGTCCCAGTGACCGGGATGTGGAGATGCCGGTGATGGACTGGGGTTAACAATTGTAAACAATTTTACAACACCAAGTTATAGTCCAACGATTTCATTTTAAATCCCAGGAACAAGGTCCCAGTGACCGGGAACAAAGAGTGGGCGGGGATTCAGTGCCACAGTGACCAGAAACAATGAGTGGGCGGGGCTTCAGGGTCCCAGTGACCAGGAACAAAGAGTGGGCGGGGCTTCAGTGTCCTAGTGACCAAGAACAATGAGTGGGCGGGGCTTCAGGGTCGCTGTGACCAGCAACAAGGAGTGGGCGGGGTGTCATTGCCCCAGTGACCGGGCACAATGAGTGGGCGGGGCTTCAGTTTCCCAGTGACCAGGAACAGGAGTGGGCGGGGCTTCAGTGTCCTAGTGACCAAGAACAATGAGTGGGCGGGGCTTCAGGGTCGCTGTGACCAGCAACAAGGAGTGGGCGGGGTGTCATTGCCCCAGTGACCGGGCACAATGAGTGGGCGGGGCTTCAGTTTCCCAGTGACCAGGAACAGGAGTGGGCGGGGCTTCAGGGTCCCAGTGACCAGGAACAATGAGTGGGGGGGGCTTCAGTGTCCCAGTGACCAGGAACAATGAATGGGCGGGGCTGAAGGGTCCCAGTGACTGGGAACAAAGAGTGGGCTGGGCTTCAGGGTCCTAGTGACCAGGAACAAAGAGTGGGCGTGGCTTCAGGGTCGCAGTGACTGGGAACAAAGAGTGGGCGGGGCTTCAGGGTCCTCGTGACCAGGAACAAAGAGTGGGCGGGGCTTCAGGGTCCTCGTGACCAGGAACAAAGAGTGGGCGGGGAGTTCGGGACCCAGTGACCAGGAAGAAAGTGTGGGCGGGGCTTCAGGGTCCGCGTGACCGGGAACAATGAGTGGGCGGGGCTTCAGGGTCCCAGTATCCGGGAACAAAGAGTGGGCGGGGCTTCATTGTTCCCTTGGCCAGGAACAAAGAGTGGGCGGTGCTTCATGGTCCCAGTGACCAGGAACAAAGAGTGGGCGGGGCTTCACGGTCCCAGTGACCAGGAACAAAGAGTGGGCGGGGCTTCAGGGTCCCTGTGACCGGGAACAAAGAGTGGGCGGGGCTTCAGGGACCCTGTGACTGGGAACAAAGAGTGGGCGGGGCTTCAGTGTCCGCGTGACCGGGAACAATGAGTGGGCGGGGCTTCAGGGTCCCAGTAACCGGGAACAAAGAGTGGGCGGGGCTTCATTGTTCCCTTGGCCAGGAACAAAGAGTGGGCGGTGCTTCATGGTCCCAGTGACCAGGAACAAAGAGTGGGCGGGGCTTCACGGTCCCAGTGACCAGGAACAAAGAGTGGGCGGGGCTTCAGGGTCCCTGTGACCGGGAACAAAGAGTGGGCGGGGCTTCAGGGTCCCTGTGACCGGGAACAAAGAGTGGGCGGGGCTTCAGGGTCCCAGTGACCAGGAACAAAGAGTGGGCGGGGCTTCAGGGTCCCAGTGACAGGGAACAAAGAGTGGGCGGGGCTTCAGTGTCCCAGTGACTGGGAACAAAGAGTGGGCGGGGATTCAGGGTCCCAGTGACCGTGAACAAAGAGTGGGCGGGGCTTCAGGGTCCCAGTGACCAGGAACAAAGAGTGGGCGGGGCTTCAGGGTCCCAGTGACCGGGAACAAAGAGTGGGCGGGGCTTCAGGGTCCCAGTGACTGGGAACAAAGAGTGGGCGGGGCTTCAGGGTCCCTGTGACTGTGAACAAAGAGTGGGCGGGGCTTCAGGGTCCCAGTGAACGGGAACAAAGAGTGGGCGGGGCTTCAGGGACCCTGTGACTGGGAACAAAGAGTGGGCGGGGCTTCAGGGTCCGCGTGACCGGGAACAATGAGTGGGCGGGGCTTCAGGGTCCCAGTAACCGGGAACAAAGAGTGGGCGGGGCTTCATTGTTCCCTTGGCCAGGAACAAAGAGTGGGCGGTGCTTCATGGTGCCAGTGACCAGGAACAAAGAGTGGGCGGGGCTTCACGGTCCCAGTGACCATGAACAAAGAGTGGGCGTGGCTTCAGGGTCCCTGTGACCGGGAACAAAGAGTGGGCGGGGCTACAGGGTCCCTGTGACCGGGAACAAAGAGTGGGCGGGGCTTCAGGGTCCCAGTGACCAGGAACAAAGAGTGGGCGGGGCTTCAGGGTCCCAGTGACTGGGAACAAAGAGTGGGCGGGGCTTCAGTGTCCCAGTGACAGGGAACAAAGAGTGGGCGGGGCTTCAGGGTCCCTGTGACCGGGAGCAAAGAGTGGGCGGGGCTTCAGGGTCCCAGTGACTGGGAACAAATAGTGGGCGGGGCTTCAAGGTGCCTGTGACAGTGAACAAAGAGTGGGCGGGGCTTCAGTGTCCCAGTGACCGGAAACAAAGAGTGGGCGGGGCTTCAGGGTCCCAGTGACGGTGAACAAAGAGTGGGCGGGGCTTCAGGGTCCCAGTGACGGTGAAAAAAGAGTGGGCGGGGCTTCAGGGTCCCAGTGACGGTGAAAAAAGAGTGGGCGGGGCATCAGGGTCCCAGTGACTGTGAACAAAGAGTGGGCGGGGCTTCAGTGTCCCAGTGACGGGGAACAAAGAGTGGGCGGGGCTTAAGGGTCCCAGTGACCGTGAACAAAGAGTGGGCGGGGCTTCAGGGTCCCAGTGACCAGGAACAAAGAGTGGGCGGGGCTTCAGGGTCCCAGTGACCGGGAACAAAGAGTGGGCGGGGCTTCAGGGTCCCAGTGACTGGGAACAAAGAGTGGGCGGGGCTTCAGGGTCCCTGTGACTGTGAACAAAGAGTGGGCGGGGCTTCAGGGTCCCTGTGACGGTGAACAAAGAGTGGGCGGGGCTTCAGGTTCCCAGTGACCGGGAACAAACAGTGGGCGGGGCTTCAGGGTCCCAGTGACTGGGAACAAAGAGTGGGCGGGGCTTCAGGGTCCCAGTGACTGTGAACAAAGAGTGGGCGGGGCTTCAGGGTCCCTGTGCCTCATTTATTTTCCTCTCACTCTGCTCCCAGTGGGTGGAGAACTGAACCCGACCAGAGTAGAGAGAGGGCGGAAACTGGGAGTGGAGGGAAGAAATGATGGAGATGGTGCGATGGGTTTGGATTTCAGCACAGGGAGGAGGGAGAGAGTGTGGGACGGGGATTTACAGTCTGGGGGAATGAGCGGGAAGAATATTCTGTAGAAACGAGAATTGTCTGTTCTGAATTTCTATTCTGTATTTACAGTGAGGACTTTTGTAAACTCCTTTTACAGGTTATTAGAAGGGGAGGATTTGCAGATGGGAAACTCAAACCAAACA
Source organism: Heptranchias perlo (assembly GCF_035084215.1). Lineage (NCBI taxonomy): Eukaryota > Metazoa > Chordata > Chondrichthyes > Hexanchiformes > Hexanchidae > Heptranchias > Heptranchias perlo. The sequence goes on along the minus strand of NW_027139581.1, from coordinate 3,694,603 downwards.
TCTCGTCAGGATCTGACAGTCCCTCGATTCATCAGGACCTCAATATCACCGGCCTTTGAATGTGGAAGAAGAAATGTTTGTCTGTTGTGTCTGTGGGAAAAGATTTCAAACATCAGTGTGAGTGGAAAATCACCGAGACACACACACCCGAGTGAGAGTGTTCCAGTGCACTGAGTGTGAAAAGAGCTTTAACCAGTTACACAGCCTGAAAAAACATCGCACCATTCACAGCGGGGAGAAACCGTCCACGTGTTCTGTGTGTGGACGAGGCTTCAACTGATCGTCCAACCTAGAGAGACACAAGGACACCCGGACCACGGAGAAACCGTGGAAATGTGGGGACTGTGGGAAGGGATTCAATTACCCATCTAAGCTGGAAACTCATCGACGCAGTCACACCGGGGAGAGGCCGTTCATCTGCTCCGTGTGTGGGAAGGGATTCACTGATTCATGCACCCTGCTTACACACGAGTGAGTTCACACTGGGGAGAGACCGTTCACCTGCTCCGTGTGTGGGAAGGGATTCACTCAGTCATCCCACCAGCTGAGACACCAGCGAGCTCACTCCAGGGAGAGGTCGTTCACCTGCTCCGTGTGTGGGAAAGGATTCACTCAGTCATACAGCCTCAGTGAACACCAACTTGTTCACACTGATAAGAAACCGTTTAAATGTACTAACTGTGAAGAGCTTCAAGAGGACAAGGGACCTGCTGAAACATGAACGGGTTCACACTGGGGAGAGGCCGTTCACCTGCTCCGTGTGTGGGAAGAGATTCACTCTGTCATCCCACTGGCTGAGACACCAGCGAGTTCACCTGTGATGCAGGGGTTGGATTCTGCTGTTATTGCTGCTGTTAATCACATCCAGGACTGAACCATGTTCATTCTGACAGTTGGGGTTTGTTTCTGATATTAATATCCCCGAGAACTGGGCTGGAGTTTAATATTCTGGATATATGTACTCCAGAGGGGCTCTGACCGAGGCTCTGTGGAACTGAAGCATAACTTCCTCCCCTTTGTATTCCAGCCCTCGAGATAAAGGCCAACATTCCATTAGTCTTTGTGATTAATTTTTGTGTCTGGGCACTAGCTTTTAGTGATTTGTGTACATGGACGCCCAAATCCCTTTGCTCCTCCACAGTTCCCAGTCTCTCACTTTCAGAAAATACTCCAATGTTTCCTTCTTGTATCCAAAGTGGATGATCTCACACTTCCCCACACTGAACTCCACCTGCCACAGTTTTGTCCACTCACTTAATCTGTCCCTTTGTAACTTCCTGCTCCCATCCACACAACTTACTGAGTCTCCTAACTTAGTGTCATCTGGAAACTTGGATATAAAACTCTCTCTTCCTTCATCCAAGTTATTGATAAATATGGTGAAAAGCTGAGACCCCAGTCCAGATCCCTGGGGAACACCACTTGTCACATCCCACCAATCAAATAACGTTCGCTTTATCCCCACTCTCTGTCTCCCACCTCCCAACTCAAGTCACAAGGTCACTTTCAATTTTGTGCACTTTTATTTTTGCGAATAATCTCTTTTGCGGAACCCTATCAAATGCCTTCTGGAAGTCCACACAGACAATGTCCATCGACATTCCCTGTCCAGCCTGTTAGTGACTTCAAAAAACTCATCTTGATTAGTCAGACATGACCCACCCTTTACAAATCCACGCTGACTCTCTTTGATCAGCTCAGACTTGTTCAAGTCCTCAATCATTCTGTCTCTGGTGATAGATTCCAGTAACTTCCCCACTCCTAACGTTAAACTGACAGATCTGTCGTTTCCTTTTCTCTCTCTTCCTCCTTTCTTAAATATTGGAGTGATATTTTCATATCCAAAGGCACAATTCCCGAGTCCAAAGAGCTTTGGGAAACTATGACTAATGTTTCTGTAATTTCCCCACCTGTTTCCCTTAATACCCTGAGGGAAAAAACATCAGGTCCTGGAGATTTCATTCTTTCATTGGGAACAGATAAATAAATAACGGCAGAGATAATTGATTCATATTTTAATATTAAACATTGATTATCAGATGGGTTTAATTTGTATTCCTTTAGTTACTTTTTATTGCTCACTTTGGTATAATTCACCTGTTTCTTTCTTTTATTGAATCAGTTTTTATTAATTTCCTTTTTATTGCTCACTCCTTTCATACAAACCTCAGAATCCCCAGTCTAAGTTCCCTCGGTTAACTCGAGGTTTTCACCACCACCACTGTAACTGGAAGATCAACTTCAGGTAACTACTGGGGAGATCACATGACGGGGGACCAGGACATCACATGACGGGGCACCGGTGAGATCACTTGACGGGGTACTGGGGAGATCATATGAGATAGGAGCAGGAGTAGGCCATTCGGACCCTCGAGCCTGCTCCACCATTTAATGAGATCATGGCTGATCTGATTTTTACCTCAACTCCACTTTCCCGCCCTTTCCCCGTATCCTTTGACTCCTTTGCTGATCAACAATTTGTCTAACTCAGCCTTGAATGTATTCAATGACTCAGCCTCCACAGCTTTTTGGGGTAAAGAATTCCAAAGAATCACGACCCTGTGGGAGAAGAAATTCCTCCTCATTTCCATCTTAAACGGGCGAACCCTTATTCTCAGACAATGACCCCGAGTTCTAGATTCCCCCATGAGGGGTAACATCCTCTCAGCATCTACCCGATCGAATCCCCTCAGAATCTTATATGTTTCAATAAGATCTCCTCTCATTTTTCTGAACTCCAATGAGTATAGACTCAACCTGTTCAATCTTTCCTCGTAAGACAACCCTTCCATACCCTGGATCAACCTCGTGAACCTTCTCTGAACTGCCTCCAATGCAAGTATGTCCTTCCTTAAATAAGGGCACCAGAACTGTACGCAGTACTCCAGGTATGGTCTCACCAGCACCCTGTACAGTTGTAGCATGACTTCCCTGCTTTTATACACCATCCCCCTCGAAATAAAGGCCAATATTCTGTTTGCCTGCTGCACCTGCATGTTGACTTTTTGTGTTTCATGTACGAGGACATCCAGATCCCTCTGTACCCCAGCATTCTGTCGTATTTCTCAATTCAAATAACAGTTTGTTTTTTTCTTTTTCCTCCCAAAGAGGATGACTTCACATTTTCCCACATTAAATTCCATCTGCCAAATTTTTGCCCATTCACTTAACCTGTCAATATCCCTTTGCAGACACTTTGTGTCCTCATCGCAACTTGCTTTTCCACCTATCTTTGTATCATCAGCATATTTGGCCACAAGACACTCTGTTCCTTCATCCAAGTCATTGATATATATTGTAAATAGTTGAGGCCCCAGCACTGATCACTGCGGCAACCCACTAGTTACAGATTGTCATTTTGAAAATGACACTTTTATCCCGACTCTTTGTTTTCTGTTAATTAGCCAATCCTCTATCCATGCCAGTATATTACCACCAACACCATGAGCCCTTATCTTGTGCAGTAACCTTTTATGTGGCACCTTATCGAATGCCTTTTGGAAATCCAAATATACTGCATCCATTGGTTCCCCTTCATCCACCCTGCTCGTTACATTCTCAAAGAACTCTCATCAATTGTCAGACATGTTTTCCCCTTCATAAAACCATGTTGACTCTCCTTGATTGTATTATGAGTCTCCAAATGTCCTGCTACTACTTCCTTAATAATGGATTCCAGCATTTTCCCCAATGACAGATGTTAGGCTAACTGGTCTATAGTCACCTGCTTTCTGTCTCACTCCCTTCTTGAATGGGGGTGTTACGTTTGCGGTTTTCCAATCCACTATCTCTGGAGCCACTTCCTTGACGACCCTTGGATGCAGTTATGGAAAGTCTTCTCATTATTTAATAAATTTAACAATTACAGTCAAGGGATATTTCACCACATTCTTCAACTCCTCTCTGAATTTAGTCTGGGTCACGGCATAAATACACGTGTTGGTGCAGCAACTCAGGAGCTGGAGCATAAATCCCAGTTCTTGTACAAATTTAGGTAGAGTCACAGGAATAAAGCGTAACAGATACATTCGTTCACATACAAAATACAACAGAAACACCGCCCATAACAGGATCAAATTCCCCGATATAACAAACAGTAAAATGATGGATTTCCTTCTCTTCTCCATCTCTGGGTCACTGGGACTCTCCCCACTGCTGTGGGCCCGGAGTCTCCTGCGGACTCTGCTCGACACTAAAATGTGTCTGATGGTTGAAGCATTGAGCAGCAGAATCAGAACAAATGGAACAAAAGGAGTTACAATATAATGAAGGAATTCAATTACTGCCCACACCTGTGAATAAAGAACATCCCATGATGCAACACAAAACCAGGGATTATTGCTGATCCAATATTGATCTCCAAGCATAAAGTACCAGAAAGTGTTCTTCACACAGAACAGCACACTCACTGTTCCCAGAACCACAGCCGCCGTTTTCTCGGTGCAATATTTTGTTTTCAGCTTCTGGCAGCAAATGGCGACAAATCGATCAAAGGTGAAAGTGACTGTGAACCAGATAGAACAGTCTGTGGCTGCGTAAAGCAGGACGGCGTGGATATTACACATTTTAAAGGCCCACATGAACTGAAACTGAGTCCAATAACGAATAGGAATTTGCCTGAATATCAGATCAGTGATAACGACCAGTAGGTCCGCCGCTGCCATGGACACCAGGTAACGGGTGACACATTTGGAGAGACCGCACCTTCCTCGAGACAGGATCACAATCGTCACTAAGTTCACTGTAAGGAAGAGAAAAACAGGGAATTCTACTTCAGACAGGGAGTAAAAGCAGCAGCCTGGTCGAATTCAGAGTGAAATGTTCAGCGTTATTGTTGAATCCAGGGACAGAATCTAATTACTCGTGGAGTTGAATTCGAAGATCAGCCATGATCTTATTGAATGGCGGAGCAGGCTCGAGGGGCCGGATGGTCTACTCCTGCCCCTATTTCTTATGTTCTTATGTACTTTCCTTGTGACAGAACTTTCTGCTGCGGAGAGGGTTTGTTGTAAAGGACCGCCCCGGTGCAGCAGGAAACCAAAACCACCAGCAGGCCCCAGCTCCAATCCAGGGCCTGTCGTGGGTCGGCAGTGGGAAATTACAATGGCCTCAGCGACCGTGGGTTTGGAGATGAAGTAGAACGCCTACTGGTCCGATTTAACCTAAGATCCTGGCCAGGGAGGGGGATGGATTCAGTCACGAGGGAACGGAATTTGTGATCGGGGCCGAAGACAATGGCTTCAGTCGTCGCAATGTTTAAATGGACGAAATTTCTGCTGATCCAGGACTGGACGTCGGACAAGTAGTCTGACAAATCAGAGGCAGTGAAGGGGCCGGGAGAGGCGGTGCTGAGTTACTGCTGGGTGTGAGTGTACACGTGGAATCTGACAGTGTGCTTTCGGAGGATGTCGCCGAGGGGAAGCTTGCATTTGTGAAATAGGAGGATTGTTCCTTGGGTGACTCCAGAGATAACGGTGCGGGGGCGGGAAGATATGCCGATCGAGGAGATTCTCTGAAGAAGCCTGGATGAATAGGAATGGAACCGGGCGAGGGCAGTCCCAACCTGTTGGACAACGGACGAGAGGCGTTTGAGGTGGATGGTGTGGTCTCCCGTGTCAAAGGATGAAGAGGGATAGTTTACCACGGTCAGTCACATAGGATGTGATTTGTGACTTTGATTCGGCCCGATTCCGCGCTGTTGAGGGGCGGGAACCTGATTGGAGAGGTTACTGGTGCAGTTTCAGGCAAGAAAGGCATGTGTTCGGGAGGTGACAACAAGTTTCATGAGAGGAAAGGGAGGTTGGAGACGGGGGCGGTAATTTGCAAGGACAGAGAGGTCATGGATGGTTTTTTTTGAGGAAGGGGGAATACGGGAGATTTGAAAGGAAGGTGACAGTACCAGACAAAAGAGAACCGGGAAGGAAAAGGGTTAACTTCGCCCCTTTAGATATTACATTTGGACATTGTAAGTTTAAACTGCAAAGGCAGCAATGTGCAGAAACTTCGAGAAGATTCGAACAGGCTTTTGTTTCTCAAAACAACTGATGGGAACCTCAACAAATAGCAACTTGGAAAAATAGTGCTGAGAGAGTTTGAAATCTTTGGGAGAGACAATTCAAGTTGCTTACACCTGGTTTCACACGGGGAAAAGGCTGTTGGAGTTTTCACACGGTGATTTCACACGGTGGTTTCACTCGGTGGTTTCACACGGTGGTTTCACTCGGTGATTTCACACGGTGGTTTCACTCGGTGGTTTCACACGGTGGAAAGCCTGCACCTGGGGTCACATGGTTTTTATTGGCCCAGCCAACAGTCCATTGTCAATGCAATAGTGGGTGAGTGGCCAAAATGGGAATTCTCTTAACTTTTACTCACACCCCAACTGGCAAAATCATATAAAGTTGGGACATCGTGGCAGACTCTTTAATGTCGTTGTAGGAACCTTAAGAAGCTTCGCCTGGAGGAAGGACGTCCAACAACAAAAGAAGAAAACTTCAAGAGAGAGAGAGAGAGCTGATCGATCTTCTGCCTTGAGGCTGAAATCCTTGGTTTTAAGTTTGTATGTATTGTTTGATTTGTTTGATGCTTGTAAGAATTATGTAAATCATTAAATAATCACTTTGATTAACGAACCGACAACATACATCTTTGACTGACTATAGTCCAGGCCCTAAAATCGTTTACAATATCAGCTAGCATGGGGATCAGGAAGGGAAGTTGGGTGGTCAGCAGTTCAGTGGGAAAAGGGCCGAGGAAGCAGCAGATTGGTTTCATGGTCAAGATGAGCTTGGAGAGGGCATGAGGGGAGATAGAAGAGAAACAAGAGAAAGATGTGGATTCAGGGTTAGGGCTGGGGGGCAGGGAACGTCGGGAAGATTGGCTCGGTGGACTGGAGGAAGGTAGAGAAGCGGCAGAGGCAGCTGAATGAATGGTCTCAATCTTAGTGACAAAGAAGTCCATGAGCTCCTCGCACTTGAAGGAAGTGAGGGTGGACGAGGCAGGGGAGACGGGTTTAAGAAGACGGTTTGTAGTGAAGAGAAGCCGGGACATCTTCGCATTCCAGGGTGATCCTGGAATCGTGAGCAGTTTTAACAGAGGAGAGCAGGTCCCGATAGTGCTTGATGAGGTCCAGCGAGATCTGGCGATTAATGGCTTATCCAGATGTGCGCCAGAAGTGTTCAAATCTGCGTCCCTTGGACCTTAAGGAGCAACGATGGAAGTCGTGCCAAGGAGAACGAACAGGGTGAGAGAGAGTAAGGGGTTTACTGGGGTCAAGGGTATCAAAGGTGGAGGTGAGGGTGAGATTGAGCAGATCAGTAGCTGCAGAAGTATCGTGGCGAATGGAGGGTCAAAGGTGAAACAGTTGGGAATTTCAAAGTGATTTGAAGGAATGGGATTAAATCAAAACCAAAGGAAATAAATGAATTCAAACATAACTGAATAAACAACAACAATTTGCATTTATATAGCGCCTTTAACATCGTAAAACGTTCCAATGCGCTTCAACAGTAGATGTCAGATCGTCCATGTGGAACTCACTGAGATCTCCTGTAATGTGGCGCACGGGAACGGGACCAAATGAAAACAGTGGAAATCAATCAACTCAATCATAACTGAATAAATAATTTACTGGAACATACATTATAGTTTAAAGCCTGTCCTGACCATCTAACACCAATGACCATAAGGCAGAGCGGGAGACGTTTGAAAGTAAGACAGCTGCCTGGAGCTGAATCATTATTGGATATTGTCCAATATTTCAGAGTGTGTTGGTGATCTGTCTGTTAGCGCTGGTTTCTACAGATCAGTGTCATTAACTGTAACCAGCAGACCTTAAAACTCCTGTTACCTATGAACACATATTTCTGATCCGATACTAGGGTTCAGTGCAAAGAGCAGAGGGCAAACTGTTCAATGAAGAGAACCGTCCACCAACATTCCTTGTGTACGAGACTCAAATAACAGTCAAATCCTAAAAAATGACCATCAGTTGAAGAAAGTAATGAAATGTAATGAAAAGGACAGACTGTTCATTGGACTGGGACCAGTGAATCGGCAACTGTTCACATGTTACATGAAGGAAACAAGGTGCATTACCAGACATTGAACAAGAGGCTTCCACTGAATACAATTAATAACCGGGTCGAAAGGACAAGGACAGTAAATACAGTTAAACATGGTTTACAGAATTATTTGCTGAAATAATGACTTACCAGGAACACCAACAGCAGCGAGGAGCGGATAGTAAATTCTTTGTACATCATGAAGTGCCCACAGAATCCCAAGCTCAGTTGGAACATACCAGAACATTCTTTCATTATCTGTGAGATCCAATGATCACTGTTTGACCTGGAGGCAGAGCCGCATCAAACACTCTGATGTGACGCCTTGAAAACAGTCCCTATTTATATCTTGGGGGAACTCACCAGTGAGACAATTAAACGACACACTGACTGACATTAATTACAGTCACTGAAGAAACAGGTTAGATTAATCCCTTAACACCATCACTCTATATTGTCAATTATAGGTAAATAAGTACTTTACTGACATGAAGTGATGGTACGGATAATTCGAAATATTACTTCAAAAAAAATCGTGAAGGAAGAAAATATGAATCCCGCAGCCTTACAGTACTGATGTGAAGAAAGAACAGCTTCACTGACAAGGTTCAGATTATTTTTGTGATACGAATTGAGCCGGCAATTTCAGAATTTTTCAAATCAGTTTCTGGGTTGGACTTCGCAATAGTGCGAAAGACAAAAATGATTGATAGAAGCAGATCAAGTACTCGCCAGTAAGGACACATGGGATCTGATAATACAATGGTCAGTAAGGATACATTGAGATGATAATAAAATGGTCAGTAAGGATACATGGGGGCTGATAATACAATGGTGAATTAGGATACATGGGGGCTGTTAATACAATAGTCAGTAAGGATACATGGTGTCTGATAATACAATGGTCAGTAAAGACATATGGGGGCTGATAATACAATGGTCAGTCAGGATAAATGGGTGCTGATAAAATAATGGTCATTAAGGATACATGGGGGCTGATAATACAATGGTCGGAAAGGAAACATGGTGTCTGATAAGGTAATGGTCAGTCAGGATAAATGAGGCTGATAATACAATGGTAGGTACGGATAAATGAGCGATGATAATACAATGGTCATTAAGGAAACACGGGGTCTGAGATTACAATTGTCAGTATGGATACAGGAGAATGATAATACAATGGTCAGTTAGCATACATGGGGCTGATTATACAATGGACAGAAAGGATGCAGGTGGATGATAATGCAATTGTCTTCAAGGATACATGACTCTGATAATGGAATGGTGAGTAAGGATACAAGAGGATGATAATACAATGGTAACTCAGGATACCGAAGGAGGATAACACAATGGTCAGTAATGATATCTGGGGTTGATAATGCAACGGTCAGTTAGGATACATGGTGCTGATAATTCAATGGTCATTAAGGATAGATGGGGCTGATAATACAATGGTCAGTGAGGATACATGGGGCTGATAATGCAATGTTCCAGAAGGATAGGTGGGGCTGAAAATATAATGGTCAGTAAAAATACAGCAACCTGAGAATACAATTGTCAGTGAGGGTACATGGGGTCTGATAATACAATGGTCAGTCACGATACATAAGGGCTGATAATACAATGGTCAGAAAGGATACACGGTGGCTGATAAAGCAATGAGTAAAAGGGCAGTCAAAGGAAGCGTGCGACTGATTTGGGACAAAAAAGATCTTCTTGTGGAGGCAGCGGGCAAGGCTGAGGTACTAAATGAAAACTTCGCATCAGTCTTCAAGTGAGAAGCGGATGCTGCCACTGTCACAGTAAAGGAGGAGGTAGCAGCGATATCAGATAGGGCAAAAATAGGCAAAGAGGAGGTACTTGAAAGTTTGGCAGCACTCAAAATAGAAATATCACCCGATCCAAACGAGATCCATCCGATGTGACTGAGGGAAGTAAGGGTAGGAATTGCAGCGACTCTGGCCACAATCTTCCAACCCTCCTTCGACATGGGGCAATGCCAGATTATTGGAGGAACGCAATTGCTATACCCATGTTCAATAAAGGGGCGAGTGATAAACCCGGCAATTACAGGCCAATCAGCCTAACGTCAGTGGTGGGGAAACTTTTAGAGACAATAATCCACGACAAAATTAATTTGCACTTGGAAAAGAATTGACTAATAAGTGAATGTCAGCATGGATTTGTCAACGGAAAATCGCGTTTCACTAACTTGATTGAGTTCTTTGATGAAGTAATGGAGAGGGTTGATAAGGGCAGCGGGGTTGATGTTGTGTACATGGACTTTCAAAAGGCCTTTCATGAAGTACCACATATTAGACCTGTTAGGAAAATTAAAGCACATTGGATTAAAGGGACAGTGGCAGCTGGATAAAATATTGGCTTACGGTCAGCAAGCAGAGAGTAGTGGTGAACGGTTGTTTTGCAGACAGATGGGAAGTATACAGTGGTGTTCCACAGGGGTTGGTGTTAGGACCATTGCTCTATGTGATATACATTAATGGCCTGGACTTCGGTACACAGGGTATAATTTCAAAGTTTGCAGATGATACGTAACTCAGGAATGCAAGAAACAATGTGGAGGATAGCAACAGATTTCAGGAGGACATGGATAGACTGGTAAAATGGGCAGACACATGGCAGATGAAATTTAATGCAGAGAATGTGAAGTGATACATTTTGTTCGGAAGAATGAGAGACCTGGGGAGTTATGCACACAAATGTTTCAAGTTGGCAGGGCAAGTTAAAAAGGCTGTTGAAAAAGCACATTGGATCCTGGGCTTTATTAACAGAGGCATAGAGTACAAAAGCAAAGAAGTTATGCTGAACATTTATAAAACACTGGTTTGGCCTCAGCTGGACAATTGTGTTCAGTTATGTGCACCACACAGGAAGAAGGATGTGAAGGCCTTATAGAGGGTGCAGAAGAGATTTACTAAAATGGTACCAGAGATGAAGGACTTCAGTTGTGTGGAAAGACTGGAGAAGCTGGGATTGTTCTCCTTCGTGCCGAGAAGCTTAAGTGGAGATTTGATAGAGGTGTTCAAAATCATGAACAATTGTGACAGAATAAACAAGGAGAAACTGTTTCCATTGGCAGATGGGTCGGTAACGAAAGCCACAGATTTAAGGTGATTGGCACAAGAACCAGAGGCGACATGAAGAAACATTGTTTTAATACAGATCTTTGTAATGATGTGGAATCCATGGCCTGAAAGGACAGTGAAATCAGATTGAATAGTAACTCTCAAAAGGGAATTGGATAAATACTGGAACAGAAAAAAAAATAGAGGCTCGAGGGGCTGAATGGCCTCCTCATGTTCCGATGTTCCGAAGCTAACTCCACTTACCCATAATGCCTGTAATAGCCATATTATCATTGTTTAATGATAAAACCAAAAGAGAACCACAGTTATTTTCCAACAATGGTAACTTATTTTAACCCTGGCGAATGGTTTTCCTCTTGAACGAACGATTGTCTTTGAAATGGGACACACACTGACCGCCCATTATTCTCCCATCATTGGTCACTGCCCACCAGCTGCCATCCTGTGCCCACGAAGATGAGTCTGACGGACAGATTAATCCCATTTTAAATGATCTTCCTCCACATTTACCAGGAATACAAGTGTCTGCCGCCTTCCACAAAGAGGCGCGAGGCATTGTCAGTGACTCCGTGCAGCAGCCTCGATGAGAAGTTTAAACCAAAGGGAAGTAAGTCTGAAATTGCAGATAAATCCTTGGATTTCTGTCCCATTCACCATAAACCTGGGTTCGGGTAAAGATACATTGATCACCTATTCCTCTATTACCCGGACATTCTTGAGGCGAAGATCCTGCCCAGGTTTGGCTGCTCCCTGGGGAGCTCCTTTACTCTGCAACTCTATCCTTGGTCATCCGTTGCTATCCATTGCCCTTTCTCCCCCAATCATCTCTTTTCCACTTTTTTAGTTCCCCTGGCTCCAATAGTGGGTGCATTTGAGCCCGACCTACAAGTTCAAGCTACAAGTTTAAAGTTATCTGGACCCACTGCCCATCCCCCGACCATGCCTGCTCTTTGTTTTCATCACTGAGCGCAGGATCTTTGCTCAAATTTGGATTCCAAATTTCTGGACTTCTCTGTCGTCAAGACGACGCTTCTCCACTGGACTACACTCCAAGACTCAGCTGCTGTGACTCTGATCTGCTATTCAGTTGCTTGAGTTTTCAGGTAACTTTGTCTAGCCCACAGCCCAACCCCCACCACTGCTGTTATCTGCTGAGCTGATGACTGTCCCATTGGTCCTACTGGTTTTTCAGTTTTATTTTACTGAAGTGAGAATTCCTGGCCAGAAATTCACTCTCCTGGGCCGTAGTCCATCTCTCCACCGCTTCTGGATCTTACAATGACCTCCAACTTCGCCACCGTTTTTCTGCCCCGCGATCGATTCTGCACACATCCGGGCCCTTCATTTTCACGGAAATACCTCCATCAGTGCCTTCTCTGAAACTTCAAACAGCTTCTGGATTCTCTCTCCCTCCGCTCCTGTCTCCGAACCAGGACATCAGTTCGTTGATGCTCCAAGCTGACTCCACCCTATCTACGTCATCTTTATCCCACCAAGGGACTTCCAACTGTAACTTTGTTCTCCCTCCGATTGTCTTCTCTATGTCCTGTTTATTGCCAGGACATTTCTATCCCAATCTTGCTCTGTAACCGGGCCTATGTAACCTGAGTTTCCCTGTGTCCATTCACGTGTGTGTTTTTGCGGCCGCTCCAGACCCGAGCCCATCGCTTCTATTTCCTCTTTTTTCTTCTTTTCTCTTTACCCCTCCTAGGCCCCTCCCTCCTGTCGTCATGCCTCCTTTCATTTCTCTCCTCTCGGGTACTCTGACCCCCAATCCCTATCCCAACCCTTCAGCACTCCTCCACCTTCCTGCTCTCCAACCGCCATCCCAGGCTTGACTCCCTCTTAGATAATCCCACAGCTTCCCTCTGTGCCTCTCTTGACATCCTCTGAAGGGCCCATCGAGACACTCGTCGCTACCTCCTTGTGAGCAGCAACCCCAACTGCCCCTTCCGACTCTCTCACCGACCTTCCAACCCAACGTATCCGCTGCGGGCTAACCTTCCTGTCCCACTCACCCCTCCCAGCCCTGACACTGTCCATTCTGCCAGCGGATCAGCAATCGTCGCCCCTCTCCACATCTCCCTCCAGAGTGTCCGTTCACTTGTGATCAAAGCCTTTGCCATCCATGATCTTAATGTCGATGATTGCATCGATATCGTGGCCTTGACAGAAACCTGGCTGACGGGTGATGACACCTTCCCCCTTAATTAAGCCTGACGCTTGGTTATATCTATCACTTGATCCGCCCTGACCGCCGCGGTGGCGGTGTGCATCTTATCACCAAATTTCACCAATGTCTGACCCCCTACTCCTCTGGCACCTTCTCCTCCTTTGAGCATCTCACGTTGTTCCGCTCCTCTCACCTCTCCGAAAAAATCCTCGTTCTCCACCGCCACCCAAATCCCACGCCACGTTTCTCACCGAGATATCGTCACTGCTTCCCTCCCTCAACCTCTGCACCGAGCGACTTCTCATCCTCGGTGATTTCAATCTCTATTTTTACTCACCATTATCTCTCTTCTCTGAGTTCACTGCCCTCCTATCCTCCCTTAATCTCTCATATGAACATACGAACTGGGCATCCAGGGGGTGCTTTTGGCCGTCAGCAGCAGCAGCAGAATTATACTCCAACACAATCTGTAACCTCATGGCGCGACATATTCCTCACTCGTACGAACATACGAATTAAGAGAAGAAGTAGGCCATTCGGCCCCTCGAGCCGGCTCTGCCATTTGATAAGATCATGGCTGATCTGATTGTGACATCAACCCTGCTTTCCCGTCTCCCTACTATAACATTTGACTCCCTTGATAATCAGGAATCTATCTAACTCAGCCTTAAAAATATTCAATGACCCTGCCTCCACCGTTTTCTGGGGAAGGGAGTTCCACAGACTCACGTTCCTCTGAGAGAAAAAAATTCTCCTCATCTCCGTCTTAAAAGGGAGACCCCTGGTTTTTGAACTGTGGCCCTAGTCTCTCTAGTCTCTCCCACAAGGGGAAACATCCTCTCAGCAGCTGCCCATTCTAGTCCCCTCAGGATCTTATATGTTTCAATAAGATCACCTCTCATTCTTCTTATCTCCAGTGTATACAGGCCCAACGTGTCCAACCTTTCCTCATAAGATAACCACCTCAACCCAGGAATCAGTCGAGTGAACCTTCTCTGAACCGCCTCCCAAATAATTATGTCCTTTCTTAAATAAGGAGACCAAAACTGCACACAGTATTCTAGATGTCGTCTCACCAATGCCTGTACAACTGTAGCAAAATATCTCCACTTTTATATTCCATTCCCATTGCAATAAATGACAACATTCCATTTGCCTTCCCAATCACTTGCTGTACCTGCATACTAACTTTTTGTGATTCATGTACTAGGACACCCAAATCCCTCTGTACCTCAGAGTTCTGCAATCTCTCTTCATTTAAGTAATGTACTGCTTTTCTATTCCTCTTGCCAAAGTGGACAAGTTCACATTTTCCCACATTATACACCATCTGCCAATTTTTTGCCCACTCAACCTATTTAACCTATTTATATCCCTTTGTAGTCACCTTATGTCCCCTTCACAACTTACTTTCCTACCTACCTTTGTGTCATCAGCAAACTTAGCAACTACACATTCGGTCCCTTCATCCAAGTCATTGATATGGATTGTAAATATTTGAGACCCAAGCACTGACCCTCTGGCACTCCACTTCCTGCAACTTGCTAACCTGAAAATGACCCATTTTTGCCTACTCTCTGTTTCCTGTCAGCTAACCAATCCTTTACCATACGGTCGCTCTCCCACCATATAAATTCCCCATCCCATATTCATAGCCACCGCCTCGACCTTGCCATCTCACGTGACCTCTCTACTCCTATCGTGTCAATCACGGATAAGGCCATCTCTGACCACGAAGTTGTATCCCTCTCCAACCGTATCGCCACACCCCCTCCCAACTGCACTTCTTGCTGTGTTCGTCCCTGGAACAAACTCTACACCAAATCACTTATAAAGGCAATTTCAAATTCACAACTGTCTAGCCTTTGCCCCTCCATTCTCCACGAAATTTCTGTAGCTACTGATCTGCTCAGTCACAACCTCACCTCCACCTTTGATGCCCTTGTCCCCATTAAAACAATTATTCTCTCTCACCCGGGTCGCTCCGCCTAGTACGGCCCCTGTTTCCGCTCCCTTAAGTCCAGGGGACGCAGAATGGAAAGTTTATGCTGGACAACTGGTTTAGCCATTCATCGCCAGATCTGGCTGGACCACATAAAGCACTATCGGGTCCTGATCTCCTGTGCCAAAACTGCTCACTTTTCCAGGATCACCATTGGCGGCCGTGCCTTCAGCTGCCGAGGCTCTAAGTTCTGGAATTTCCTCTCGAAATCTCTCCGCCTCTCGACCTCTCTCGCCTCCTTTAGGATGATGCTAACAAACTACCTCTTTGACCAAACGTTTGGTCACCTGTCCTAATATCTCCTTATGTGGCTCGGTGTCAAAGTTTATTTGATGATCGCTCCTGTGAAGCACCTTGGAACGTTTTACTACATTGAAGGCGCCATATAATTGCAAGTTGTTGTTGATGTCGAATATATGCGGGTATTATAGAGTGGCAGCAGCATTAAATAACGGTAAGTTATTGAGATTAAGGATCTCCACTGGTGCTGCTCAAAAGTGAGCTGGAGAACACCCTGGTTAATCCCATGTTCCCATCCGTCAGCTGGCCCACTGATGCACAGCCAGTGAACCAGTCCGACTGTATCTTTGTTACAGACTAGTCGACCTCTCGTGGCATTGCTCGTAAGCGGTGATCGGGTGAAGAGGGATTAGATGGCAGAGGATAATGGCACAAGGAGTCCTAACCTCGTTCAACCCTAATTTTAAATTCCCATGGCAAGCTATTCTACCTTGTCCAAAACAGTAGGGCCAGAGGACACGGTCTGCACTTGAAGGGGATAAATTCAAAACTAATCTGCAGAAACAATATTTCAGTGAGCGAGTGGCCAATGTGTGGAACAAATTCCCTAAGGGAGACAGTGGAAGCAGTTGGTATCGATTCATTCAACTGTAAGTTGGATCGATTTCATTCAGAAAATATCGGATCCAGTATAAGAGTAATATGGGACATGACATGTGGTAAGTGTAACATGGTTGGGAGGAACTGGTGACTTTGGACCTATGGTTCCTCAAGCTCTCCACCACTGGGGTTTCCCTCTCCACGTGCCTGGGTCTGATGTAGATTAATTGATAGAGATTGATTGTCATGATTAGTCAACAACTCCATTATCATTATATCATGCGACTACCCAGGATGGTAGAAGGTCAACTAGATGGACCTTGGTCTTTCTTTCCTTTTGGAATTTCTATGTTCTTCAAAGCACAAGGCCGCTTTTGAAATGGGAACCGCCTCTGCAAACTTGTCACGCTGCAATTACACCCTCCCACCAGCAGTGGCACTGCAGCGCCTTCACTGGCAGGAGAATGCAACTGCATCGTGCCAAGTTGCAAAGGCGGTTCCCATTCCAAATGTGGTACAATGACATTGTTAGTGATATTCTTCGGCTCAAATTTGATGATTCTGTGCTTATTAGCATGCGAACTGTAAATCAGCGATCTTGATTATTACATGTCTATTTAACCATGTTAGTAAACAAAAAGCATTAAAACATCACAATGAACATGTCTGCTTTGGAACACACAGATGAAGTCCCGCTCACCAATCACCACTGTCCTCGCTGTCCTACATTGTATTCCAGTTCCCCAACGCCTCCAATCTAAAATTCTCATCCTGGTGTTTAAAACCCTCCATGGCCTCACTCCTCTCTATCTCTGTCACCTCCTCCAGCCCTACAACCCTCCGAGATCTCTGCACTCCTCCAATTCTGGCGTCTTATCCACCCCCACACTTTTCTTCCAACCATTGGCGGCCGTGCCTCCAGCCGTCTAGGCCCCAAGCTGTGGAATTCACTCCCTAAACCGCTCCATCTCCTTCAAGACCCTCCTTGGAACCCACCTCTTCTGCCAAGCTTTCGGCAGATCCTCTTAATACCTCATTCTGTAGTTCAGTGTCCATTTATATCTGATTATGCATCTGCGAAGCGCCTTGGGTCGTTTTTCTACATGAAAGTCTGGATCAAGAAGTTTGCAGATGATATAAAAATTGACCGTGTGGTTGACAGTGAGGAGGAAAGCTGTAGACTGCAGGAAGATATCAACGGACTGGTCAGATGGGGAGAAAAGTGGCAAATGGAATTCAATCTACAGAAGTGTGAGGTAATGCATTTCGGGACAGACAAGGCAAGGGAGTACACAATAAATGGGAGGATACTGAGAGGTTTAGGGGAACAAAGGGACCTTGGAGTGCATGACCACAGACCCCTGAAGGTAGCAGGATAGGTCGATCAGGTGGTTAAAAAGGCATATGGAATACTTTCCTTTATTAGCCAAGGCATAGAATAGAAGAACAGGGAGCTTATACTCGAACTGTATAAAACATTGGTCAGGCCACAGCTTGAGTGCTCCGGACAGTTCTGGCCACCACGTTCCAGGAACGACGTGATTGCACTCGAATGAGTACAGAGGAGATTTACGAGGATGTTGCCAGGGCTGGAGAATTTTAGCTATGAGGAAAGATTGGATAGGCTGGGGTTGTTTTCTTTGGAACAAAGGAGGCTGAGGGGAGATTTAATTGAGGTGTATAAAATTATGACTGGACTGGATCGAGTGGATAGGGAGGACCTACTTCCCTTAGCAGAAGTGTAATTGACCAGGGGAAATAGATTTCAAGTGATTGGTAGAAGGATTAGAGGGGAGCTGAGAAGAATTTTTTTTCACCCAGAGGTTGGTGGGGTCTGGAATTCAATGCCTGAAAGGGTGGGAGAGGCAGAAATCCTCAACTCATTGAAAAATTACTTGGATTTACACTTGAAGTGACGTAACCTACACGGCTATAGACCAAGTGCTGGAAAGTGGGGGTAAGCTGGATAGCTCTTTTTAGGCCGGCACGGACACGATGGGCCGAATGCCCTCCATCTGTGCTGTAACTTTCTATGATTCCATGATTCAGCCACTCGAATCTGTAACACAGGAACAGTAGGAAGCCTCGTCAGATCCCCTCGCTGTTACATCGGAACAGAAGGATGCCCATTAATCCCCTCAAGCCTGTGACACAGGAACAGGAAGAGTGCATTGAGCCCCGCGAGCCCCTTATACAGGAACAGGAGGAGGCCATTCAGCTCCTCCAGCTTGTAACACAGGAACGGGAGGAGCCATTCTGCCTCTCAAGCTTATTACACAGGAACAGGAGGAGGCCATTCTGCCTCTCAAGCCTGTTGCACAGGAACAGGAGGAGGCCATTCAACACCTCGAGCCTTTCAACGCCACTTTATTAGATCTTTGCCAATCTGTATCTCACTCCATTTCCCCGTCTTAGCTCCATATCCCTCGAACCCCAGACCAAATAAAAGGGGAGCTTTAATCACCTACTACTTTGTACTGAAAACAGAATCTGATCCTGTTCAGAAACTAGAAACCAGGGAAACAGACAGACTAAGTGAGTGGGCAAAACTGGGGGAGAATTTATGTTTCATGTGGGCAAGTGTGAGACCATCCACTTTAGGTCAGAGAAAAACGAAGGAGAATATTTTCTTAATGGGGAGAGATTAGGAACCGTGGATGAGCAGAGAGGTTTCGGGGTTCAAGTACACAATTCACCAAAATTAATCAAAAGCCCATTGGGCTGTTGGCCTTTATCTCAAGAGGGTTGGAATACAAAGGGGTGGAAATTATACTGCAATTGTTTGGAGCTCTGGTCAGACCCCATCAGGAGACTGTCTTCAGTTCTGGGCACCGAACCTCAGGAAGGATATATTGGCCTTGGAGGGGGAGCAGCGCAGATTCACCAGAATGATACAGGGGCTTTAATCGCTGCATTAGAAGGACAGGTTGCATAAAATTGGCTTGTATTCCCTATAGTTTAGAGGGTTGTGCGGAGAACTGATCGAGGCGTTTAAAATGAGAGGGGGATTAGAAAGGGGAGATACGGAGAAACTATTTCCTCTGGTGGGGGAATCCAGAGCAAGGGGGCCAATTTTAAAATTGTAACCAGGCTGTTCAAGGGAGATGTCAGAAAGCATTTCTTCACACACAGTGTAGCAGAAATCTGGAACCGTCTCCCCCAAAAGGCTGTGGATGCTGGGGCTCAATTGAAGCTTTAAAGACTGAGATTGATAAGATTTTTGTTGGGTGAGGGGATCAAAGGATACGGAACAAAGGCGAGTAAATGGAGTTGAGGTCCAGATCAGCCACCATCTAATAGAATGGCGGAACAAGCTGGAGGGTCTGAATGGCCTCCTCCTGTTCCTGTGCTCATGAGTGATTAAAGTTAGAGATATGGCAAGCACCACAAGTGGGGTCTAATAGTGTCGACCCCGCCCCCACAACAGCTTGTTACAACAACAATTTGCAGCTGTGCTAGATCGCTTCTCAAAACACTGACCTTGTCTCTCTTCCGGTTGGGTATTTTCACTGCTGATTTTCATTTGTCCCTTGCTGTAACTAGTTTAAAACTAACTATATTATGATCACTACTACCCAGATGTTGTCCCAATGAAACACAATCCACTTGCCCGACTTCATTCCATAGAACCGGATCCAGCACTGCTTCCTTCATCTTTGGGCTAGAAACATACAGATTAAGACAGTTCCCTTTGCACATTTTAGGAATTCTTCATCCTCCTTGCCCTTTACGCTGTTTCTCCCCAAGTCTTCCCAATTTCTGTGGAAATAGTTCCAATATCTAACCCGAATACAGTTTCCCTTCCTAGGCTTCATTGGAGTGAATCTACACTGTGCTCTCTATGTTTTTAATGTAGTTTCTATAATGGGATGCACAAAGCTGCACACAATACTCTGGAAATGTGGGCCAACCCATGTTTTGTACAAATTTGTCATTGCTTCTTTATATTTGTACTGTGTGACCCTACTTATAAAATTCATAATGCTGTTTGCATTTGTTTATAATTTATGAAGCTGCCGTCACAATTCCATGGAATTACACATTTGAGTACTTAATTCTCAATTTTATTCAACATCATTCGGGGTCTTTTCATTAACTGTATACACAAATTCATTGATTTGCTTCCAATATCGTTCACTTTACATTAAAATACAGCTGCTTCATGTCTGCTCAATCCAGACAAGCTGCCTGCATCGTTCTTTAATGTTGTTATAGTCTTCCTCATATTTTGCCAAACCCTGGTTTTGTTTCTCAGCAAAATTAGAGATTGTCTAAGTCAAAATCATCTTTACAAACAGTGGGACTTGGTGGGGTTTGGCACATGGACATTCCTTGATTAACCCGAGCACTGCTACCTGCTCCACAGTTTTAGATTTAATGATGGATTCGAAGAGTGTCTCCACAAATAAGGTTAGAACCACTGGTCTACAAGTATCCAGTGGATTTCTCTCTCCCTCCCCTACCAAAAACAACAATCTAATTTCACACCAAGACAACACAATGTCAGAACATACGGGGTCTTTCTCAATCAGCCCCAGGGAGCAGTGATATCGTAGATTTGATGGCAAAAAGTGAAACAGCCCCTAACCGAACAGACTAACTATTAAAGCTTCGTCCGAGTCATCAGCCAGGGTGCAGTAAAATGAGTTATAACCAAAGAGAAAAAAGACAAATAACTAATAAATCTTCATCTTCGTCACTGTAGCTGGTTTCATCTTCGATAGCAGACTCCCTGAAGGTTGACTCACAGTGGGACAAACCTATTTCAATGTGCTGTCTGTGGACAAACCAACATATGTTGTTCTAACAAAAAGATTTCTCCGAGTAGTTGCCGATGTTAATGTATCTCATCAAATCCGCCTATTATATAAATCTCTTTCTGATACAAGAATATTAGCCCAGAAATTACTTTTGCTCATACAGTGGACAACTAATGATCACATTCCAATGAAAATCAACAACAACTTGCATTCACAGACCGCCTTTAATGTAATAAACATTCCCAAGGGGATTCACAGGGGCGGGAAGTAAAACAGGCACAAACGGAATCAGGAGGTTTGATGAAATCCTTCGGCAAGGAGGGTTTAAGGGGGGTGTAAAACGAGAGACGGAGGGGATAAGGTTGGTTTTAGTTGTGTGAAGGAATGGCCACCAATGGTGGGATGAAGACAGAGGAGGATGGTAAAGTATAACAATAACGACCTGGATTGATAAAGCGCCTTTAACATGGATGAAAATTAAAGGTGCTTCACAGAGATATAATCAGACAAAAATGGACCCCAGCAAAGAAGGAGATATTCGTAGAGGGACAAAAGCTTGGAGCAAGTGATGGGTAGAAAGAAAGAAAGAAAGTTGCATTTTTTAGCGCATTTCACGATTTCACTATTTCCAAAGTGCTTTGCAGCCGAAGAAATACTGTTGTAATGGAAGAAACACAGCCGCCAAACTGCAAACAGCAAGATCCCACAAACAGCAATGTGAAATTTAGCAGATCATCTGGTTTTAGTGATGTTGGTTGAGGCATAAATATTGGCCAGATCACCGGGGAGAACTTCCCTGCTTTTCTTCCAATAGTGCCATGGGATTTTGTACATCGACTTGAGGGGACGGACAAGTCCTCGGTTTAACATCTCATCTGAAGGACGGCACCTCTGACAGTGCAGCATTACCTCAGTACAGCACTGAAGTGAACATTTTGTGTTCAAGTGTCTGGAATGGGTCTATGAACCCACAATCTTCACAGCTTCCAACTCAGAGGCAAGAGTGCTACCCACTGAATCACAGCTGACACCTGAAAGGGATTAATGGAGATGGGGAGAGTTTGGGAACACATTCTGGGGCGTGGATGTGGCTGAAGAATAAGCTGCCAAAAGTCGGCCAAAGAGACTGTGGAGACACAAGCAGCCAGGGGTGGAGGAGAAGAGAGAGGGCTGTAAAGCTGGGGGCGGTTGCAGAGATAGGGATGGGTGAGGCTCTTATGTATTTAAGTTTCTAAGAAAGTAAAAAATAAAAACTTAGGAGACTGGAAGCCAATGCAGCTCAGTAAGGGCTTGGATGATTGGTGAAGGAGTTAGTGAGGGAAAGGTTACAGACAGCAGAGTTTTGGATGAGTTGAAGTTTTTGGAGATGCCGGAGAGGTGAACAAAGGCCAGAGAGGGTAGAAAGGCATGGTGAGGGTTTTAGTAGCAGATTGGCAGGGCGAGTGGAACGGGAGTAATTCCGGACCCGGAAGTCGGCGGTCTTTGTGATTAAGAGGATATGGGGTCAGAAGCTCAGCACGGGGTCGAATACGACGTCAAAGTTACGATAAGTGAGGAATCTCAATGGGACACTTTCAGTCTCCGTCCCTTAATATCACCCACAGTCATTTCTAGGCTGCAATCCTCAACCTGCCCTTTAAATCTCCTCGTGTTAGAGACTCAGAATTCATATTATAACTAGTAAACTGCAGGACCAGAGTGAAACGGGTCTGGTTGAGACACTGGATTTAATGTGCACTGCGGATAAATCGGTATAAATCATAAATGAATCGCTAAGAGTTAATATGTCCAATACAATTATATGAAAACTGTAAATGAAGCCGCTCATTATTGTTGGATCAGTCCTGTATGAGTACAGATTTTAACTTCATTCCTGAGAGAGGTCTCATTAGGATAATGTCCTGGACTTTGAGATGTTTGTATTATATCCACCACATTATTTATATCGGAGTCAAAGCTGCTGATGTAATGTGTTTGTTTAAGTGACTGTAACTAATAGCAATGATCAGGAGTATAACCGTGTCAGTGGAGTCTTGTCCCCTGTATAAATCAGGGTTCATTGGAATGTATCAGCTCAGAGCACCTGCCGGAGTTATGGTTTCCAGAACAACGGAAGTGACTGCTTCTCACAGAAATGGAATATCCAGTAATTTATCAGATAGAAGATATTTACTATCCTGCCCTTGCAGTAATTGGAGTGCCGGGTAAGCTGTTATCTCAGCTGTTAATGGTGTAAATCGGTGATAACTGTGCTGCTGGACTTGGCAAAATATTTTTGCTCCCTGAATGTCTCACACAGTCGCCTGTTCTGTTCTACCAGTTGACTGATGGAGTCTCTGCTCTTTCAGTTACAGGACTGATCAGTAATGATCCTTGTATATCCAACCCTGCCCTTGTTACTGGATAATTGTCTGCACGAAGTGTACTGTTCAATAATGGCATCTCTTCAATTGTAAACTTTCGGTCTTGGAGCAAGTCCATTATATCTGTAATGAACTTTTTATGTCCAACCCTGGCATTGTCACTGAATTATTCTCTGTACGAAATGTATTGGAATCAGGTGTCTGGGCTAAGAGCTGGTATCAGACCATCAGGAGCTCGGAACAGTTTCATGTTGTGGAAAGAACGTGTCCTGCAGTATTTTTTCAAAAATGTGTTTTGAGTGATTGATAACGAGACAGCTCACGGTCTCAGTGTTACAAGGAGGCAGCGCAATGTCCTCCCTCCCCAGTAACATGGTTCAGCTTAACTGGGATTTCAATGTATTTATTGGTTCTCACTCTTATGAAATATTATTTCATTGTGTGTATCTGGCGCAGCTCCAAAGTTCTGGCTGCTGAACTGAGTTTGCTGCTGACTCTTTCACATCTCCTTCTCTGTATCACGGTGGATGAGTTCATTGTAAAATGCAATGTTTTGAGGGTATGATAAATCAGTTTGCACTGTATCCATTGGAAACCTGAGCCCTTCTATTTATCTGTCGATTCTTTGCAGCAGCTGTGATGTTGGCGTTTTGTGAATTGAACAACAGCTCCATCTAATGGTGCATTTTATAATTACAGGAGAAGGAATTTCAATTATTGTGAGGTCTGTCTGGAAGAGACATTTGATTCTGTTTCTTCCATGATTTGCAGATGAAGTTAACAGTGCAGGTGAACAGGTGGAGACTTGGATCTTCTGTAGTAACATTAAACTATTCCACAGAGGATTCACAATTTAACAAACTGAAACTGAGAATCGGATCCGTGGAACACGGCGCTGGTGAACAGAATGCGCTGCAGGATGTTAGGATTGAATCGGATGTGAAAAGGGGCATTGAGAAAGAGTAGAGATGGCAGAATAATAGATAGAGAAGCGATAGAGACGGAGACGGAAAACGAGAGGGAGGGGGAAAAAGAACATGAGAAGAGAGAGAGAAAGAGAGAGAGAGAATGGGAGAGAGACAGAGATAAAGCGGTCATGCGGTGAATCATTCATCGGAATGAACTGTTGAAGCTTCCAGTGCAATTATGAAGAGGTAATGTGACTTGAAGATGTCAATAGGAAGTTGTCAGATTGTGAGAGTTTTATTGCACTCTCGCTGAGTGTGTTTATCGCTATCAGGACCTCAGTCTATTTTGGTGATTGTTACTTTTCCTTATTCACTGACTGAATAAATAAACATAATTCAAATGTATTTAAAGAATAGAATTCGTGATTTCTTGATCCTAATGAATTATTAGGATACTGTATTCAAAAACTCAGAATCAGCAGAATTCACTGAAGAACGTGGTTGATTTAATTCATATATTTTAATTTAGTTTTAATTGAATGTGCAAAGTAAATTTAATGAACACATTTTACATCCAACGAGCTGTTCCCTGACACCAATAACCACTGAAGTGAACCGTTCAGTGTATTAGTTGGATTGTGTTAGTGGGACCGATAGATTAGATTTCCTCTCACACTCTGCTGCAGTCCCTCCCTGTGAATCCCAGCCTCTCCAACCACCACATTGAATCCTCTGTCTCCTCATCCATTGCTTCAGTTTATCCGCTTTCCCAAACAACCTGCTCCTAACTCCCCTCCTGCTCCGACATGTCCTTTTCCTTGTCTCCCTCCCAATCTCACTCATTGCCTCTGTCTCCAGCTGCCTCTTCCAATCCGATCCGAAGCCTCAAACTCACGGCCACCGCTTTCGGCCTTTCCCCGTTTTGTGTCAGCCTCTGTCGGTTCTCTTAACCCAGGGCAACAAACCAGCTGCACCTCCCCCTGTCCCCTCACCTTTCCGGCCTTCGCTCTCTTTCCCGTCAGTCTGGAGCCCAAATTCGGCTTTAACCCGTTGGATTCCCGCTCGGTAAAACTCCTTCTCCCTTCCCCACCGGCACTGCGCTCTCACTCGGCCCTTCCAGTGGATCCGGTGCTCATTTATTCACTTTCTTTATCGATTTCACAATTCATTATTGATCATTGAGTTTATAAACATCTCTCTGCCTGAAAGCGCTGTCCAGGTGAATGAATCAGTTTCCACCGTTCGATGCAGCAACAAAGCTGGAAATTTAACCCCAGATCCTGTCAAATTGCTGCTTTGGCTCCAGGTCTGATCAGTAATTTCTCTGCTTCCTTTTCTCTCTCTTACAGTTAACTTGTTGGCGATTGTGATCCTGTCCCGAGGAAAGTGCGGGCTCTCCAAGTGTATCAGTCGCTACCTGCTGGGAATGGCAGCGGCCGATCTCCTGGTCGTTATCACTGATCCGATATTGACACGGGTTGGTCTAAGTTATTTCCCCAATTCATTCTTGTTCATTACTCCCGTGTGTCGTCCCATTATGTTCTTGGGTTCTGCAGCCACGGTGGTTTCTGTCTGGCTCACAGTCGCTTTCACCTTTGATCGATTTGTGGCCATTTCTTGTGAGAATCTTAAAACAAAATATTGCACCGAGAAAATGGCGGCTGTAGTTATAGGAACAGTGAGTGTGTTGGGCTGTTCAGAGAGTGTTCCCTGGTACTTTATATATGAAACTTACCTTATAATTGATAATGTTCCCCGGGATTGTGTCTTTAAACTGAACTTCCGCACTTCCCCAGTGTGGACCGCATTTGAGTTCGTTCACCTCATTTTAACCCCTTGTGTCCCGTTCTTTCTGATTTTGCTGCTCAATGTTCTGACGGTCAGACGTATTTTAGCAGCCAGTCGAGTCCGCAGGGGACTCCGGGGCCGCAGCAATGGAGAGAATCACAAGGATCCAGAGATGGAGAACCGAAAGAAATCCATAATTTTACTCTTCAGTATATCGGGCAGTTTTATCCTATTATGGGTGACCCAGGTTATAAATAACATTTATCGGCGAATTACAGACATTCGGTATTTTAATTCATTCACTGACCCTCGTTATATCACAGAAGCCACATCAGGAATGCTGCAGCTCCTCAGTTCCTGCACAAACACGTGTATTTATGTCCTGACCCAGGCTAAATTCAGAGAAGAGCTGAAGAACGCGGTGAAATACCCACTCAATCTAATTGTTAAATTAGTGAAATCATAGAAAGAGCTGAAGGGTTTCAAGCACTAGAACTATTTTTAGCCATTTAATACTCCACCCGCTGCACTTCCCACCGGATGGAAAGTAGATTTTATATTAGCTGACATAATCTCAAATCTGATTCTTATATTACATCATATTGATAATCTGACCTATTGAGGCGTGATTCGCTCTGCAGACAACACATGAATTGTTGCTCAAACAGGCGGCACTAAAGAGCTCAGCTGGACTTCAACTAAATGGCCGCCCTGCAAAATGGGCAAACCTGTCAATGAAAGTAGGTGCTGTGGGCCTGATCGGAATAGCTGCACTCCATATAAATGGAGAGATAAAATGACAGAGATAGACAGACAGACAAACCAACAAACAGATGGATGGATAGATAGATAGATAGATAGATAGATAGATAGATAGATAGATAGATAGACAGATAGATAGATAGATAGATGCATGGAGAGGAAGAGACAGGGTTACACATAGAGATAACCTTACAGATAGAGGCAGATAGAAAGGGGAAATGATAGACCGTTAGAGCCATAAACAGAGAGAAAAGCAGATAATTGAGAATGAAATCGTGAAGAAAGTGAAAGAAAGGAAGACGTAGAGAAAAATAAATTGAAAGTGATTGAAGTGCAGAAAGGGGCAGAGAGAAAAGGACAGTTAACAAGTTAGAGAAAGACGGAAAGAAACACAGTAAGAGATTTAGATGGAGAAACAGCTCGAGACAATCAGAAAGAAAAAGAAATAAACAGAAAAGAGGGAGAGAGGGAGAAAGAATAAAGGGCAGAAACAGAGAGGGAACAGGAAGATAAATAGAAAAGACAAGAGAGATGGAAAAAACATGGAAGGAGAAAAATATAATCAGAAAGAAATCCAGGGAGAAAAAGCACAAACAGGAAAGGAGCATCTTTCCATCAGAAAACAGAGACAGGAAATGATTAACACAGATTAAGGGAAAGAGAGGGAGTTTACCAGCGAGAGAAAGTTGAGAGAAACAGGTCGACAAATGGTGAAAGAAACTCAGAGGTGCAGAAGGAAAGTGGACAGAAAGTGAGAGGCACACAGGGAAAATTACAAAGAGAGATTGAAACAGGGCGATAGAGACAAAAGAAGTGAAGCAAGGAGAACTGGAGAAACAGAAAGAATCAGTGCAGGAGAGAGACAGACAGCAAAAGAGACAAAGTGAGACAACAAAAGCAAGAGGCGGATATTTTCTGGTCTACAAATGGACAATGTAATTCATTAAAACGGAATTTGTACAGTGCCCTTTAAATTAACACATCTCAAAACACTTTACACAATGAATTACTTCTGAACAGCGGAGACAGCTATGTAGACATATGTGTAAATGAATTCCTATACATGTATCTGAACAGAAGAAATGGGTGCTTTTATGTTGATATCCAAACATCCAATTGTACTGTTATTTTGTCTTCATTTGTATAAAAGATAATGTTGGACTAATATGCAAGAATTAATGATGCATTTACTTGGTCTGCCTACAACGAAATTAAAGTTGATTGTGAATTCATAAAAAAGAAAGAGATGGAGAAAGTGAAGAGAGAAATAAAGAAAAGGAGAGACAGAACAGAGAGAGTGAAAGGCAGAGCGAAAGAGAGAGAAAGAGTTGAAAAGGGGGTGAGAAGGCAAAAAAGACAGAGATAGACAGAGAGAGTGGGGAGAGAACGAGCGAGAGGGACAGCGAGGCAAATTGAAAGAAGAGATAAAGATGGAAGACAGAAACCGAGAGATATAACGAGAGAAGCAAAGGGTGACAGAGAAAAAATATAGAAATGGAACAGTGAAACAGAGACAGAAATTAAAAGAGGGTGAAGTAACAAGACAGAAAAATGCCAGAAAGACGACTGAGAAAGATAAATATATTGACAGAGAGACAGAACCAGTGAAAGACAGACAGATGAAAAAAAAACAGCAAGGTAGAGACAGGAATGTGATCAACAAACAGAGAGCACGAAATAATCATAAAACAACTCATTGTAATCAGCTTGGAGTGGGTGAGTGCAGAAGCAGAACAGCAGCAGATGAAGCAGGCGAGCCAGTTAATGTCTGTTCTGGGGGAACAGATTTTGGGTTTAATTTTGACAGTTGTAAAGATGATGCCTGGAGGCTGCACAATAAAGTCACTCAGTCTTGTGTAACTGACCCTGCCCTTTATTTACAGCAGGAGTTTTACCAGCTGCTCTGTACAGTGTGTAACTTTCCCAGTGACCTGCTGTATTCTGTATTAAATCAGCCTGTACTCTTACCCCTTCTGCTGTGTTAGCAAACTGGACAGAGTCCCACAGCACTGTAACAAAAAGCAAAATGCTCTAAATCTGAAAGAACAAATGTTATCGTTTCGGGCGTGGAGAATCTTCTTCGTCAAAATTCATCCAATCAGAAAAAATAGACGTGGGATATATACACTTTTCTATAAATTTAAAAAATCAATATTTATGTATGCAAAAAGCACAAAGCAAGAGAGGAATCATGGGTAGAGTGGTGTATCAGATTATCTCTGTCAAATGACCCCATGCAGAATGAGAAAGATAGAAAGTCTTGCGTGTCTATAGCGCCTTTCACATTGTCACGTTGTCTCAAAGCGCTTTACAATCGATGAAATACTTTTAACTGTACTCACTGTTGTAATGCAGGCAGCCAATTTGAGCACAGCAAGCTCCCATAAACAGCAATGAAGAAAATGATGAGATAATCTGTTTTAGGTATTGGTTGAGTGATAAATATTGGCAGGACATCGGGGAGAACTCCACTGCTCTTCTTCGAATAGTACCATGGGATCTTTTACATCCACCTGTGAGGTCCTCAGTTTAACGCCTCATCCTAAAGACGGCATCTCCAACAGTGCAGCGCTCCCTCAGTACTGCACTGGAGTATCAGCCTTGATTTTCTGCTCAAATCCCTGGAGTGTAAACTGTGCCCAGGCAAGGACCATTTTTTACCAATCAAAATATTAAAGTTAAGCGTCCAGCAATCAGGCATCAGCTCATGTAACCTGAACTCCAGGTTACAACAATTCTCTCAAAATGATTGCTGATTTTATTTTCATCCGCCAACTGTACAGTCTCCATAAAATAAGGTAAACGGAATAAAATGAAAACAAGAAAGATTCTTCATGATAACATGAATCAATACCAGTGGTGGTAATGCAGGGAACGGCATCAAACAGGAAATTAGAGATGCATGTAACAAGGGTACTGTAGTTATCATTGGTGACTTTAATCTACATCTTGACTTGGCCAAACCAAATTAGTAATAATACTGTGGAGGATGAATTCCTGGAGTGAGTCTGAGATGGTTTTTTGGACCAGTACGTTGAGGAGACAACTCGGGAACAGGCTATCCTTAATTGGATATTATGCAATGAGAAGGGGTTAATTAATTATCTTGTTTGCGTGGTCCTTTTGGAAAGAATGGCCATAACATGATAGAATTCTTCATTAAGATGGAAAGTGAAATAGTCCAATCGAAACTAGGGTCCCAAATCTAAACAAAGGAAACTACGAAGAATGAGGAGTGAGTTGGCTGTGATAGATTGGTGATTACCATGATGGTGGATAGGCAATGGTTAACATTCAAGGAGTGAATGCATGAACTGCATCAATTATACATTCCTTTCTGGCGCAAAAACACAAAAGGAAAAGCGGCCCAACCATGGCGAACAAAATAAATTAAGCATAATTTTAGATCCAAAGTGGAGTCATATAAAGTTGCCAGAAAATGGAGCAAGACTGAGGATTGGGATCAGTTTATAATTCATCAAAAAAGATTAAAAGGGGAAAATAGAGCATGAGAGCAAACTTGCAAGGAACAAAAAAGCAGACTGTTAAAGCTTCTACAAGTATGTAAAAAGAAAAAGATTAGTGAAGACAAATGCAGGTGCCTTACAGTCAGAAACGGGAGAATTTATAATGGGGAACAAGGAAATGGCAGAGCAATTAAACAAATACTTTGGTTCTGTCTTCACGGAAGAGGACACAAACATCTTCCCAGTTATGCTCGGGAACCAAGGGTCGAGTGAGAAGGAGGTGTGAAAGGAAATTAGTGTTTGGAAAAAAATAGTGCTGGAGAAATTATTGGGACTGAAAGCCGATAAATCCCCACGGCCTGATAATCTGCATCCCAGAGTATTAAAATAGTTATCTATGGAAATAGTGTATGCATTGGCTGTCATCTTCAAAAATTGCATAGATTTTGGAGAAATCCCTGCAGATTGGAGGGTGGCAAAGCTTATCACACTATTTAGAAAATTGGGGGCGGGGGGGAGAGAGAAAACAGGGAACGACAGACCGGTTAGCCTAACATCAGTAGTAGGGAAAATGCTCGAGTCTATTATAATGGATATGATAACAGGACACTTCGAAAGTATCAATGGGATTAGACAAAGTCAACATGGATTTATGAAAGGGAAATCTTGTTTGACAAACCTACTGGAGGTTTTTGAGGGTGTAACTGGTCGGATAGATAAGGGGGAAACCAATGGATGTGGTGTATTATGATTTTCAGAAGGCCTTTGAGAAACTCCCACATAAGAGGTTCGTGTGCAAACTTAAAGCACAATTGATTGGGGGTGACATACTGGCATGGATTGAAAATTGGTTAACAGATAGGAAACAGAGAGTAGGAATAAATGGGTCTTTTTCGGGGTTGCAGGTGGTAACGAGTGGGGTACCGCGGGGATCCGTTCTTTGCCCTCCATATTTGGATGAGGCAACCAAATGTAATATTTCCAAGTTTGATGATGATACCAAACTAGGTGGGGTGGTGAGTTGTGAGGATGATGCAAAGAGGCTTCAAGGCGATTTAGACAAGTTGATGGAGTGGGCAAATACATGGCAGATGCAGTATAACGTGGATAAATGTGAAGTTATCCACTTCGGATGGAAAAACAGAAAGGCAGAGTATTATTTAATTAGTGATAGATTGGGAAACGTTGATATAAAAAAGGACCTGGGTGTCCTTGTACACCAATCACTGAAAGCAAGCATGCAGGTGCAGCAAGCAGTTAGGAAGGCGAATGGTATGTTGGCCTTCATTGCAAGTGGATTTGAGGACAGGAGATAAGATGTCTCACTGCAGTTTTCAGGGCCTTGGTGAGACCACACCTGTTTGTGTGCAGTTTTGGCCTCCTTACCTAAGAAAGAATACACTTGGCATGGAGGGAGTGCAGCGAATTTTCACCAGATTGAATCTTGGTACAGCAGCGTTGTCGTATGAGGAGATATTGCGTCGACTAACCCTGTATTCACGAGAGTTTAGAAGAATAAGAGGGGATCTCATTGAAACGTATAAAACTCTGACAGGGCGAGACAGGCTGGATGCAAGGAGGATGTTTACCCTGACTGGGGGGGGGGGGTCCAGAACGAGGGGTCACAGGCTAGGAAACGGAGCAGGACATTTCGGACTGAGATGAGGAGAAATTTCTTCACTCACAGGGTGGTGAAGCAATGGAATTCTCCACCCAGAAGGCTGTGGAGGCCATGTCACTGAATATATTTAAGAAGGACATTGATAGATTTCTAGACACAGAAGGCATGAAGGGGTATGGGGAGAGAGCGGGAATATGGTATTGAGATAAAGAATCAGCCATAATCATATTGAATGGGAGAGCAGGCTCGAAGGGCCGAATGGTCTACTTCTCCTCCTATTTTCTTTGTTTCCATGTTTCGATGGAAAAAGGAAGAGAGTAGCAAAAGTAAACGTTGGTCCCTTCCAGGCTGAGACAGGAGAAATTAAAATAGGTAATCAGAAAGTGGCAGAGACGTTAAACAAATATTTTTTTCTCTGTTTTCAGAGTGGAAGACACAAAAAGCACAACAAGAATAATGGGGAACCTGGGGGTAAATGAGAGGAAGGAACTTAACACAATTAATATCACTGGAGAAAAAGTACTGGACAAACTAATGGGACTAAAAGCCGACAAATCCCCTGAACCCGATGGCCAACATCCGTGGGTTCTAAAAGAGGTGGCTGCAGAGATAGTAGATGCATCGGTTATGATCTTCCCAAATTCTCTAGATTCTGGAATGATCCCCGTGGATTGGAAGATAGCATATATTATCCCGCAATTCAAGAAGGGAGGGGGAGAGAAAACAAGGAACTGCACAGCAATTAGCCTGACCTCTGCCGTTGGGAAAATGTTGGAATCCATTATTAAGGAAGTGGTAACAGGGCACTTAGAACATCATAATATGATTCGGCAAAGTCAACATGGTTTTATGAAAGGGGAATCGTGTTTGACAAATTTATCAGAGTTTTTTGAGGATGCAACTCGCAGGATCGATAACGGGGAACCAATGGATGTCCTATATTTGGATTTTCAAAAGACATTCGATAAGATGCCACATCAAAGGTTGTTGCACAATGTAAGCGTTCATGGAGTTGGGATAATCCATCAGCACGGATAGAGGATTGGTTAACGGACAGAAAATAGAGTACGGATAAATGGGTCATTTTCAGGTTGGCAGGCTGTAAATATTGGGGTGCCGCAAGGATCGGTGCTTGGGCCTCAGCTGTTTACAATCTATATCAATGACTTAGTTGAACGGACCGAGTGTAATGTATCCAAGTTTGCCTATGATACAAAGCTAGTTGTGAAAGTAAGCTGTGAGGAGGACACAAAGAGTCTGCAAAGGGATATAGACAGGCTAAGTGAATGGGTAAGAAGGTGCCAGGTGGAGTATAATGTGGGGAATTGTGAGGTTTTACAATTCGGTATGAAGAATAGAAAAGCAGAATATTTTTATATGGTGAGAAATTAGTAAAATTTGGTGTTCAGGGAGAATTGGGTGTCCTCGCACAAGAAACACAAAAAGTGATTATGCAGGTGCAGCAAGCAATGAGGAAGGCAAATGGCATGTTGGCGTTTATTGCAAGGGGGTTGGAGTACAAGAGTAAGGAAGTCTTACTACAGTTGTATAGGGCATTGGTGAGACCTCACCTGGAATATTGCGCAGAGTTTTGTTCTCCTTATCTAAGGAAGGATATACTTGCCTCAGAGGCGGTGTGACGAAGGTTCACTAGATTAATTCCTGGGGTGAGAGGTTTGTCCTATGAAGAGAGGTTGAGTAGAATGGGACTATACTTTCTGGAGTTCAGAAGAATGTGAGGTGATTTCATTGGAACATATAAGATTCTGAGGGTACTTGACAGGGTACATGCCGAGTGGCTGATTTCTCTGGCTGGAGAGTCGAGAACTAGGGGTCATAGTCTCAGGGTAAGGGGTCGGCCATTCAAGACTGAGATGAGGAGGAATTTCTTCACGCAGAGGGTTGTGAATCTTAGGAATTCTCAACCCCAGAGGGCTGTGGATGCTGAGCCATTCAATATATTCAAGACTGAGATCGATAATTTTTTCGACTCTCGGGGAATCAAGGGATATGGGGATCGGGTGGGAAGTGGAGTTGAGGTCGAAAATCAGCCATGATCTTATTGAATGGCGGTGCAGGTTCGAGGGGCCGAGTGGCCTACTCCTGCTCCTATTTTATGTTCTTATGCTCTTATATTGCTTAATGCTTTATTTAAAAAAATTAAATAAGTGATTTGATTCCCAAACAGAATTAAAACGATGGGATTCTTGTCATTCTCCAGTGATTTGAACCGGCCATTCCATATCCAGACCCAGTGCTACCATGAGGCTATCAATGTCTGTTCATGGATTTCCAAGTGTCTTATATTTAATTCGTGTTGGAGAGAATGTTCCTGTCACGTTTTCAACATTGAAATCTGTGTATTCAGAGAGAAAAATCCACGCGGAAGACCAGGATTCAATTCCCCGACAGGGAGGTTACATTTTTGCTGTCTTTAATAGATTCACTTTCATTTCTCTTGTAATTTACCTGTAATATTGGATGCGGAAAATACACTGAAAGACAAACTCGGACCATCCCGCTTTCCACAATTTAATTTCACTGATATTCCAGCGATTTTAAAAGCTGCTCTCTGCCTCACCCTTCACCTCGATATCAGAACCAACAGTTAATCTGTTTTTTGGTGGTATTGTTTGAGGAAAGATTATCACCCAGGTTTCCAGCCATGCGCACAGCAAGGTCCCACAAACCGCAATGACAAAGTAATAGGTACATAATGCAGATGGGAAACGAGTGGAACTGAGCAGTATGAAAGTGTAACGGGATTAAATTAAAGAGCTGCCTGGAGTGGGGTTCACCCGGTTGTGAACCAATTGGATCTTAAGTCCTGAACCGCTCGGCCTGGTGCTTAATGACACTTTATTTATCTTTCCACGGGCAACTGGTGAAAGAAGATGAACGACCACTTTTCCATCTCTTTGTTGGATCATGTCCAGAGTCAAATTATGTGAGGAACGCGGGAGAGAGTGAGGGAGAGAAAGAAAGAGACAGAGACCCCCTCAGAATAACGGAGAAAATGTGTGGCGCGCGCACACACACACAAACAGACATAAACACATCGGGTGACTCAAACACACAGAGAGAGACAGACTATCGGTCATTTGGCACATTCTTTGTTCTATTTCTGTCGTCGATTTCGTGAAATCTTGCAGATCAATTCCAACGAGCATAAAACTCGAAGTGTTCAAAGCCGTGCATTTTTAATTCACTGAAGAATGAGAAGTTTGCTGCTTGTTAAACCGCTGATAATGGCATCCGCAGTCGGCAGGATCCGTACCTTCGCGGAAAGATCCCAATGGATTTCTGATCCATCGCCTTAACCACTCGGGGATACTCAGCACCATCTCAACACATCGACAAGCATGGAGGCGTGGGGTTAAAATATTAGACTAAAAATCCAACGGGTTTATCCCCGCGTGGGTTCGAAACCCATTTCTGATAACTGTTATTTCCGTTCCATTTTGATACTGCTCATTGAAACTCTTGTTCCATCTGCCTCATGCACCTGTTACTCTGTCATTGCTGTTTGTGGGGCGTTGCTGGTCGCAAATTTCCAAACCTGGACGATAATGAACACCACCAAAAAGCAGATGAACTGACCATCCTTTTCATTGCTGTATGTGAGATCTTTCTGGTGAATCTCCTCTCCGCCCTTTCCGATGTCTTTGTCTCTCTGTCTCTCCCTGTCCTTCACCACGACGCCAACGAAGAACTGGCACAGGACGAAAAGTGAAGCTTTTGAAGGTAGCAAAAGTTCCACTTTCGGTCGGGGAATTGAACCGCGGGTGTTCGAGTTACAGGCGAGGATATTCACCACAATACTAACGAGGAGCTGGTGTAATCTGGTGATGGACACTCACCACAGATGGCGTTGGACACCCTTCAAATTTCAGTGAATCTATTTTGAACATTTATTTGATGACAATTTGCGAAACTTCCTTCTTCAACTAACACCACCAAAACGCAGATTAACTGGCCATTCATTTCATTGTTGTATGTGGGATATTTCTCGTAAACCTCCTCTGCGCCCCGATCAGGGCCTCTCTCACTCTCCGTCTCTCTTCCTGTGTCTCGCTCTCTGTTTCTCTCTCTCTCTCTGTTGCGAGCTGCTGAATCAGCCCGGGATTGCTCACAGCTCGATTCTGCGTCTTCATTTCTTGCACATTATTCGTGTTCTGAAATCGAGGTGAAGAGTGAGGCAGAGAGCAGGTTTTAAAAGCGCTGGAATATCAGTGAAATTAAATTGTGGAAAGTGGGATGGTCCGAGTTCGACTTTCAGTGTATTTTCCACATCAAATATTGGAGATAAATGAAAGTGAAGCTTTTCAAGGCAGAAACACCGGGACTTCGACATTGGAGAATTGAACCCTGATCAACCGCGTGACAGATGGGGATATTCAGCACGACACCAACGTGGAACGAGCGTGAGCAGTTGATGGACATCCCCCACAGATGGCGTTGGACACGCTGCAAATTTCATTGAATCCATTCCAACCATTTATTTGATGACAAAGCAAAGCGTAGAAGAAGTGACAGTCAAGTACATTACATATAGAGCAAGATTCTGAAAAGACCAGGATGGCCGAGTGGTTAAGGCGTTGGACTTAAGATCCAATGGGTTTATCCCCACGTGTGTTCGAACCCCACTCCTGGTAGATGTTTCATTTTGATACTGATCATTGACTCTCTTTTGCAATTTGCATCACAGAATCATGGAAAGTTGACAGCACGGAAGGAGGCCTTTTGGCCCATCGTGTCCGTGCCGGCTCCATGCAAGACCAATCCAGCTGGTCCCACGACCCCGCCCTATCCCCCGAGCAATGCACTTTTGTTCCTTTCAAGAACTGATCCCGTTCCGTTTTGAAAGCCATCATTGAATCTGCCTCCATCAGCCACTTCGGGATGCTGAATTCGCCCGGGTCTCTTCACAACGCGACTCTGCCTTTCATTTCTTGCTCATTATTGTGGTTCTGACATCGAGGTGACGCGGAGAGTGAGATTTAAAATCGCTGAAATATCAGTGAAATTATATTGTGGAAAGTGGGATTGTCCGAGTTCGTTTATCAGTCTTTTTATCACACGTCCAATGTTCGAGATAAATGATATCTTGAAAGGCAGAAGAAGTTCATCGTCCAGGTGTATTTGAAGCCAGGGCTACCATGCAATCGGTAGGGATACCCACCACGATCCAAACGAGCAACGAGCGTGAACAACCGATCCCCTGACCGAAGGTTGATACCGATACCAGTTCTGCGGCTCGGTGACGCAGAGCGCTGGATTATTGCGATTTTAAGTGAGCAGCATTGTGCTTTCAACAAGTAGTCGTGGCCGAGTGGTTAAGGCGATGGACTAGAAATCCATTGGGGTCTCCCCGCGCAGGTTCGAATCCTGCCGACTACGGTTTAAAGTTATCATTTTATCTTTTAATCTCTGCGTTTCAACCGATCCGAGTGTGTGAAATGAAAATCCATTGTCAAGAAGTCGGAGCAGGACATTCGCGGACTCATCATACAATCGAGAATAGTCAACATGGTTTTATGAATGGGAAATCGTGTCTGGCAATTTTATTAGAGTTATTTGAGGAAGTAGCGATCAGGGTGGATAAAGGGGAACCAATGGATGCAGTATATTTGGATTTCCAAAAGGCATTCGATAAGGTGCCACATAAAAGGTGATATCCCTTCTGCTTGTTATTCTCCACGCTTACACACACCCGTGCCTTCTGCCGCTTCCTGCCACTGCTTCTGACCTTTACCTCGCAGAGAATAACAGGCACAAGATAAGAGCTCATAGATTGGGGATTTGCTAACTCACAGAAAACAAGGAGTCGGGATTAAAAGTCATTTTCAAAATGGCAATCGGTAACTGACGGGTGCCGCAGGGATCAGTGCTGGGGCCTCAACTATTTACAATATGTATCAATGACTTGGATGAAGGGACAGAGCGTATTGTGGCCAAATTTGATGATGATACGAAAATAGGTGGAAAAGCAAGTTGCGAGGGTGGCACAAAGGTTCTACAAAGGGATATTGACAGGTTAAGCGAATGGGCAAAAATTTGGCAGATGGAATATAAGGTGGGAAAATGTGAATTCATCCACTTTGGCAGGAAAAATAAAAAAGCAAAATATTATTTGAATGGAGAAATACTACAAAATGCTGCAGTACTGAGGGATATGAGTGTCATCGTACATGAAACACAAAAAGTCACCATGCAGGTGCAGCAGGTAATCCAGATGGCGAACGTAATATTGGACTATTGAGAGAAAGAAGAAGAAAATATTGACCATTTAATGATTCAACCGGAGCCGTTTTCCTGGGAGTCGGTTTTGAAACAGGACACAGTCTCAATTTGTTCCAATCTGTTTCCTTCTTTGACCCTGTGATTCTCAAATCTGCGGGTATTGGACAGATAGAGGGAGAGAGATTAACACAGACTCAGACAGACCGAGAGAGTCTCTTTCTCTCCCAGTGTCTCTCTCTTTCTGAGTGTCTCTCTTTCCCACTCTTTTCCTCGCACCCCACATCACTTTATTCTGGATCTTAACGAACAGAGAGATGGAAATGTGAACAGTGAGTCTTCTTTCAACAGTGGCCCGTGGAAAGTGAAACAAACTGTCATCAAATAGGTCATTTCATTAAAAGTTAAAGCTGGAAAAAGGTGCGGACGGGACTCGAGCTCGCGCTTTTCTATTATAATGAGACCAACGCTTTTTCAATTGGCCACCGCACCCCACGAGCCAAACACGGATGATAATGTTCTTCATCGGGTGAAGTCAGATCAACAGCTTGAAGCAACTGATTGCGACAATCGACTGATTGAGGAGCATTGGATTTCGACTATTCCGCCTGAACAAATAATTTCATGACAGTTCATTTAACGGGCCATTGTGGAAAGATTCACAGAGAGAGAGATAGAAAGAGACAGAGAGAGAAAACGAGGGAGAGAGATGGAGACATGGGGAGAGAGAGATAGAGAGACCTTAATAGAGAGTTTTAAAATCGTTGGAGTATCAGTGAGATTAAATTTTGGAAAGTGGGATGGTCCGAGTTAGTCTTTCAATGTTTTTTCCACGTCAAATATTGGAAATAAATTCCTTTCTGTATGTCTCTCTCTCTCTATTTGGAGCGGCTGAATTAGCCCGGGTCTGCAAACAGCTCGATTCTGCGTATTCATAACTTGCACATTATTAGTGTTCTGAAATCGAGGTGAAGAGTGAGGCAGAGAGCAGGTTTTAAAATCGCTGGAATATCAGTGAAATTAAATTGTGGAAAGTCGGATGGTCCGAGTTCGACTTTCAGTGTATTTTCCACATCAAATAGTGGAGATCAATGAAAGTGAAGCTTTTAAAGGCAGAAACACCGGGACTTCGACATTGGAGAATTGAACCCTGATCAACCGCGTGACAAATGGGGATATTCAGCTCAACACGAAGGAGGAACTGGCGTGAACAGTTGATGGACACTCCCCACAGATGGCGTTGGACACGCTTCAAATTTCATTT
The DNA here is from genome assembly GCF_035084215.1 of Heptranchias perlo. Classification (NCBI taxonomy): domain Eukaryota; kingdom Metazoa; phylum Chordata; class Chondrichthyes; order Hexanchiformes; family Hexanchidae; genus Heptranchias; species Heptranchias perlo. The sequence goes on along the minus strand of NW_027139581.1, from coordinate 3,655,245 downwards.
AATCCATTCCAACCATTTATTTGATGACAAACAAAACCGTAGAAGAAGTGACTCTCAAGCTCATTACACATAAAGCAACATTATGAAAGGACCAGGATGGCCGAGTGGTTAAGGCGTTGGATTTAAGATCCGATGGTTTTATACCCGCGTGGGTTCCGAACCCCACTCCTGGTAGGTGCGGTTTGCGTTACATTTTGATACTGATCATTGACTCTCTTTTGCCATTTGCATCACAGAATCAGAGAAAGGTGACAGCACGGAAGGAGGCCTTTTGGCCCATCGTGTCCGTGCCGGCTTTATGCAAGACCAATCCAGCTAGTCCCACTCCCCCGCGCTATCCCTCTCGCACAGCAACTTTTTTCCTTTCAAGTACTTGTCCCGTTCCGTTTTGAAAGCCATCATTGAATCTGCCTCCATCAGCCACTCGGGATGCTGAATTAGCCCGGGTCTCTTCACAACGCGACTCTGCCTTTCATTTCTTGCTCATTATTGTGGTTCTGACATCGAGGTGACGCGGAGAGTGAGATTTAAAATCGCTGAAATATCAGTGAAATTAGATTGTGGAAAGTGGGATTGTCCGAGTTCGTTCATCAGTCTTTTTATCACACGTCCAATGTTCGAGATAAATGATATCTTTGAAGGCAGAAGAAATTCATCGTCCAGGTGTATTTGAAGCCAGGTCGACCATGTAATAGGTAGGGATACCCACCACAATACAAACGAGCAACGAGCGTGAACAACCGACCCCCTCACCGACGGTTGATACCCACACCAGTTCTGCGGCTCGGTGTCGCAGAGCGCTGGATTATTACGATTTTAAGTGAGCAGCATTGTGCTTTTAGCAAGTAGTCGTGGCCGAGTGGTTAAGGCGATGGACTAGAAATCCATTGGGGTTTCCCCGCGCAGGTTCGAATCCTGCCGACTACGGTTTAGAGTTATCATTTTATCCTTTTATCTCTGCGTTTCAACCGATACGAGTGTGTGCAAAATGAAAATCCATTGTCAAGAAGTCGGAGCAGGACATTCGCGGACTCATCATACAATCTAGAATAGTCAACATGGTTTTATGAATGGGAAATCGTGTCTGACAATTTTATTAGAGTTCTTTGAGGAAGTAGCGATCAGGGTGGATAAAGGGGAACCAATGGATGCAGTATATTTGGATTTCCAAAAGGCATTCGATAAGGTGCCACATAAAAGGTGATATCCCTGCTGCTTGTTATTCTCCACGCTTACACACACCCGTGCCTTCTGCCGCTTCCTGCCACTGCTTCTGACCTTTACCACGCAGAGAATAACAGGCACAAGATAAGAGCTCATCGATTGGGGATTTGCTAACTTACAGAAAACAAAGAGTCGGGATTAAAGGGTCATTTTCAAAATGGCAATCGGTAACCGATAGGTGCCGCAGGGATCAGTGCTGGGGCCTCAACTATTTACAATATATATCAATGACTTGCATGAAGGCACAGAGTGTATTGTTGCCAAATTTGCTGATGATACGAAAATAGGTGGAAAAGCAAGTTGCGAGGGTGACACAAAGGGATATTGACAGGTTCAGCGAATGGGCAAAAATTTGTCAGATGGAATATAAGGTGGGAAAATGGAAGTCATCCACTTTGGCAGGAACAATAAAAAAGCAAAATATTATTTCAACGGAGAAATACTACAAAATGCTGCAGTACAGAGGGATCTGGGTGTCATCGTACATGAAACACAAAAAGTCACCATGCGGGTGCAGCAAGTAATCCAGAAGGCAAACGGAATATTGGACGATTGAGAGAAAGACAGAGAAACGGACACTCACACAGAAAAGCTGAGAAAAAATGAGACACACACACATTGCACACAGAGGCATGGTCGTTCTTGGTGCCCGTCTGTTGCAGCGCGATGGATGGTTGCAATTTTAAGTGAGCAGCATTCAGCTGAGCTCTCGCAGACGTGGCCGAGTTGTTTCGGGCGATGGATAAAAAATTCAATGGGGTCTCCCCGTGCAGGTTCAGAGCTTTGTTTTCAGACCCTTTACGTCTGCGTTTCAACCGACATGTGTGTGTCTGTCCGTCAGTGTGTGTACCTGTGTGTTTGAGTATCTATCTGTGTATCAGTGTCTGCTGAGTCAGTGTGTGTGTATTGTGTCTGTCCGTGTGTGTCTCACTTATTCAACGCTTTTCAGTGTGTCTCTCTGTCACTCTTTCCCCCGCTCCCCACATCATTTCATTCTGGACTTTGACTAACAAAGAGATGGAATATGTGAAAGACAAGCCTTCATTCAACACATTGTGAGCTCGTTGCCAAGACTGATGCCCACTGAGCGACGGCTGATAACTATACCAGTCATGCGGCTCTGCGTCAATTGTTTGTCCGATTACGCTGGTGTGAAGCGCCTTGGGGCGTTTTGCTGCGTTAAAGACTCGATATCAATGCAACTTTTTGTTGTGGGCAATTGTGATTGCATCAAACTGAGAGAGTTGAGGGGAGAGCTGCACCGCCACCACTGGAGACGATTGGTATTGCAGGCATCTCCTGTTTTGTGAGTTTCACCGGCCTCCCTCTTCTCAGACCCCTTGATCACCTTGTCCGGTTCCCGGTTTGGGAACCTCTGCTCTGCTCAGCTCTCTGGTGGGGTGGGGCTTGAAACCACAATCTTCAGACTCAAAGGCCAGAGTGGAGCAGATTAGAGAGATCTGAGATTCGCTGGAATATCAGTGCAATTAATTTCGGGAAGGTGGGAACATTTTATCAATAGATTTTCTGCAGCCAATATTGCAGATAAATGGCCAGAAACATAAAAGTGAGACTTTTAATGCCACAATTGAACATCGGTCTTCCGCTTGCTCCCACTAACGGAGAACTGATGCACGAAGAGAATGTCCTCTCACCACAGGTGGTCTGAGACATGTTTTATGTTCCAGTGAATCTTTTTAAACTATTTATTCGATGATAGTTTGTTTAACTTTCCATGGGTCTCTGTTGAAAGAGGTCTTACATTTCACAATTCCATCACTTTGTTGGTCAAGGTACAGAGCAAAATGATGTGGGGAGCTGGGGACAAAATGACAGGGAGAAAGAAAGACTGTGAGACACTCAGAAAAGCGTGGAAGTGATACTCAGGCACGTTGCACACAAACTTTCCACCGGCCTCTGTTGAAAGAAAACTTACCTTTCACATTTCCATCTCTTTGTTAGTCAAGGTCCAGAATAAAGCGATGTGGAGAGCGCGGGAAAGAGTGACAGAGAGCGAGAAAGACAGAGAAACGGAGACCCACTCAGAAAAGTTTAGAACAAGTGAGACAAACATACACGTTACACACAGGCCGAGTGAACCTTGGTGCCTGTGTGTTGCAGAGCGATGGGTCGTTGCCATTTTAAGTGAGCAGGTTTTAGTTGAGGTTCAGTCGTTGTGCTGAAGGCAATGGACCAGAAATCTATTGGGGCCTCCCCGCAGCTTCGAATCCTGCCGACAACGGTTCACAGCTTTCTTTTCAAACCTTCCATATTTGCGTTTCAACCTACACGTGTGTGTCTGTCTGTCAGTGTGTGTAACTGGACGTGTGATTATCTATCTGTGTATCAGTGTCTGTTTGTACATGGCTGCGTGTGTGTAATGTGTCTGTGCGTGTGTGTCTCACAGCTGAGTGTAGTGGATACAAAAAAAGCTACGGGCCCCGACAACATCCCGGCTCCAGTGCTGAAGACTTGTGCTCCAGAACTAGCGGCGCCTCCAGCCAAACTGTTCCAGCACAGGTACAACACTGGCATCTACCCGACAATGTGGAAAATTGCCCAGGTATGTCCTGTCCATAAAAAGCAGGACACAACCAATCCGGCAAATTACCGCCCAATCTGTCTCCTCTCAAACATCAACAAAGTGATGGAAGGTGTCGTCGACAGTGCTATCAAGCGGCACTTACTCACCAATAACCTGCTCACCAATGCTCAGTTTGGGTTACACCAGGACCACTCGGCTCCAGACCTCATTACAGGCTTTGTCCAAACATGGACAAAAGAGCTGAATTCCAGAGGTGGGGTGAGAGTGACTGCCCTTGACATCAAGGCAGCATTTGACCGAGTGGAGCACCAAGGATCCCTCGTAAAATTGAAGTCAATGGGAATCATGGTGAAAATTCTCCAGTGGCTGAAGACATACCGAGCACAAAGGAAGATGGTTAGTGGTTGCCAAAGGCCAATCATCTCAGCCCCAGGACACTGCTGCAGAAGTTCATCAGGTCCATCCACCACCCTAAACATTCACTCCCTCCACCACCGGCGCACAGTGGCTGCAGTGTGTATCATCTACAGGATGCACTGCAGCAACTCGCCAAGGCATCTTCGACAGCACCTCCCAAACCCGCGACCTCTACCACCCAGAAGGACAAGGGCAGCATGCGCATGGGAACAACAACACCTGCACGTTCCCCTCCAAGTCACACACCATCCCGACTTGGAAATATATCGCCGTTCCTTCTTCGTAGCTGGCTCAAAATCCTGGAACTCCCTTCCTAACTGCACTGTGGGAGAACCTTCACCACACGGACTGCAGCGGTTCAAGAAGACGGCTCACCAACACTTTCTCAAGGGCAATTAGGGATGGGCAATAAATGCCGGTCTCTCCAGCGACGCTCACATCCCATGAACGAATAAAATAAAACAACGCGACTGTTTCTTTCATTTCTTGCTCATTATTGTGGTTCTGTCATCAAGGTGACGCAGAGAGGAAGGTTTAAAATCACTGGAATATCAGTGAAATTATATTGTGGAAAGTGGGATTGTCCGAGTTAGTTTCTCAATGTTTTTTCACGCATCCAATGTTGAAGATAAATTGCAAGAGAAATGAAAGTGAAGCTTTTAAAGGCCATAAGATTTGATATATTTCTTCGGGGAATTAAGCCCCGGTCTCTTGCATAATAGGCGGGGATATTCACCACCATACCAACGAGGAACTGGCGTGGGCTAATTAAGGACACTCACCACAGATGGCGTCAGACACGTTTCAGGTTTCAGTGAATCTATTTTAACCATTTATTTGATGACAATTTGCTTAATTTTCCACGGGCCACTGTTGAAAGAATACTTACCTTTCACATTTCCATCTCTTTGTTCATCAAGGTCCAAAATAAAGTGATGTGGGGAGCGCGGGAGAGAGTGACAGAGCGAAGAAAGGCAGAGGAACGGAGACTCACTCGGAAAAGCTTCGAAAAAGTGAGACACACAAATACAGGTACATTACACACACAGGCATCCTGATTCTTAATGCTCGTCTGTTGCAGACCGATGGATCTTTGTAATTTTAATGTGAGCAGCATTTCGAACAGGTCAAGTTGTTGGACCGAAATCCATTGGATTCTCCCCGCGTATGTTCGAATCCTGCCGACTACGGTTCAGAGCTTTCTTTTCAAACCTTTCATCTCTCCGTTTCAATCTGCATGATTGTTTGGGTGTCTGCTTGTGTGTGTCTCACTTTTACAACGCAATTCAGAGTGTTTCTCTGCCTTTTAAAAGCAGTTAAAGTTGGGCCTCCCCGGTCTCCCGCTAGACAGACTATACTAACGAGGAACTGCCGTGAGTCGGTCATGGACAATCACCACGGATGGCGTAAGATGAGCTCCAATTTTCAGTGACTCTATTTCAACCATTTAGTTCATTACAATTCGTTTAACTTAGTGGTGCTACCGAGCCACTCTTGGTGATGGACATGGATGTTCCCCACCCAGAGTGCCCCTGCTGCCGTCAGTGATTCCTCTAAGTGCTGCTCAACATGGAGGAGGACTGATTCATCAGCTGAACGAAGGCAGTAGGTGGTAATAAGCAGAAGGTTTCCTTGCCCATGTTTGACCTGATGCCATGAGATTTCATGGGGTCCGGAGTCAATGCTGAGGACTCCCTCCTGACTGCATATCACTATACCGCCACCTCTGGTGGGTCTGTCCTGCCGGTGGGAGTGGACACACCCAGGGATGGTGATGGAAGAGTCTGGGACGTTGGCCGAAAGGTATGATTCTGTGAGTATGGCTATGTCAGGCTATTCTTGGGACAGCTCTCCCAATTTTGTTACATCCCAAGATGTTTGTGAGGAGGACTTTGCATTGTCGACTGGGCTTGGTTTGCCTTTGTTGTGTCCGTTGCCTCGTGGTCCGTGATAGCCTTTCAGTGTATTTTCCGCATCAAATATTCGAGATAAATTGCAAGAGAAATGAACGTGAAACTTTTGAAGGCAGCGAAAGTGCAACCTCCCCGTTGGAGAATTGAACCCCGGTCACTTGCGTGATAAGCGGTGATACTCACCAGTACACTAACGAAGAACTGGTGTGGGTCAGTAAAGGACACTCACCACAGATGGCGTTAAACAGGATTCAAATTTCAGTGAATCTATTCTAACCATTTATTTGATGACCTTTCATCTCTGCGGTTCAATCTACACGTGTGTCTGTCTGTCAGTGAGTGTACCTGTGTGTGTGTGTGTGCTAGTATCTGTCTGTTTATCAGTGTCTGCGTGTGTACATGGCTGTGTAATGTGTGTGTCTAAAATGAAAATGCTAGAATCCATTATTAAGGAAATTATCCTTCCTCCCTCAACTAACAAAACCAAAACGCAGATTAACTGGCCATCCATTTCATTGTTGTATGTGGGATCTTTCTCGTAAACCTCCACTTGGAGATATATTGCAAGAGGAATGAAAGTGAAGCTTTTAAAGGCAATAAAAATGTCACCTCCCGGTCGGGAAATTGAACCCTGGTTTCCACGGGCCACTGTTGAAAGAAGACTGACCTTTCACATTTCCATCTCTCTGTTCGTCAAGGTCCAGAATAACGTGATGTGGGGAGAGCGGGAGAGAGTGACAGAGAGAGAAAGACAGAGAAAGAGAGACCCACTCAGAAGAGCTTAGAAAAAGTGAGACACACACACATAGAATCATAGAATCATAGAATCATAGAAGTTACAACATGGAAGTAGGCCCTTCGGCCCAACATGTCCATGTCGCCCAGTTTATACCACGAAGCTAGTCCCAATTGCCTGCACTTGGCCCATATCCCTCTATACCCATCTTACCCATGTAACTGTCCAAATGCTTTTTAAAAGACAAAATTGTACCCGCCTCTACTACTGCCTCTGGCAGCTCGTTCCAGACACTCACCACCCTTTGAGTGAAAAAATTGCCCCTCTGGACACTTTTGTATCTCTCCCCTCTCACCTTAAATCTATGCCCCCTCGTCATAGACTCCCCGACCTTTGGGAAAAGATTTTGACTATCGACCTTATCTATGCCCCTCATTATTTTATAGACTTCTATAAGATCACCCCTTAACCTTCTACTCTCCAGGGAAAAAAGTCCCAGTCTGTCTAACCTCTCCCTGTAAGTCAAACCATCAAGTCCCGGTAGCATCCTAGTAAATCTTTTCTGCACTCTTTCTATTTTAATAATATCCTTTCTATAATAGGGTGACCAGAACTGTACACAGTACTCCAAGTGTGGCCTCACCAATGCCCTGTACAACTTCAACAAGACATCCCAACTCCTGCATTCAATGTTCTGACCAATGAAACCAAGCATGCCGAATGCCTTCTTCACCACCCTATCCACCTGTGACTCCACTTTCAAGGAGCTATGAATCTGTACTCCCAGATCTCTTTGTTCTATAACTCTCCCCAACGCCCTACCATTAACGGAGTAGGTCCTGGCCCGATTCGATCTACCAAAATGCATCACCTCACATTTATCTAAATTAAACTCCATCTGCCATTCATCGGCCCACTGGCCCAATTGATCAAGATCCCGTTGCAATCCTAGATAATTTAGACACATTACACACGCAGGCATACATACAAATATAAATATTTTTAGACTCGAATTTTTGGAGCAAAACCAGACGAAAGTTCAAGTTTATTGGAAAGCTTTGCGCACAAAGGGAGAGTGGGAAACTTCCTCAAGCTCGCACCTCACTCTCAAAGGAACATCAGCACTAAACATACACACAGGCACATTACACACACCGGCATTTATATGTACACATACACTCAGGCACATTACACAAAGAGGCATAATCGTTAAATCTCTTTCTCTCTCTCTCCCTCTATGTTTCAATGTGTGTCTCACGATCAGTCTTCTTGTGTGTGTCTCTCTGTCTCTGTCTCTCTGTCGCTCTCTCTCTGTCTCCGTCTCTCTCTCTCTGTCTGTCTGTCTGTCTCTCTCTCTTTCTGTTTGTCTCTCCCCCTCCCTCTCTACAATACCCGCAGATCTGAGAATCACAGGGTCAAAGAAGGAAACAGATCGGAACACATTTGTGCTCTGCAACTGACGGGCCCCAAGAATTCAGTCCCCAAACAGTCTCCGCTCAATAATATTCTGAAAATGACAATCACCTCTTTCTCTGTTCTATTTTTCTCTGTAGTTTTTGAAGAAGAAGCGAGGCAAAGAAGTAAAATTTGTAGTTGGCGTCTTAAAAATGCTTCCTCCCCGTCGGGGAGCTAAATCCCTGGCGAAGTGGGGATATCTCACCACGATGGAGAATATCCAATTGGAAATGATTTTTGCGAAGCCTTGTCATCGCCCCACGTCCCCGTGTCTCCCCATCTCAGGGAAGAGGTCAAAGTCGCCGGAAAAACTTTGACCATTTAACGATTCTACCGGAGCCGTTTTCCTGGGAGTCGGTTTTCAAACAGGACACAGGCTCAATGTGTTCCAATCTGTTTCCTTCTTTGACCCTGTGATTCGCAAATCTGCGGGTATCAGACAGATGGAGGGAGAGAGACTGACACAGACTCAGACAGACCGAGAAAGTCTCTTTCTGTCCCAGTGTCTCTCTCTCTTTCTGAGTGTCTCTCTTTATCACTCTTTTCCTCGCACCCCACATCACTTTATTCTGGATCTGAACAAACAGAGAGATGGAAATGTGAACGGTGAAGCTTCTTTCAACAGTGGCCCGTGGAAAGTTAAACAAACTGTCATCAAATTGGTCATTTCATTAAAAATTGAAGCCTGAAGCAGGTACGGACGGGGATCGAACCCACGTTCATCGGTTTACAAGACCGACGCCTTTCCACTTGGCCACCGCACCCCATGATCCACAATGGGATGATAATGTTCTTCAGCGGGTGAAGTCAGATCAACAGGTTTCGGCAACTGTTTGCGACAATCGACTGATTGAGGAACAATGGATTTCGACTGTTCCGCCTGAACGAATAATTTCATGACAGTTTATTTCACGGGCTATTGTGGAAAGAGTCACAGAGAGAGAGACAGATGGAGAGAGAGAGATGTACAGATGGAGAGATAGACACAGATGGAGACAAGGGGGCGGGGCGGGGCGGAGCCGGGGGTGGGTGGGTCGGGTGCAGAGAGAGACCTGAATCGAGTTTAAAATCGCTGGAATATCAGTGAAATTAAATTGTCCAAAGTGGGATTATCCGAGTTAGTCTTTCAATGTATTTTCCACATCAAATATTGGAGACCAATTGCAAGTGAAAGTTTTTCGGACGGAGGGAGGTGCACAGTGGTGTTCCCTCGGGGTCGGTGCTGGGACCACTGCTTTTTTGATATATATTAATGACGCGGACTTGGGTGTACAGGGCAAAATGTTAAAAATTGCAGATGACACAAAACTTGGAAGTGCAGTAAACAGCGAGGAGGACAGTGAAAGACTGCAACAAATATATATTCCTTAAGGCACAAAAACCCAACAGGAAAAGTGGTCCAACCGTGGCTAACAAGATAAATATAAGTTCGTATTAAATCAAAGGAAGAGGCAAATAAAGTTGCCAGAAAAAGCAGTAAACCTGAGGATTGGGAGCATTTGAGAATTCAGCAAAGGAGGGCCAAGAAATTGATAAAGAGGGAAAATAGAAAATGAGAGTAAACTGGCAAGAAACAGAACGGACTCTAAAAGCTTCTACAGGGATGTAAAAAGCTAAAGACGAGCGGTCGTGCTGGAAGGACCAGGATGACCGAGTGGTTCAGGCTTTGGATTTAAGATCCAGTGGATTTATCCCCGCGTGTTTCCGAACCCCACTCCTCGCAGCTGTTACTTCGGTTACATTTTGATCCTGCTCATTGTCACTCTTCTTCATTTGCATGATAGAAATGTTACCGCACGGAAGGATCGTTGCAATTTTAAGTGAACAGCATTTAACTGAAATCAAGTCGTCGTGACCGAGTGGTTTCGGCGATCGACTGAAAATCCACTCGGGTCTCCCCGCGCAGGTTTGAATCCTGCCGACTGCGGTTCAGAGCTTTCTTTCTCAAAGCTTTCATCTCTGTATTTCAATCTGTCCGTGTGGGTGCGTGTGTCAATTCTTCAACGCTTTTCAAAGTCTCTTTCTCCACTCCCGACATCATTTCATTCTGGACCTTGACTGACGAAGAGATGAAAGAAATGACACTCCGGCACATTACACACAAATTCAAAACGCAGGATGACCGAGTGGTTAAGAGTTGAAACGGAAAATTCAATGGGTTTTACCAGCGTGGGTTCAAACCCCCCTCCTGATAGTTGTTATTACGGTCTCATTTTCACTCTTTTCCCATTTCCATCACACCGTCAGAGAAAGGCTACAGCACGAAAGTAGGCCATTCGGCCCATCGAATCTGTGCTTCGGCTGTGCAAGATCATTCCAGCTCGTCCCTTTTCTTGGAGCCCTGCATTTTTTTCTTATCAAGTATTTATCCAATTCCCCTTTGAAACCATGATTGAATCTGCCTCCACCACCCCCTCAGTCAGTGCATTCCAGATCACAACCACTCGCTGTGTTAAAAAGCTGTTCCTCACTTCACCTTTGGTTCTTTTGCCAATCACCTTAAAGCTATGTCCTCTAGTTCTTGACCCTTCCACCATGGGAACAGTTTCTCTCGATCTACTCTGTCTGGACCCTTCATGATTTTGAACACCTCGATCAAATCTCCTCGCAACCGTCTCTGTTCCAAGAATCACAACCCCAGTTTCTCCAGTCTATCCACGTAACTAAAGTCCCTCATCATTGGAATCGTTCTAGTAAATCTCTTCTGCACCCTCTCGAAGACCTTCACATCTTTCCGAAAGTGCGGTGCCCAGAACTGGACAAAATATTCCAGTTGTGGTCAAACCAGTGTTTTATAAAGGTTCGTCATGACTTCCATACTTTCGTACTTGTGGCTCTGTTTGTAAAGCGTTGGATCCCGTTGCTTTTTTAAACAGTTTCTCAACATACCCTGCCACCTTTAACGATTTGTGCACATAAACCCCCAGATCTCTCTGTTCCTTTATCCCTTTTAGCGTTGTGCCCTTCAGTTTACATTGCGTCTTCTCATTCTTCCCTCCAAAATGTATCAATACGCATTTTTCTGCTTTAAATTTCATCTGCCACGTGCCCGCCCAAGCCACCAGCCTGTCTGTTTCCTCTTGACGTCTATCAGTGTCCTCCTCACTGCATACGACACTTCCAAGTTTTGGAAATTTTGGAATTGTGCCCTGAACACCCAAGTCCAAGTCATTAATATATATCAAGAAAAGCAGTGGTCCCAGCTCTGACCCTGGGGAACACCACTGTACACCTTCCTCCAGTCCGAAAAACAACCGTTTACCACTTCTCTCTGTTTCTGTTCCCCAGTCATTTCTGTATCCATGTTGCTACAGCCCCCTTTATTCCATGGGCCGCAGTCTTGATGATAAGCCTACCAGGCGGAACTTTATCAAACGCCTATTGGAAGTCCATAAACACCACATCAACCACATTGTTGTCGGAAGAGATATTTCTGTGGAGACTTCGTTTTAGCAAGGAGGCAATCGGCCGCCTCTGTGAGATATCACAAGAGGAGCTTCAGCCACCTTCTATTTCCTGCAGGGCCTCGTCAGTGGCATGTGGGTCATTTCAGTCAGGCTCCGGTAACATGTGCAACATCACCCAGAGCCCTGTGAGAGTCTGAATTCATCAGATCACAGATACACCATCACCCAGAGCCCTGTGAGAGTCTGAATTCATCTGGTCACAGGTACACCATCATCCAGAGTCCTGTGAGAGTCTGAATTCATCAGCCCACAGATACACCATCACCCAGAGCCCTGTGAGAGTCTGAATTCATCAGCCCACAGATACACCATCACCCAGAGCTCTGTGAGAGTCTGAATTCATCAGCCCACAGATACACCATCACCCAGAGCCCTGTGAGAGTCTGAATTCATCAGCCCACAGAGACACCATCACCCAGAGCCCTGTGAGAGTCTGAATTCATCAGATCACAGATACACCATCACCCAGAGCCCTGTGAGAGTCTGAATTCATCAGATCACAGAGACACCATCACCCAGAGCCCTGTGAGAGTCTGAATTCATCAGCCCACAGATACACCATCACCCAGAGCCCTGTGAGAGTCTGAATTCATCAGATCACAGAGACACCATCACCCAGAGCCCTGTGAGAGTCTGAATTCATCAGCCCACAGATACACCCTCACCCAGAGCCCTGTGAGAGTCTGAATTCATCAGATCACAGAGACACCATCACCCAGAGCCCTGTGAGAGTCTGAATTCATCAGATCACAGAGACACCATCACCCAGAGCCCTGTGAGAGTCTGAATTCATCAGATCACAGAGACACCATCACCCAGAGCACTGCGAGAGTGCATTCATGAGGTCACGGGCGCGGTATTCCGCAGGATTTCCCAGTTCATCAACCTCGACATGTCCCCAGATCGACAAAGGAATAGGTCTACCGTGTTCCACAGGATCGCTGGATTCCGCAAATGGAGAGGTCTACCGTGTTCCACAGGATCGCTGGATTCCGCAAATGGAGAGGTCTACCGTGTTCAACAGGATCACTGGATTCCCCAAAGGAATAGGTCTACCGTGTTCCACAGGATCGCTGGATTCCCCAAATGGAGAGGTCTACCGTGTTCCACAGGATCACTGGATTCCCCAAATGGAGAGGTCTACCGTGTTCCACAGGATCACTGGATTCCCCAAATGGAGAGGTCTACCGTGTTCCACAGGATCGCTGGATTCCGCAAATGGAGAGGTCTACCGTGTTCCACAGGATCGCTGGATTCCGCAAATGGAGAGGTCTACCGTGTTCCACAGGATCGCTGGATTCCGCAAATGGAGAGGTCTACCGTGTTCCAAAGGATCGCTGGATTCCCCAAAGGGAGAGGTCTACCGTGTTCCAAAGGATCGCTGGATTCCCCAAAGGGAGAGGTCTACCGTGTTCCCCAGGATCGTTGGATTCCCCAAAGGGAGAGGTCTACCGTGTTCCAAAGGATCGCTGGATTCCCCAAAGTAAGAGATCTACCGTGTTCCACAGGATCACTGGATCCCCCAAAGTAAGAGATCTACCGTGTTCCACAGGATCGCTGGATTCCCCAAAGGAAGAGATCTACCGTGTTCCACAGGATCACTGGATTCCCCAGAGTGCAGGGTGCTGTCGATGGAACCCATGTGATATGGAAGGCATCCAATGAGGCACCTGTCACTAACATCACCAGGAAGGGGTTTAATTCGTTAAATGGGAGGATCCTTTGCGATGCCGACCTGTGGATCAACTTTACCCTGCGGGAAGGACTGACCTTTGACCAGGAAGACGAGATGCCGCTGGGAATGAATGAGATGCAGGATGACAACCCGGATGTTGCTGGGGCCATTGTTGTTTACCCCACCCCGACCCCCGAGGAAACCGTCGCTGCAGGGGACAGGGCAGAGAGAGAGCACCCAGTGGCTGATGCTTTCAGACATCGATGAAAGTGACGAATTGTCTCTCCGCCCCCACCCGGGAAAGCAGATAACAGGACAAGCAAGATTGAAAGTGAAACAGTGAGCTTCAATTGCAGCATCAAAAAATTAGTGCAAAACTTTACATTTACATTTTGAGGTGGTTAGTGATTGCAAAACTTTATTGTGAACATTGAGGTGTGTAGTGCAAAACTTTAAATAAAAGTTGCGTTCACTTATTCATTTTCTAGTTTGAAATCATTTGCGATGTTAACATGGTTTACATTCATAAAATTTTGGAACAATTACAAATGACTACTGATTAAGTTCGAAGGGCAGCAGCAGCAACAAAAATTATCACACAAACATTCAGAGGAGATTCATCACATAACAAAATATCAACAAGCGAATAAAAACAAACAATCAAAACATCAACAGAACAAACAGCAATAAGATTTACAGACGCCCCCTTGCGGCATGCTCGAGGGTCGCTGTGACACTCTGAACAAGAGGAGGGGAACTCTGTCCGAGAGGAGCATCCTATTTCCTCCTGGCCCCCATCCCTCCCTGTGATCGAGCCCCTCTTGAGCCCAGGGCACGACCTCGGTGTCTTGTAAAATGGCTGTAATCAGGGAGCTCGGAGCTGGGGTGCTGCTGTTCCACGGGGACATGAGCAAAAGTAGCGTCAGGTGCAGAATTAGCTCCTGGCTCTTGGGCCTGTCCTCTGTCTGCAGCAGGAGGTGGCACGGGGTGTGTCACGGGCTTCGGGTGCAGCACAGCCGTGCTCGCATTCAACTCCATGAAATGTACGAGAACCTGGTGAATATTTGTCAGCTGGGCAATGTTCTGTCCAGTATGGGCCAGCTGGGCAATGTTCTGTCCAGTATGGGCCAGCTGGACAATGTTCTGTCCAGTATGGGCCAGCTGGACAATGTTCTGTCCAGTATGGGCCAGCTGGACAATGTTCTGTCCAGTATGGGCCAGCTGGGCGCTAATGTTCTGTCCAGCGTCCTCGATCTCCTGTCTCATGGAGGCGAAATAATCATGGTATTTGTCGCTCTCATCAGCCCTCAACCGTCTCACTTGTTGACCGTTGATGTCCTCTCCCAATTCATCATCCACAGGGTGGGGTGGGGGGAGGAGGAGCAGGGGAGCTGACATCTACGCCGTCTCACGGGAGACTGGTGCGCATCTACCCCACTCGCATCGATCCCTCAACCCCCGACAGGTCGGACTCAGCTGGCGGCTGCCTGTGAGAGGGGGATTATGTGTGTCTCGCACAGAGCCAGAGGGGCCGGGAGTTGGAGAGGCGGTGAGGTGAGGCTCCTCATGGTCAAGCGCTCCCCCCACATCAACACCCTGAGGTTGACAGGTGGGCTCAGGAGTGAAGACACCACTTCACCTGCCCTCACCTCCCAACTCCCACCACCGTCCCGCCCCCCACAGGGCCCGCATCGTCCTCATCCTCCAGAAACCGTCAACGTTCTTCCTCTTCCCGCTCACTAATCGTCAAAACTCCCTGCAGCTCAAACACCATCACCCTCTGCAGCCCAAACACCATCACTCTCTGCAGCCCAAACACCATCATCCTCTGCAGCCCAAACACCATCACTCTCTGCAGCCCAAACACCATCACCCTCTGCAGCACAAACACCATCACCCTCTGCAGCCCAAACACCATCACTCTCTGCAGCCCAAACACCATCACCCTCTGCAGCCCAAACACCATCACCCTCTGCAGCCCAAACACCATCACCCTCTGCAGCCCAAACACCATCACCCTCTGCAGCCCAAACACCATCACCATCTGCAGCTCAAACACCATCACCCTCTGCAGCCCAAACACCATCACCCTCTGCAGCCCAAACACCATCACCCTCTGCAGCACAAACACAATCACCATCTGCAGCCCAAACACCATCATCCTCTGCAGCCGCCGACTCACCACCTTCTACAGCCCGAGTGTCCTCAGACGGCTGTGAACCTGTGGGAAGGAAGAACAAAATGTTCCACTGGTGAAGCATGTTCATCGGTCACATCACAGACGCCCACACGCTGCACGAGCATGGTCAGACTCGAATCTCCTTTTCCCATCCTTCAGACAACACGCAGGTTTTAAACATGCAGCTGGCCAATGGAGGAATGTGAAACTCACCTTTCCTCGCTCCAGTGTCTGATCGGTCACCAGGCACGAAACTGGAAGTGTTGCCCTGCAGCTGAGTGGCCCTTTTTTCATGCTCGGTCATCTCCCTCATAAAGGCTGAACCGCCGCCGGTCTTCGACCTCTCACGGTTGTTAATAGCCATTTTACACTACAGGACATTAAACAATAAAAATCAGTTTGTGCTTGTTTGTGTGAGAGAGATAAGTTGGGGGTTTGGAGACAGGGTCTAATTCACTAATTGTAATTTAACACCTCAAATCTCTGGAGTAGGGATAAAAGATCTGTAAAAGCATTCAGTGAGGCCCGTCCACAATGGTAACTGAGATTTACGACCAGTTGCCATTAGATTGAACCTTGACCACACCACCCAGAAACAACCTGTGTTTCTGCATTAGTTAAACTCAGCACATTTAAATCTGAACTTTTGAATTTCAAAAACTCTCTATACATCCTGACCGACTGCATTAAATCATTGATTTTTTGCGGCCCTGTTCCGCTGTCCGTGACACGGTGCTGTTGGTGCTCAGAACCTGTGCCACCTCCTTCCACACCAACACGCTAACTTGCTGTGCCGCCCGAGACTTCCGTTCCGTGAAGCCGCCGAAGCCTCACCTCAACCTCATTGAGGAGTGTGGAGAGGTCTTCATCAAAAAATTACTGACCATTGTATTACCAGCCCCCTTGTATACTTACTGAACATTGTATTTTCAAAACGCATGTATCCTTACTGACCATTGTATTATCACTTCCATGTATCCTTACTTTTTTTTTTATTCGTTCATGGGATGTGGGCGTCGCTGGCGAGGCCAGTATTTTTTGCCTATCCCTAATTGCCCTGGAGAATGTGGTGGTGAGCCGACTTCAGGAACAGCTGCAGTCGAAGTGGTGAAGGTTCTCCCACAGTGCTGTTAGGAAGGGAGTTCCAGGATTTTGACACAGCGACGATGAAGGAACGGCGATATATTTCCAATTGGGGATGGTGTATGACTTGGAGGGGTACGTGCAAGTGGTGTTGTTCCCATGTGGCTGCTGCCCTTGTCCTTCTTGGCGGTCGAGGTCGCGGGATTGGGAGGTGCTGTCGAAGAAGCCTTGGCGAGTTGCTGCAGTGCATCTTGTGGATGGTACACACTGCATCCATGGTGCGCTGGTGGTGAAGGGAGTGAATGTTTAGGGTGGTGGATGGGGTGCCAATCAAGCGGGATGCTTTGTCCTGGATGGTGTCGAGCTTCTTGAGTGTTGCTGGAGCTGTACGCATCCAGGCAAGTGGAGATTATTCCATCACACTCCTGACTTCTGCCTTGTAGATGGTCGAAAGTGTTTGAGGTGTCAGGAGTTGAGTCACTCGCCGCAGAATACCCAGCCCCTGACCTGCTCTTGTAGCCACATTATTTATGTGTCTGGTCCAGTTCAGTTTCTGGTCAATAGTGACCCCCAGGATGTTGATAGTGGGGGATTCGGCGATGGTAATGCCGTTGAATGTCAAGGGGAGGTGGTTAGATTCTCTCTTGTTGCAGATGGTCATTGCCTGGCACTTGTGTGGCGCAAATATTTCTTGCCACTTATAAGCCCAAGCCTGGATTTTGTCCATGTCTTGCTGTCTGCGGGCACGGACTGCTTCATTATCTGAGGGGTTGCGAATGGAACTGAACACTTTGCAATCAAAAGCGAAAATCCCCATTTCTTACCTTATGATGAAGGGAAGGTCTTTTCTGAAGCAGCTGAAGATGGTTGGGCCTTGGACACTGCCCTGAGGAACTCCTGCAGCAATGTCCTGGGCATGAGATGATAGGCTTTCATCAACAGCTACCATCTTCCTTTGTGCTCGGAATGACTCCAGCCACTGAAGAGTTTTCCCCCTGATTCCCATTGACTTCAATTTTACTCGGGCTCCTCGGTGCCACTTTCGGTCAAAAGCTGCCTTGATATCGAGGGCAGTCACTCTCACCTCACCTCTGGAATTCAGTACTTTTGTCCATATTTGGACCAAGGCTGTAATGAGGTCCGGAGCCGAGTGGTCCTGGCGGAACCCAAACTGAGCATCGGTGAGCAGGTTATTGGTGAGTAAGTGCCGCTTGATAGCACTGTCGACGACACCTTCCATCACTTTGCTGATGATGGAGGGTCGGCTGATGGGGCCGTAATTGACCGGAGTAGATTTGTCCTGCTTTTTGTGGACAGGACATACCTGGGCAATTTTCCACGTTGTCGGTTAGATGCCAGTGTTGTCGCTGTACTGGAACAGTTTGGCTGGAGGCGCGGTTAGGTCTGGAGCACAAGTCTTCAGCACGACAGCCGGGATGTTGTCGGGGCCCATCGCCTTTGCTGTATCCAGTGCACTCAGCCTTTTCTTGATATCACGTGGAGTGAATCCAATTGGCTGAAGACTGGCTTCTGTGATGGTGAGGATATCGGCAACGCTTCAGCCTTGTCTTTTGAACTCACGTGCTGGACTCTGCCATCATTGAGGATGGGGATGTTTACAGAGCCTCCTCCTCCCATTAGTTGCTTAATTGTCCACCACCATTCACGACTGGATGTGGCAGGACTGCAGAGCTTTGATCTGATCCGTTGGTTGTGGAATCGCTTAGCTCAGACTGCAGCATGTTGCTTCCACTGTTCCACATGCATGTAGTCTTGAGTTGTAGCTTCACCAGATTGGGACCTCATTTTTAGATATGCCTGGTGCTGCTGCTAGCATGCTTTTCTATACTCCTCATTGAACCAGGGTTAATCCCCTGGCTTGTTGGTAATGGTAGAGTGAGGAATATGCCGGGCCATGAGGTTACAGATTGTGCTGGAATACAATTCTGCTGCTGCTGATGGCAAACAGCGACTCATAGATGCCCAGTTTTAAGCTGCAATAACTGTTCTGAATCTATCCCATTCATCACGGTGATAGTGCCACACAACACGTTAGATGGTGTCCTCAGTGCGAAGACGGGACTTCGTCTCCACGAGAACTGTGCGGTGGTCACTCCTACGAAAACTGTCATGGACAGATTCATCTGCGACAGGTAGATTGGTGAGGACGAGGTCAAGTAGGTTTTTTCCCTTGTGTTCGTTCGCTCACCACCTGCCGCAGGCCCAGTCTGGTAGCTGTGTCCTTCAGGACTCGGCTAGCTCGGTCAGTAGTGCTGCTACCGAGCCACACTTGGTGATGGACAATGAAGTCCACCCCCGCCCCACCAGAGTACATTTTTTCCCCTGCTACCCTCAGTGCTTCCTCCAAGTGGTGCTCAACATGGAGGATGCCTGATTCATCAGCTGAGGGAGGGCGGTAGTTAGTAATCAGCAGGACGTTTCCTTGCCCATGTTTGATCTGATGCCATGGGGTCCGGAGTCAATGTTGAGGACTCCCAGAGCCAGTCTCTCCTAACTGTATATCACTGTACCGCTACCACTGGTGGGTCTGTCCTGCCGGTGGGACAGAACACACCCAGGGATGGTGATGGAAGAATCTGGGTCGTTGGCCGAAAGGTATGATTCTATGAGTATGGCTATGTCAAGCAGTTGCTTGACGAGGCTGTGGGACAGCTCTCCCAATTTTGGCACAATTCCTCAGCTGTTTGTGAGGAGGACTTTGCAAAGTCGACTGGGCTTGGTTTGCCTTTGTCGTGTCTGGTGCCGGCTGGTCCGCCCGGTTTTATTCTTATTGTGATTTTTTTTAAGCTAGATTGCACCACTGAGTGACTTTATTGGCCATTTCATAGTGTGATTAAGAATCAACCACATTGCTGTGGATCTGGGGTCACTTAAAGGCCAGACCGATTATTGACAGCAGGATTCCTCCCCTAAAAGACATTAGTGAACCAGAAGGGTTTTTCATGACAATCCGGTAGTTTCATGGCCACCTTCACTGATACTAGTTTTTTTTTTAATTCCAGATTTGATTTAATTAATTGATGTTAAATTCCCCACTTCTTGTGATCGGGATTTGAACTTAAAACTACAGATTACTAATTCATTCAAAAATCCACAATGCTACCGCACGCTGGTACGACTTATGGTATTATCAGCCCCCATGTATACATGCTGACCATTGTATTATCAGCAACCATATTTACCAATTGACAATTGTACCATCAGGCCCCATGTATTATTACTGACCATTGTATTATCAGCCCCAATGTATACTTTCTGATCATTGTATTATCAGCTCCCATGTATCCTTATTGACCATTGTATTATTTGTCCCCAAACATACTTACTGACAATTGTATTATCAGCACCCATGTATCCCTACTGACCATTATATTATCAGCCCTCACGAGTACTTACTGACCATTGCATTATCAGCCCCATGTATCCTGACTGAAACATTGTGCTATCTGCCCCATGTATTCTAACTGACTGTTGTATTATCAGCTGCCATGTATATTTACTGACCATTGCATGATCAACCCCCATGTATCCTTACTGACCATTATATTATCAGCCCTCATGTGTACTTAGTGACCGTTGTATTATCAGCACCCATGTATATTTACTGACCACATGATTATCAGGCACCAAATATACTTACTGACCATTCTATTATCAGCCCCCATGTATTCTTATTGTCCATCGTATTATCAGCCCCCATGTATCCTTAAAGACCATTTTATTATCAGCCCCATATATCCTTACTGAACATTGTATTATCAGCCCCATGTATCCTAACTGAACATTGTATTATCAGCCCCATGTATCTTACTGCCCATTAGATTATCGCTCCCATGGATCCTTACAGAGCATTATATTTTCACCCCCATGTATCCCTGGAGACCATGGCATTATCACACCCCATGTGTCCTTAATACCCATTATATTTTCACCCCCATGTATCCCTAGAGACCATGGCATTATCACACCCCATGTATCCTTACTGCCCATTATATTTTCACCACCATGTATCCCTAGAGACCATGGCATGATCACACCTCATGTATCCTTAGTGACCATTCAATTATCACCCACATGTTTCCTTACTGACAATTGTACTATCACCCACATGTATCATCATTGACCATTGCATTACCTGACTCCAAGTATTCTTATCGACCATTGCATTATCACATCCCAACTATCCTTATTGACCGTTGTATTATCAACCCAAACATTCTTAGTGAACATTGCATTATCTGCCCAATTTACACTTACTGACCATTGCAGTATCACACCCCATGTATCGTTTCTGACCATTGTAGTATCAACCTCAGGTATTCTAACTGACCATTGTATTATCAGCCCCCATGTATTCTTATTGACCATCGTATTATCAGCCCCCATGTATCCTTACAGACCATTTTATTATCAGCCCCATCTATCCTTACTGAACATTGTATTATCAGCCCCATGTATCTTACTGCCCATTAGATTATCACTCCCATGTATCCTTACACAGCATTATATTTTCACCCCCATGTATTCCTAGAGACCATGGCATTATCACACCTCATGTATCCTTAGTGACCATTCAATTATCACCCACATGTTTCCTTACTGACAATTGTACTATCACCCACATGTATCATAATTGACCATTGCATTACCTGACTCCAAGTATTCTTATCGACCATTGGATTATCACATCCTAACTATCCTTATTGACCGTTGTATTATCAACCCAAACATTCTTAGTGACCATTGCATTATCTGCCCCATTAACACTTAATGACCATTGCAGTATCACACCCCATGTATCGTTTCTGACCATCGTAGTGTCAACCTCAGGTATTCTTACTGACCATTGTATTATCACCCCCGTGGATTTTTACTCACCACAGTATTTTCCGCAACCAAGTATCCTGACTGACTATTGCAATACCACCGCTATGTATTCTTACTGACCATTGTATTATCAACTCCAAGTATTCTTACTGACCATTGTCTTATCTCCATCAAAGTAACCTTACTGACCATTGTATTATCACCCCCATGATTTCTTCCTGACCATTGCATTATCACACTCACGTATCATTATTGACCGTTGTATTGTTACTCCCCATGAGTCCTTACTGACCATTTCATTATCACACCCCTTTTATCCTTAATGACCATTGTGTTATCACCCCCGATGCATCCTTACTGACGATTGCATTATCGGCCCTCACGTATCCATACTGACGATTGCATTATCACACCACAAGCATTCTTACTGTTCATTGTCTTCTTACCCCCATGTATTCTGATTTATTATTGTATTATCAACGCTATGTATTATTACTGACCATTGCATTGACACACTCCATTGATCCTTACTGACCATTGCATTATCTCTCGCATGTATTATTACTGACCATTGTATTATCTGCATCCAAATATCATTACTGACCATTGTATTACCATCCCCATGTATTCTTGCCGTCCATTTCATTATCTCACCCATTGTATCCTTACTGACCATCGTATTATCAGCCCCCATGTATCCTTACTGACCATTATGTGATCTGCTTCTATCCATCCTTGTTGTCTTTTGCACTTTTGTTTAGTCCACCCCAGAAACCTGATTTGAAACATTCTGAAATTGCAGGCTGAATTAGTGCCACAGAAATAATCTGAACTCTGTCAGTGAAGCTGCTCTCTCTTCACATCAGTATTGTAAGATGGTGAGATTCATATTTTCTTTTTCATGTCATTTTATTTCAGTGATATTCAGAATTTTCGGTAGCTTCACTTCATGTCAGTAAAATATTTGTTTACCGATAATTTTCTATACAGAGTGATGGAGTTAAGCGGTCAACCTTACCTGTTTGTTTCGTGACTGCAATTAATGTCAGTCAGTGTGTCGTTTAATTGTCTCACTGGAGAGTTCCCTCAGGCTATAAATAGGGACTGTTTTCACAGTGTCACATCAGAGTGTTTGATGCAGCATTGCCTCGAGTACAAACAGTGATCAAATCTTTAATGCGGTTGGAGGAACCTTAAGAAGCTTCGTTGGAGGAAGGACGTCCAAGAACAAAAGAAGAAAACTTTAAGCGAGAGAGAGAGAGAGAGAGCTGATCGCTCTTCTGCCTTGATGCGGAAATCCTTGGTTTTAAGGTTGTATGTATTATTTGATTTATTTGATGCTTGTTAGAATTGTATAAATCATTAAATATTCACTTTGACTAACGAACGAATATGTGTGACTTTGTTTGATCGACTATTGCACAGGCCCTATAATCGTTTACAATATCAGCTCGCATGGGATATGTCACAACTAAGCTTCAGATTCTGGGGGCACTTTATGATGCACAAAAGATTTACTATCCGCTCCTCGCTGCTATTGGTGTTCCTGGTAAGTCATTATTTCGGCAATTAATTCTGTAAACCATGTTTATCTGTATTTATTTTCCTTGACCTTCAGACCCGGTCATTAATTGCATTCAGTGTAATCCTCTTGTTCAGTGTCTGACAATGCGCCTTGTTTCCTTCATGTAACATGTGAACAGTTGCCGATTCACTGGTCCCAGTTCAATGAACACTATATCCTTTTTATGACTTTTTTCAACTGATGGTCATTTTTTAGGATTTGACTGTTATTTGAGTCTCGTACACAAGGAATGTTGGTGGACGATTCTCTTTATTGAACAGCTTGCCCTCTGCTCTCTGCACTGAACCCGAGTATCGGATCAGAAATATGTGTTCACAGGTAACAGGAGTTTTCAGGTCTGCTGGTTATAGTTAATGACACTGATCTGTGGAAACCAGCGCTCACAGTCAGATCACCAATACACTCTGAAATATTGGACAATATCCAATAATGATTCAGCTCCAGGCAGCTGTCTTACTTTCAACCGTCTGCCACTCTGCCTTATGGTCATTGGTGCTGGATGGTCAGGACAGGCTTTAAACTATAATATATGTTCCAGTAAATTGTTTATTCAGTTATGTTTGAGTTGATTTATTTCCACTGTTTTGATTTAGTCCCGTTCCCTTGGGCCACATTACAGGAGATCTCAGTGATGTCCACATGGACTATCTAACATTTACTGTTGAAGCGCATTGGGACCTTTCACTATGTTAAAGGCGCTATATAAATGCAAATTGTTGTTGTTTATTCAATTATGTTTGAATTGATTTATTTCCTTTTTTTTATTCAATCCCATTTCTTCAAATCACTTTGAAATTCCCAACTGTTTCATCTTTGACCCTCCATTCGCCACGATACTTCTGCAGATACTGATTTGATGAATCTCACCTTCATCTCCACCTTTGATACCCTTGACCCCAGTAAACACCTTCCACTCTCTCACCCTGTTCGTTCTCCTTGGCACGACTCTCACTGTTGCTCGCTTCAGTCCGAGGCGCCCAGATTTGAACACTTATGACGTACATCTGGATTGGCCATTTATCGCCAGATCTCGCTGGACCTCATCAAGCACTATCGGGACCTGCTCTCCTCTGTGAAAACTCCTCACTATTCCAGGATCACCCTGGAATGCAGAGATGACCCCGGCTTCTCTTCACTACAAACCGCCTTCTGAAACCCCTCTCCCCTGTCCCCTCCACCCTCACTTTCAACAAGTGCGAGGAGCTGATGGACTTCTTTGTCACTAAGATTGAGACCATTCATTCAGCTGCCTCTGCCGCTACTCTCCCTTCCCCTTGCCCACCGAGCCAAACTTCCCCAAGGTCCCCGCGCCCCAGCCCTAGCCCTGAATCCACATCTTTCTCTAGTTTCTCTTCTATCTCCCCTCATGCCCTCTCCGAGCTCGACTTCACCAAAAAACAATCTGCTGCTCCCTCGTCCCCTTTCCCACTAAACTGCTGACTACCAACCTTGACTTCCTGACCCCGGTGCGAACTGATAATGAAAACGAATGTACCGTTATCGTTCAAATAAAGTCACACGTATGTTGGAGGTTCGTAAATCAAAATGATTATTTAATGAATTAAACAATTCTCACAAGCATCAACCAAATCAAATATTACATACAACCTTAAAACCAAGGATTTCAACATCAAGGCAGAAGAGCGATCAGCTCTCTCTCTCTCTCTTGAAGTTTTCTTCTTTTGTTGTTGGACGTCCTTCCTCCAGGTGAAGCTTCTTAAGGTTCCTCCAAATGCATTAAAGAATCTGCCACGATGTCCCATCTTTATATGATTTTGCCAGTTGGGGTGTGAGTAAAAGTTAAGAGAAGTTCCATTTTGGCCACTCACACACTGTTGCATTAATGATGGACGGTTTGCTGGGTCACTCAAAACCATGTGGCCCCAGGTGCAGCCTTTCTACCGTGTGAAACCACCGAGTGAAACCACCGTGTTAAACCACCGTGTGAATCCTCCTGCAGCCTCTCGGCCGTCTGAAACCAGGTGTAAGTAACTTGAATTGTCTCTTCCAAGGATTTCGAACTCTCTCAGCATTGTTTTTCCAAGTTGTTATCTGTTGAGCTTCTTATTAGTTGTTTTGAGAACCAAAGCCAGTTTGCATCTAAATGAATTTTTTGCATCTGTTTTCACTATGGAGAAGGACGATGTAGACATAGAAATACGGCAGGGGGACTGTGATCTTCTCGAACATATTAACATCGAGCGGGAGGAGGTATTGGCGGTTTTAGCAGGCCTAAAAATGGATAAATCCCCAGGCCCGGACGAAATGTATCCCAGGCTACTGTGTGAGGCAAAGGAGGAGATTGCGGGGGCTCTGACACATATATTCAGAACCTCTCTGGCCACAGGGGATGTGCCAGAGGACTGGAGAACCGCTAATGTACTACCATTATTCAAGAAGGGGAGTAGCGAAAAACCGGGGAACTACAGGCCAGTGAGCCTAACATCAGTGGTAGGAAAATTATTGGAAAAAATTCTGAAGGACAAAATTAGTCTCCACTTGGAGAAGCAAGGATTAATCAGGGATAGTCAACATGGCTTTGTCAAGGGAAGATCATGTCTGACTAATTTGATTGAATTTTTTGAGGGGGTGACTAGCCGTGTGGATGAGGGTAACGCAGTGGATGTGGTATACATGGATTTCAGTAAGGCCTTCGATAAAGTCCCGCACAGGAGACTGGTCAAGAAGGCACGAGCCCATGGGATCCAGGGTGCCTTGGCACTTTGGATACGAAACTGGCTTAGTGGCAGAAGGCAGAGGGTGATGGTCGAAGGTTGTTTTTGTGACTGGAAGCCTGTGGCCAGTGGGGTACCACAGGGATCGGTTCTGGGTCCCTTGCTGTTTGTGGTCTACATTAATGACTTGGATATGAATGTAAAAGGTATGATCAGTAAGTTCGCTGATGATTCAAAAATTGGTAGGGTGGTAAAGAGTGAGGAGGATAGCCTCAGTCTGCAGGACGATATAGATGGGTTGGTCAGATGGGCGGAACAGTGGCAAATGGAATTTAACCCGGAAAAGTGCGAGGTGATGCACTTTGGAGGGACTAACAAGGCAAGGGAATACACAATGAATGGGAGGACCCTAGGCAAGACAGAGGGTCAGAGGGATCTTGGTGTGCAAGTTCACAGATCCCTGAAGGCGGCAGAACAGGTAGATAAGGTGGTAAAGAAGGCATATGGGATACTTGCCTTTATTAGCCGAGGCATAGAATATAAGAGCAAGGAGGTTATGATGGAGCTGTATAAAACACTGGTTAGGCCACAGCTGGAGTACTGTGTGCAGTTCTGGTCGCCACACGACAGGAAGGATGTGATCGCTTTGGAGAGGGTGCAGAGGAGATTCACCAGGATGTTACCAGGGCTGGAGCGCTTCAGCTATGAAGAGAGACTGGGAAGATTGGGTTTGTTTTCCTTGGAGCAGAGGAGGCTGAGGGGGGACATGATTGAGGTGTACAAAATTATGAGGGGCACAGATAGGATGGATACTAAGGAGCTTTTTCCCTTCGTTGAGGGTTCTATAACAAGGGGACATAGATTCAAGGTAAAAGGCGGGAGGTTTAGAGGGGATTTTAGAAAGAACTTTTTCACCCAGAGGGTGGTTGGAGTCTGGAACTCACTGCCTGAAAGGGTTGTGGAGGCAGGAACCCTCACAACATTCAAGAAGCATTTGGATGAGCACTTGAAATGCCATAGCATACAAGGCTACGGACCAAATGCTGGAATATGGGATTAGAGTAGACAGGGCTGATGGCCGGCGCGGACACGATGGGCCGAAGGGCCTCTATCCGTGCTGTATGACTCTATGACTCTATGACTCTATGAAACTTCTCGAAGCTTCTACACACCGTTACTTTCATTCTTATCAGTTGTTGTTGAAAACCGAATCTTCTCAAAGTTTCTGCACATTGCTGCCTTTGCAGTTTAAACTTACAATGTCCAAATGTAATGCCCAAAGGGGTAAAGTTAAATCTTTCATTCACGGTTCTCTCTTGTCTGGTAGTGTCACCCTCCTCAAATCTGCCGTCATCACCCCATCCTCAAAAAACCCATCCATGACCCCTCTGTCCTTGCAAATTACAGCCCCCATCTCCAAGCTCCCATTCCTCTCCTGGAACCTGTTGTCGCATCTCAAATACGTGCCAATCTTTCCTACAACTGCATTTGGAACCTTTCCAATCAGGTTTCCACCCTGATTCATCACTGAAGCGGCCCTAATCAAAGTTTCAAATAACATCCCATGTGACTGACCGTGGTAAACTATCCCTCCTCATCCTTCTCGACCCGTCTGCAGCCTTTGACACGGGTTACCACACCATCCTCCTCCAACGCCCCTCGTCCTTGTCGAACTGGGTGGGACTGACCTCGCGTGTTTCCATTCCTATCAATCGGGGCTGAGCCAGAGAATCTCCTGCAATGATTCATCTTCCCGCCCCCACACCGTTATCTCTGGTGTCCAACAAGGAACAATCCTTGACCCCTTCCTATTTCACATATTCAAGCTTTCCCTCGGCGACATCATCCAAAACACAAAGTCAGATTCCACATGTAACTGACACACCCAGCGATACCTCACCACCGCCTCTCTCGACCCCATCGCTCTCTCTGATTTGTCACACTGCTTCTCCGACATCCAGTCCTGGATGAGCAGAACGTTCATCCAATTAGGAAGACTGAAGCCCCTATCACAAATTCCATTCCCTCGCTACTGATTCCATCCCCCTCCCTGGCCACTTTGAGGCTGAACCGGACTAGTAGGCGTTCTGTTTGGCCCTGAGCTGAACTTCTGACCCCATATCCTCTCCATCACCAAGACCGCCTACTTCCACCTCCCTAACATCTCCCGTCTCCGCCCCTGCCTCAGCCCATCTACTGCTGAAATCCTGACCCATGGTTTTGTTACCTCCAGAGCCGACTATTCCAATGCTCTCCCGCCTACCCCCTCCATAAATTTCAGCTCATCCAAAACTCTGCTGCCCGTATCCCAAATCATACCAAGTCCCGTTCACCCATCACCCCTATGCTTGCTGACCTACATTGTCTCCCGGTCGAGCAACGCCTCGATTTACAAATTCTTATCCTCATGTTTCATAGATTCACATAGAATTTACATCTCACAAACAGGCCAATCGGCCCAACTGGCCAATGTTGATGTTTATGCTGCACATGAGACTCCTCCCATTCAACTTCATCTCACCATATCAGCATATCCT
This sequence comes from Heptranchias perlo, assembly GCF_035084215.1. Lineage (NCBI taxonomy): Eukaryota > Metazoa > Chordata > Chondrichthyes > Hexanchiformes > Hexanchidae > Heptranchias > Heptranchias perlo. The sequence goes on along the minus strand of NW_027139581.1, from coordinate 3,626,906 downwards.
TCTATTCCTTTCTCCCTCATGTACTTCCCCTTAAATGCATCTATTCTATTCGTTTCAACTATTCAATGTGGTAGCGAGTTCTACATCCTAACCACTCTCTGCATAAATACGTTTCTCCTGAATTGTTTATTGGATTATTGGTGACTATCTCATATTTATGTCCCCTAGTTTTGTTCCCCCTCTCCCACATATGGAAACGTCTTCTCTACGTCTATCCTCTCAAGTGCTTCATAATTTTAAAGATCTGTATTATGTCACCCCTCACCCTTCTCTTTCCTCGACAAAAGACCCACAGCCTGTTCAACCTTTCATGATAAGTATATCCTGTCAGTTCTGACATCATCCCTGTAAATCTCTTCTGCACCCTTTCCAGTGCATCTATTCCCTTTTTATAATATGGATTCCAAAACTGTGCACAATCGTCCAAGTGTCGACTAACCATTAGTTATAAATCACTGGTCAGGCCTCAGCTCTCCAATTGTGTCCAATTCTGGGCACCACACTTTAGGAAGGATGTCAAGGCTTTGGAGGGGGTGCAGAGGAGATTTACTAGAATGGTACCAGGGATGAGGGACTTCAGTTATGTGGAGAGACTGGAGAAGCTGAGATTGTTCTCCACGTGTTCAAATCCCTCCGTGGATTCTCCCCTCCCTGTCTCGGTAACTCTGTGTTCCTCCAACTCTGGCCTCTTGTATCATTGGTCCCGACCTCTTTTGGGTCTATCCTGCTGGTGGGACAAGATGAAGATGGACGAATCAGCGATGTTTGCTCATGGACATGATTCTGTGAGTACGATTATGTCAGGCTGTTCCTGAACTCGTTTTAGGGAAAAATTTTCAACGTGAGAACCATCCCTCAGATGTTATTGAAGAGAACTTTGAAGGGCCGAACGTGCTGAGATTGGTTTACTTTTACGATCCCTTGGTCGCTGATGGCAGATCCATCGGAATGTATTGCTATTACTGAAACTTGTGACGATTGTTTACAATTGGCTGCCTTGCTGGATAACATCAGAGGACATTAAAAGTCGACCAATGGTTTGGGTCTGGAGTTACATGTCGGTCTGACTGGGTAGAATGGGAGGCAGCGGGGTTTTACAAACCATCCCGCAGTTCTTCACGTCTATTTTTTTGATAAAATTACCAGGTTTGATCAATTGAATTTCACGATTTGCCTTGGTGGGATTTGAAAAACCGACTCCAGGATTATTCCCCCAGTACCAGGACATTCCCGCTGAAACATCACCTGCCTCCGCCCCAACATCAACACATGAAACCCTCAACCAAATCTTTATCACCTCCAGACTCGATGATCAAAATACACCCCCGGCTGGTCTCCCATCCTCCATCTTCTGTAAACTTCAGTTCATCCAAAACTATGCTGCCTGTATCACATCCCACAAAACTCCGGCCCACACTTCAATCTCAACTCTCCAGTCCTGTGAATCCAGTGTCTTACCCACATGCCTCGTCGTGCACTCCACCAGTGGTGGCCGTGACTCCAGTCTCTTGTCCACCCTCCTCTCCCTTCACTCCATCAGTGGTGGCCGTGACTCCAGTCTCTTGTCCACCCTCCTGTCCCTTCACTCCACCAGTGGTGGCCGTGACTCCAGTCTCTTGTCCCCCCTCCTCTCCCTTCACTCCACCAGTGGTGGCCGTGACTCCAGTCTCTTGTCCATCCTCCTCTCCCTTCACTCCACCAGTGGTGGCCATGACTCCAGTCTCTTGTCCATCCTCCTCTCCCTTCACTCCATCAGTGGTGACCGTGACTCCAGTCTCTTGTCCACCCTCCTGTCCCTTCACTCCACCAGTGGTGACCGTGACTCCAGTCTCTTGTCCATCCTCCTCTCCCTTCACTCGATCAGTGGTGGCCGTGACTCCAGTCTCTTTTCCATCCTCCTCTCCCTTCACTCCATCAGTGATGGCCGTGACTCCAGTCTCTTGTCCATCCTCCTCTCCCTTCACTCCACCAATAATGGCCATGACTCCTGCCTCATGTCCATCTTCCTCTCCCTTCACTCCACCAGTGGTGGCCGTGACTCCAGTCTCTTGTCCATCCTCCTCTCCCTTCACTCCACCAGTGGTGGCCGTGACTCCAGTCTCTTGTCCATCCTCCACTCCCTTCACTCCACTCGTGGTGGCCGTGAGTTGAGCCGCGGACGTCTCACGTTCTGAAATTTTCTCCTTAAACTCTTCTTCCTCTCCACCTCCATCTCCCCCTTTAAGACCCTCCTATACACCCAAGCTTTCGTTCACAGCTCCGAATCTCTCATTCTTTGACTTGGCGTCCATTTTCATCACGCCTCTGTGAAGTTCGTTGGGATGTTTGTTAAAGCAACTGTATGGTACAAATTGCAGTGAAATTAATTATTGATTGAATCACACTTCAAAACTAAGCCACTGGCTGTGAAGCGCTTTGGGACGTTCTGAGTTCGTGAAAGGCGTGATATAAATGCAAGATTTTCTTGCATTCAAGTGATCATTTTAGAAATGGAACAATTTCCCCTCGGAGGGAATCACAGCCAAGTCCAAATATGCTGACCCAAAGTCCACACATGCGCAGTTTCCAGCAGGGAAACAGGACAGTGATCAGGACTCGGAACCCTGGGTTATTTCCCTCCTAACCCAAGGTCATTGAGGCCATTGTAACTTCCAACTGCCGACCCAGTACAGGCCCTGGATTGGAGTTGGGGCCTGCTGGTGGTTTTGGTTTCCTGCTACACCAGGGCGGTGCTTTAAAACAAATCCTCTCCACAGCAGAACGTTCTGCCACAGATAAAAGAATTAGATTCTCGCCCTGGATTCAATAATAACGCTGAACATTTCACCCTGAATTCGACCAGGCTGCTGCTTTTACTCTCAGGCTGAAGTACAATTCCCTATTTTTCTCTTCCTTACAGTAAACTTAGTGACAATTGTGATCCTGTCTCGAGGAAGGTGCGGTCTCTCCAAATGTGTCACCCGATACCTGGTGTCCATGGCAGCGGCCGATCTACTGGTCGTTATCACTGATCTGATATTCAGGCAAATTCCTATTCTTTATTGGGATAAGTTTGAGTTCATTTGGGACTTTAAAGTGTGTAATATTCACGCCGTCCTGCTTTACGCAGTCACAGACTGTTCTGTCTGGTTCACAGTCACTTTCACCTTTGATCGATTTGTGGCCATTTGTTGCCAGAAGCTGAAAACAAAATATTGCACCGAGAAAACGGCGGCTGTGGTTCTGGGAACAGTGAGTGTGCTGTTCTGTGTGAAGAACACTTTCTGGTTCTTTATGTATGGAGGTGAATATTGGTTTAGTAATTCTCCCTGGTTTTGTTATGTATCAGATTATGTTATTTATTCACAGGTGTGGACAGTAATTGAATTCCTTCATTATATTTCAACCCCATTTGTTCCATTTGTTCTGATTCTGCTGCTCAATGCTTTAACCGTCAGACACATTTTAGTGTCGAGCAGAGTCCGCAGGAGACTCCGGGCCCACAGCAGTGGGGAGAGTCCCAGTGACCCAGAGATGGAGAAGAGAAGGAAATCCATCATTTTGCTGTTTCTTATATCGGGGAATTTTATCCTGTTATGGGTGGTAATTCTGTTGTATTCTGTATGGAACCGATTGTATACATTGGACTTTATTCCTCTGTCTCCACCTGAATTTGTACAAGAACTGGGATTTATGCTCCAGCTCCTGAGTTGCTGCACCAACACGTGTATTTATGCCGTGACCCAGACTAAATTCAGAGAGGAGTTGAAGAATGTGGTGAAATATCCCTTTACTGGAATTGTTAAATTCATTAAATAATGAGAAGACTTTCCATCATCACAAGGTGTTGGTCTGGTTTTCTGCCCAATCCCCTCATCTCTGTGATACAAACACAGTGAGGCCGGTTTTCATCTTTCACCGCCCTGATGAAGTGACTAACCGGGACGGTAGATGTGGGGAAGTCCGCGGAGATCAGTCCCGCTTGATTCCGGCTGGTTTTGAGCCCCGCTAAGTCCTCTGGTGCGGCCTGGGGCGGGTTGATGAAGCTCCAGTCCGCCAGGCTCTTGTTTCATGTGTTTACACAAAGCGGGCGTGGCGGGGAAGGTCGCTGTGTCATTTTAGAGGCCCCAGGGGACAGGCCTCTGAGTACCCAGCAACCCCAGGGAAAAATTGGGGAAAAGGCCTCGGACCAACCTGCAGCCAGGGAGGAAGGCGTACAATTATCAGTGGTTTCAGCCTTTTAAAGGCCCCTGGTCTATCTGTCCCATGGACTTTTATGTAATTCACCAAATAAAATGTCCCTTTGAAGACTGCGGTTGGGGAGGATGAACTATGAACTGTACCCAGCTCACCCTGAACACATGCAGCCCATGGTGTGAGGACCAGAGAGTCATCTTTGAGTAATCATTTCACTTCTCCTCAGAGACATAGTTACCGGAGGAGGCCATTGAGCCCCTCCGGCTTGTTCCTCCTTCAATTCGATCATGGCTGATCTGAATCTGAACTCCATTTCCCCCTTGGTTTTGGAACCCTTAATACCCTCGCTTAGCAAAGATCTATCGATATCAGTTCTGAATTTTCAATTGACCCCAGTCGCAACAGCTTTTTGGGGAAGAGAGTTCCAGATTTCCACCATTCTTTGTGTGAAGAAATGCTTTCAGACATCAAGTCTGAACAGCCTAGCTGTAATTTTAAGGATACACCCACTTGCTGTGGACTCTCCCACCAGAGTTGATGTACAGGGTAAAATGTGATGATGTTCAGGGTATAAAGTGGTGATGCACAAGTTTTAAAATGGTGATGTACCAGGTAGAATGTAGTGATGTACAAGGTATAATGTGGTGATGTACAGGGTACAAAATGGCGATGTACCGGATATAAAGTGATGATTTACAAGGTATAAAGTGGTGATGTACAGGGTATAAAGTGGTGATGTACAGGGTATAAAGTCATGATGTACAGGGTATAAAGTGGTGATGTACAGGGTATAAAGTCATGATGTACAGGGTATAAAGTGGTGATGTACAGGGTATAAAGTGGTGATGTATTGGGTATAAAGTGGTGATGTACAGGGTATAAAGTGGCGATGTACCGGGTATAAAGTAATGATGTACAGGGTATAAAGTGGTGATGTACAGGGTATAAAGTGGTGATGTACAGGGTATAAAGTCATGATGTACAGGGTATAAAGTGGTGATGTACAGGGTATAAAGTGGTGATGTATTGGGTATAAAGTGGTGATGTACAGGGTATAAAGTGGTGATGTACAGGGTGTAAAGTGGTGATGTACAGGGTATAAAGTGGTGATGTACAGGGTATAAAGTGGTGATGTGCAGGGTATAAAGTGGTGATGTACAGGGTATAAAGTGGTGATGTACAGGGTATAAAGTGGTGATGTGCAGGGTATAAAGTGGTGATGTACAGGGTATAAAGTAATGATGTACAGGGTATAAAGTGGTGATGTGCAGGGTATAAAGTTGTGATGCACGAGGTATAAAGTGGTGATGTACAGGGTACAAAATGGCGATGTACCGGATATAAAGTGATGATTTACAAGGTATAAAGTGGTGATGTACAGGGTATAAAGTGGTGATGTACAGGGTATAAAGTCATGATGTACAGGGTATAAAGTGGTGATGTACAGGGTATAAAGTCATGATGTACAGGGTATAAAGTGGTGATGTACAGGGTATAAAGTGGTGATGTATTGGGTATAAAGTGGTGATGTACAGGGTATAAAGTGGCGATGTACCGGGTATAAAGTAATGATGTACAGGGTATAAAGTGGTGATGTACAGGGTATAAAGTGGTGATGTACAGGGTATAAAGTCATGATGTACAGGGTATAAAGTGGTGATGTACAGGGTATAAAGTGGTGATGTATTGGGTATAAAGTGGTGATGTACAGGGTATAAAGTGGTGATGTACAGGGTATAAAGTGGTGATGTACAGGGTATAAAGTGGTGATGTACAGGGTATAAAGTGGTGATGTGCAGGGTATAAAGTGGTGATGTACAGGGTATAAAGTAATGATGTACAGGGTATAAAGTGGTGATGTACAGAGTATAAAGTGGTGATGTACAGGGTATAAAGTGGTGATGTACAGGGTATAAAGTGGTGATGTACAGGGTATAAAGTGGTGATGTGCAGGGTATAAAGTTGTGATGCACGAGGTATAAAGTGGTGATGCACAGGTTATAAAGTGGTGATGCATTGGGTATAAAGTGGTGATGTGCAGGGTATAAAGTGGTGATGCACAGGGTATAAAGTGGTGATGTACAGTGTATAAAGTGGAGATGTACTGGGTATAAAGTGGTGATGTACTTGTTATAAAGTGGTGATATACAGGGTATAAAGTGGTGATGTACAGGGTATAAAGTGGTGATGTTCAGGGTATAAAGTGGTGATGTACAGGGTATAAAGTGGAGATGTACAGGGTATAAAGTGGTGATGTATTGTGTATAAAGTGGTGATGTACAGGTATTAAAGTGGTGATGTTCAGGGTATAAAATGGTGATGTCGTGGGTATAATGTGGTGATGCACAGGGTATAAAGTGGTGATGTACAGGGTATAAAGTGGTGATGTACAGGGTATAAAATGGTGATGTCGTGGGTATAATGTGGTGATGCACAGGGTATAAAGTGGTGATGTACAGGGTATAAAGTGGTGATGTACAGGGTATAAAGTGGTGATGTACAGGGTATCAAGTGGTGATGTTCAGGGTATAAAGTGGTGATGTACAGGGTATAATGTGGTGATGCACAGGGTATAAAGTGGTGATGTGCAGGGTATAAAATGGTGATGTCGTGGGTATAATGTGGTGATGCACAGGGTATAAAGTGGTGATGTACAGGGTATAAAGTGGTGATGTACAGGGTTTAAAGTGGTGATGTATCCGGTATAATGTGGTGATGTACAGGGTATAAAGTTGTGATGTACAGGGTATAAAGTGGTGATGTATTGTGTATAAAGTGGTGATGTACAGGGTATAAAGTGGTGATGTTCACGGTATAAAGTGGTGATGTACCAGGTATAAAGTGGTGATGTACCGGTTTTAAAATGTTGATGTACAGGGTATAAAGTGGTGATGTACCGGGTTTAAAATGTTGATGTACAGGGTATAAAATGATCTCCACACACATTGAACACAGCTCATCTTTCACTCCTGGACAATTGTAAAGAATTTTACAACACCAAGTTATAGTCCAACAATTTTATTTGAAAATCACAAGCTTTCGGAGGCTTCCTCCTTTCTCAGGTGCATGTGGCGGTCTATGCGATTTTTCGCTGTGGCCCGTCGGAACTGTCGATCGATGAGTCGAGCATCATATCCCGTTCTTATTAGGGCCTCAGAAGACTTACATGGGACGCAACCAACAGAGTACCCTTCATCATCCAGTACTTCCCCGGAGCGGTGAAACTGCGCCATGTTCTCTGCAGCCTTCAACATGTCATCAATGACGACGAACACCTCGCTATGGCCATCCCCACACCTCCACTACTCGCCTTCAAACAGCCACCCAACCTCAAACAGACCATCGTTCGCAGCAAATTGCCCAGCTTTCAGGAGAACAGCGTCCACGACACCACACAACCCTGCCACGGTAACCTCTGCAAGACATGCCAGATCATCGACACAGATACCACCATCACACGAGAGGACACCACCCCCCAGGTGCATGGTTCATACTCCTGTGACTCGGCCAACGTTGTCTACCTCATAAGTTGCAGGAAAGGATGCCCCAGAGAATGGTACATTGGCGAGACCATGCAGACGCTGCGATAACGAATGAACGGACACCGCGCAACAATCGCCAGACAGGAGGGTTCCCTCCCAGTCGGGGAACACTTCAGCAGTCAAGGACATTCAGCCACCGACCTTCGGGTAAGTGTACTCCAAGGCGGCCTTCGAGACACACGACAACGCAAAATCGTCGAGCAGAAATTGATTGCCAAGTTCCGCACCCATGAGGACGGCCTCAACCAGGATCTTGAGTTCATGTCACGCTACATGTAACCCCACCAGCAACAAAAGTTATCTGTTTTTAATATAATGGGTCATTTACTGTCTTTCTCTTCCTTCCGGATGTTTCTATCCTTCTGCCTCTCCTCCTCTGTTTTTTTTTTGGTTGTTTGTATATTCGGTGGCCCTATAGGTAACACCTCTCTGTCTGAACACTTTGATTGCCTTGGCAACGGGCAGTTGGAAAGACTGTCGGTAATCACCAGGTATTGTTCTGTGATTTATAAATGCGAAAGTTTCGAGGATTTCATTTCCACATACACCTGAGGAAGGAGGAAGCCTCCGAAAGCTTGTGATTTTAAAATAAAATTGTTGGACTATAACTTGGTGTTGTAAAATTGTTTACAATTGTCAACCCCAGTCCATCACCGGCATCTCCACATCATGACTTCCGGATAAGGCCCCGAGCTGTACACAACCCATAATATGCAGTGTTCTGTGAGGTTGTTTCCGAGGTTGGTTGCAAGGAACTGCATTATCAGTGATGTCATAAAGCTGTGACGGTTCCATGACACTGTCCCTGAGTATTGTGACATCACAGACGTGCCGTGCAGACCAGTCCCTGCTCTGTGTTTGACCGAGAATCATCATTTCAAACAGAGCTTCCCCTTCACACATCACCTTTGGTTTGAATGATGTCTGAAGGAAGCTGTCTGGGGCTCGGAGATACACAAACTTTACAATGAATCACTTGGTGTCCGTTTAGGGGAGACCCAACTTTAAAATGGTGCAGTGACATGCACATGTCATAGGATGAACCCCCTCTTATTGACTCCTTACTCTCCCCCTTCCCCTGCCCTCCGGGGAAGACAGTTACCGGCCCTCCTACCGTGTGAAAACCCCACAGAACGGCTGCTCACAGACACTCGGTCTGACTCCCAGACACAGAACTCTGTCCACAGACAGGTACACTTTGAGGGTCAGGGGGTGGGGATTACAGGGCTGATGTTACATTTCACGTGTCCGCCGCTCTCTATTTCACCTGACTCCATGCAGCAGTCTGTGATCTCCACAGAGGCAATGGGACACCAGTCAAGCAATGCCCACAGCCGGCACCTTCTGGACTGAGCGTCTGAAGTGAGACGGAGACACACGGCGGGGGGTGGTGGTGCAGGGGCAGGGGTGTATATTGCGGCTATCACGGGTATAATGAGTGGATAATGCAGTCAGGATCAGGAAGTCAGGCTTGTTTGCACGATCAGGGGCAGCTGATGGAGGGAGACCCCAGATCAGGAAACCTGAAATGTCCACAGTAAATCGACATGTGACCTCCACAGTACCTCGCCATGTGATCGCCCCTGTACCTCGTCATGTGATCGCCCCAGTGCCTCGCCATGTGATCCCCCCAGTACTACAGCATGTGATCTCCCCAATGCCCAATCATGTGATCTCCCCTGTTGTTCCCTGAAGTTGATCTTCCAGTTTCAGTGGTGGAGGTGAAAACCTCGAGTTAACCGAGGGAACTTCGACTGGAGAATCTGAGGTTTGTATGAAAGAAGTGAGTAATAACAAGGAAATTAATAAAAACTGATTCAATAAAAGAAAGAAACAGGCGAATTATACTAAAGTAAGCAATAAAAAGTGGCTAAAATAATGCAAATAAAACTCATCTGATCATCAATGTTAAATATTAAATATAAATCAGTTATCTCTGGAAATTGATAAATAAATAACTGCAAAGAAAGAATGAAATCTCCAAGACCTGATGGTTTTCCCTCAGGGTATTAAAGAAAACAGGTGGGGAAATTTCAGAAACATTCGTCATAGTTTCACAAAGCTCTCTGGACTCGGGAATTGTGCCTCTGGATATGAAAATTGAAAATGTCACTTCGTTATTTAAAGAGTGAGAGAGAAACAAGGAAAATATTTCATTTTAACATCCGTTGTGGGGAAGTTACTGGAATCTATCATCGGAGATAAAATGATTGAGGACTTGAACAAGTCTGAGCTGATCAAAGATAGTCAGCGAGTCAGCATGGATTTGTGAAGGTAGTTCATGCCTAACAAATCTAGTGGAATTTTTTGATGTCACTAACAGGGTGGACAGGGAGTGTCGATGGACATTGTCTGTGTGGACTTCCAGAAGGCATTTGATAAGGTTCAGCATAAGAGATAATTAGCAAAAATAAAAGTGCACAAAATTGATAGTGACCTTGTGACTTGGGTTGGAATTGGTGGGGAGGCAGGAGACAGAGAGTGGGGTTAAAGGAAATGTTCTTTGATTGGCGGGATGTGACAAGTGGTGATCCCCAGGGATCTGGACTGGGGTCTCAGCTTTTCACCATATTTATCAACAACTTGGATGAAGGAATAGCGAGTTTTATATCCAAGTTTGCAGATGCCACTAAGTTAGGAGGCACAGTAAATTGTGTAGATGGGAACAGGAAGTTACAAAGAGACAGATTACGTGAGTGGACAAGACTGTGGCAGATGGAGTTCAGTGTGGGGAAGTGTGAGATCATCCACTTTAGATGCAAGAAGGAAACATTGGAGTATTTTCTTAAAGTGAGAGACTGGGAACTGTGAAGGAGCAAAGGGATTTGGGTGTCCTTGTACACAAATCACTAAAAGCTAGTGCACAGGTACAAAAAGTAATCACAAAGTCTAATGGAATGTTGGCCTTTATCTCGAGGGCTGGAATACAAAGGGGAGGAAGTTATGCTTCAGTTCCACAGAGCCTCGGTCAGAGCCCCTCTGGTGTACTGATCCTCAACAAGGATATATTGGCCTTGGAGGGTGGACAGTGTAGATTCACCAGAATGATACTGGGGCTTGAAGAGTTCAGTTATGAGGACAGGTTGCAGAAACTTGTTTTGTATTCCCTTGAGTTTCGAAGGTTGAGGGGTGATCTGATCCAGGGATTTCAAATGATAAAGGGATTCGATAGGGCACAAATAGAAACTATTTTCTCTGGTAGGGGAATCCAGAACAAGAGGGCATGACCTTAAAATTAGAGCTCGGGCGTCTCGGAGTGAAATCAGGAAGCTCTTTATCACACACGGGTCGTGGAAATCTGCTCAGGCTGATTGAAGTGGACCCTGTGATATAATAGAATTTTCTGTCCTCTCAGACTTCGACATTTTGCAGATCCATCTTTTAAAAAGTTGTAGGAACTCAGTTCTAAGATGGATTCCACTCACTTTGTAATGAGTCCTCGATCGGCTTGTCTTATCATCGAGATATCAAGGATCAGACACACTGTGTTTAAAAGAAAGCTGGTTTATTTGACACTTATCCAGAATATTAAGCTCCAGCCCAGTTATAGGGCTTATTAGCATCAGCAACAGACCCCAACTTCCAGAATGAACATGGTTCAGTCGTGGACGTGATTAACAGCGGCAATAACAGCAGAATCCAACCCCTGCACTCACAGGTGAATTCATTGTTATCTCAGCAGTTTGGATGACTGAGTGAATCCCTTCCAACAGACAGCTCTGTGTGTGGGAAGGGATTCACTCAGTCATTCCATCTAGTCTCATTGAACACCAACTAGTTCACACTCATAAGAAACCTTTTAAATATTCTGACTGTGAGAAGAGCTTTAAAAGCACAAACGGACTGCTGACACACCAGCGAGTTCACATTGGTGAACGGCCTTTCCCCGGTGTGACTGTTGATGAGTTTCCAGTTCCAACGGGTAATTGAATCCCTTCCTACAGTCCCCACATTTCCACGGTTTCTCCGTGGTCCGGGTGTCCTTGTGTCTCTCCAGGTTGGACGTTCAGTTGAAGCCTCGTCCACACACAGAACACGTGGACGGTTTCTCCCCCCTGTGAATGTTGCGATGCTTTTTCAGGCTGTGTAACTGGTTAAAGCTCTTTCCACAGTCAGTGCACTGGAACACTCTCACTGGGGTGTGTGTGTCTCGGTGATTTTCCACTCACACTGATGTTTGAAATCTTCTCCCACAGACGAAACAGACAAACATTTCTCCTTCCACATTGAAAGGCCGATGATATTCAGGTCCTGATGAATCGAGTGACTGTCAGATCTTGATGTGATGTTTGGTTTGAGTTTCCCGTTTACAAATCCTGCCCTTCTAATACCCTGTAAAGGAGTTTACAAAAATCATCATTGTAAATACAGGATAGAAATTCAGCACAGGCAAACATAGAAACTTAGAAACTAGGAGCAGGAGTAGGCCATTCGGCCCTTCGAGCCAGCACCGCCGTTCAATATGATCATGGCTGATCCTCTATTACAACACCATAGTCCCGCTCTCTCCCCATACCCCTTGATGCCTTTTGCGTCTACGAATCTATCTAGCTCCTTCTTAAATATATTCAGTGACTTGGCCTTCTGTGGTAGAGAATTTCACAGGTTCACCACCCTCAGAGTGAAGAAATTTCTCCTCATCTCAGTCCTAAATGTCCTACCCTGTAACCTGAAATGTGACCCCTCGTTCTGGACCCCCACCCTCCCCCCCCCAACCAGGGGAAGCATCCTCCCTGCATTCAGTCTGTCCAGCCCTATGCTTCAAGGAGATCCCCTCTTATTCTTCTAAACTTGAGTGAATACAGGCCGAGTCGACCCAATTTCTCCTCATATGACAGTCCTGCCATCCCAAGAATCAGTCTGGTGAACCTTCGCTGCACTCCCTCAATTGCAAGTATATCCTTTCTTAGGTAAGGAGATCGAAACTGCACACAATACTCCAGGTATGGCCTCACCAAGGCCCTGTATAACTGCAGTAAGACTTCCTTGCTCCTGTACTCAAATCCACTTGCAATGAAGGCCAACATACCATTTGCCAGTTTCTAGTTTCTATGAACCATTCTTTCCTCTCTTATTCCCCCAGACTGTAAATCCCTTTCCCACAAACTCTCCCTCCTCCCTGTGCTGAAATCCAAACCCATCTCACTCTCTCTAACGTACTTTTCCTCTGCTCCCAGTTTTCTCCCTCCCTCCACTCTGGTTGGGTTCAGTTCTACACCCCGTGTGCAGAATGAGAATAAAATGAATAAGTAATTATGATCTGGAATGAGCTGCCTGGAAGGGTGGTGGATGCAGATTCAATCGTGGCTTTCAAAAAGCAATTCGATAAATATTTGTAAGGAAAAAAAATGCAAGGCTGTGGGGTAAGAGCGGAGGAATGGGACTGACTGGATTGTTCTTACAAAGAACCAGCACAAGCTTCATAGGCTGAATGGCCTCCTGTGTTGTCACCATTCTATGATTCTATTCAATGATTTTCTCTCCTGGTCATTGAGAACCTGAAGCCCCGCCCACTCTTTGTTCAGGTCATTCGGACACTGAAGCCCCGCCCGCTCTTTGTTCCTGGTCACGGGGACACTGAACCCCGCCCACTCTTTGTTCCTGGTTATTCGGACACTGAAGCCCCGCCCACACTTTGTTCCTGGTTGCTGGGACCCGAAAGCCCCGCCCACTCTTTGTTCCCGGTCAGGGGTCCCTGAAGCCACGCCCACTCTTTGAACGTGGTCACTGGGAGCCTGAAGCCCCGCCCACTCTTTTTACCTGGTCACTGGGACCCTGAATCATAGAAATCATAGAATCGTCGAAGTTTACAGCACACAAGGAGGCCATTCGCCCATCATGTCTGTGCCCACCGAAAAAGAGCTATCCAGCCGAACCCCACCTTGCAGCACTTGGTCCGTAGCCTTGTAACTTATGGCACTTCAAGTGCACATCCAAGTACTTTTTAAATGCTATAATGGTTTCTGCCTCGACCACTCTTTCAGGTAGTTAGTTCCCGACCCCCGCCACACTCTGGGTGAAAAGATTTCTCCTCAGCTCCCGTCTAATCCTTTTACCACTCACTTTAAATCAGTCACCCCTTGTTATTAACCTCTCTGCTAAGGGAAATAAGTCCTCACTATCCATTCTATCATACATTGACCACCCACTGAGTGAAGAATTTTCTCCTCATCTCAGTCCTAAATGACCGACCCCTTATCCTGAGACTATGCCCCCGAGTTCTAGACTCTTTAACCAGGGGTAACAGCCTCTCAGCACCTACACTGTCAAGCCCTCTCACAATCTTATACGTTTCAATGAGATTGCGAGTGGCACTTCCTTTCCATCTTAAAAAACAACTTGTTCGGAACATAGGAATATCGAAACAGGATTCGGCCATTCAGCCCCTCGAGCCTGCTCCACCATTTGATAAGATCATGGCTGATCTGTGATCTAACTCAATACACCTGCCTTTGGCACATATCCCTTAATACCTTTGGTTGCCAAGAAGCTATCTATCTCAGATTTAAATTTAGCAATTGAGGGAGCATCAATTGCCGTTTGTGGAAGAGGGTTCCAAACTTCTACCACCCTGTGTGTGTAGAAATGTTTTCTAATCTCGCTCCTGAAAGGTCTGGCTCTAATTTTTAGACTGTGCCCCCTACTCCTAGAATACCCAACCAGCGGAAATAGTTTCTCTCTATCCACCCTGTCTGTTCCCCATATTATCTTGTAAACTTCGATCAGATCACCCCTTAACCTTCGAAACTCGAGAGAATACAACCCCAATTTTTGTAATGTCTCCTCGTAACTTAACCCTTGAAGTCCTGGTATCATTCTAGTAAACCTACGCTGCACTCCCTCCAAGGCCAATATGTCCTTCTGAAGGTGTGGTGCCCAGAACTGCTCACAGTACTTCAGGTACGGTCCAACCAGGGCTTTGTATAGCTGCAGCATAACTTCTGCCCCCTTGTACTCTAGTCCTCTGGATATAAAGGCCAGCATAAAGGCCTTATTGATTATTTTCTGATTGTTCCAAGTGTTGCCAGCTTATTATCGGGTCGGCCACACAAAAAAATGGGGCCTCGTAAGTTTCCTTCATAATGACAGGCCTGAACTCGAGTTAGAAAACACAGTTCGAAAACATTTCGCAATTAAACCAGACTGGGCGGGGAGGGGCTGAGGTGCGAGTTAGTGAAGGAAACTTGGCGACCAGCGGACATCACTCCATGGCTGAGGGTCCGGGCACTCGGGTTCCTGCATAATTTATTTATCAATGTATTTATTAATTTCGTTCATTGACCCTCCGGCCCCAATCCCGATTGGAGGTAAAATAATGTTCCGGACACGAATTCGGGCCTTCAGTGGTGATGTGCTTACCCAGAATTCCCCCGCGCGGCAGAATGAGCCCTTTTGACAACTGCAGGCGCCTGGTGAGCAGACTCTGGCCTCTGAGCATGCGCAGTACGAATGTTGGCGGCTGACTGAGGCAGAACAGACGCGTCGGTTTCCGGTCGGAGATGGTGGGCATGGTGGAGGAATAGGACCTGTGGGTGGGCAGGGAAGCTTAAAAACACCTAGTGTAGGCCTCAGGCTCTGAATAAGAGCCCACAGGCTCCGTCCAGGGAATTGCGAGATGAATGGATACATAGATTTATAAAGACAGATGGATAGATGGATGGATGGATAGATCGAGAAAGAAAGATAGATGGAGAGATGAATGGATGGGTGGATGGAGAGAGAAAGATAGATAGAGAGATGAATGGATGGATGGATGTTTCGTTAGAGAGATAGATAGATGGATTGTTAGAGAGATAGATAGATAGATAGATAGATAGATAGATAGATAGATAGATAGATAGATAGATAGATAGATGTATGGATGAATAGATAGATACAGAGAGAAAGGTAGATACATAGATAGATGGATGGATTTATATGGAGAGAAAGATAGATAGATAGATGGATGGATGGAGGAATAGACAGAGAGATGGATGGATAGATCGAGAGAGAAAGATAGACAGATAGATGAATGAATGGATCGATAGATAGAGAGATAAATTAATGGATGGATGTTTCGTTAGAGAGATAGATAGATGTATGGATGGATACATAGAGAGAGAAAGATACATCCATAGATAGATGGATGGATGTATATATAGAGAAAGACAAATAGATAGATGGATGGATGAATAGATGGAGAGATAGATAGATGAGTGGATGGATAGATAGAGAGAGAACGAAATACAGATAGATCAATAAATGGATAGATAGATAGAGAGAGTATGACAGTTAGATAGATGCATGGATGGATAGATTGAGAGAGATAGATAGATAGACAGATAGATGTATGGATAGATAGAAAGAGATAGATGGATGGATAGAAAGAGAGATAGATAGATAAGTGGGTGGATAGATAGAGAGATAGATAGATGGATGGATGAACATATAGATAGATAGATGTACGGATGGGTAGAGAGATAGATAGATGGATGTATGTATATATAGAGAAAGACAAATAGATAGATGGATGGATGAATGGATGGAGAGATAGATAGATGAGTGGATGGATAGATAGATAGAGAACGAAATACAGATAGATCAATAAATGGATAGATAGATAGAGAGAGTATGACAGTTAGATAGATGCATGGATGGATAGATTGAGAGAGATAGATAGATAGACAGATAGATGTATGGATAGATAGAAAGAGATAGATGGATGGATAGAAAGAGAGATAGATAGATAAGTGGGTGGATAGATAGAGAGATAGATAGATGGATGGATGAACATATAGATAGATAGATGTACGGATGGGTAGAGAGATAGATAGATGGATGTATGTATATATAGAGAAAGACAAATAGATAGATGGATGGATGAATAGATGGAGAGATAGATAGATGAGTGGATGGATAGATAGAGAGAGAACGAAATACAGATAGATCAATAAATGGATAGATAGATAGAGAGAGTATGACAGTTAGATAGATGCATGGATGGATAGATTGAGAGAGATAGATAGATAGACAGATAGATGTATGGATAGATAGAAAGAGATAGATGGATGGATAGAAAGAGAGATAGATAGATAAGTGGGTGGATAGATAGAGAGATAGATAGATGGATGGATGAACATATAGATAGATAGATGTACGGATGGGTAGAGAGATAGATAGATGGATGTATGTATATATAGAGAAAGACAAATAGATAGATGGATGGATGAATAGATGGAGAGATAGATAGATGAGTGGATGGATAGATAGAGAGAGAACGAAATACAGATAGATCAATAAATGGATAGATAGATAGAGAGAGTATGACAGTTAGATAGATGCATGGATGGATAGATTGAGAGAGATAGATAGATAGACAGATAGATGTATGGATAGATAGAAAGAGATAGATGGATGGATAGAAAGAGAGATAGATAGATAAGTGGGTGGATAGATAGAGAGATAGATAGATGGATGGATGAACATATAGATAGATAGATGTACGGATGGGTAGAGAGATAGATAGATGGATGGATGGATAGAGAGAGAGATGGATAGATGGATAGCGAGATAGATAGAGAGATAGATAGATGGATGGATAGAGAGATAGAGAGATAGATAGATGGATGGATAGATAGATAGATGATTGGCTAGAAAGAGAGATAGATAGTTGGATGGACAGATAGACAGATGGATGGATAGATAGAGAGATAGATAGATGAATACCGAGATAGATAGATAGATTGATAGATAGAGAGATGGGTGGATGGATAGATAGTGAGAAAGATAGATGGATGGATAGGTACAGAGATAGATAGGTGGATGGAGGGGTGGATAGAGAGATAGATAGATGGATGGATGTATAAAGAGATAGATAGATTCTTCGAAATTCCCTTCGTTCCTCCCCATTCATCATTTTCTCCCATTGCCCTGCTCCTGTTAATCGCTGTGAGACGTTCTATTAGTTGGTGGACGCTTTTTGAATGCCAATTCTTGCATGGGCAATAATAAATAAAATTCAGAAAATTACTCTGGTGCATGTAGTGTGGTTCCTTCATCAGAAGATGGTGACAAAGATCTTTGTAAAACGGAACTGTACCGAAGCGCGCATCTCTGAACACATAAGGAACAGTTCACTGCACATTTTATTATCATCATCAATATTATCACCACTCGATCCACTTTGAAGGGGATATGGATTCAAACAGCAGGCGGAAACTAACGAGGACTTAATGTCAATTACATTTAAAAGATTCGAAATCGATCTTTGGAAGTGTCTGTTTGTGAGATCAGAGATTGGACACTGTGACAAGGGGCTAACTTGTGTAATGATAAAACAGCGGGGAGCAGTATATCAAATAAACACATCATTGCTAGTTTGTGTGAGTTCATAGAATGACAGAATCAGAGAAACATGCAGCACAAAAGGAGGCCTTTCTGCCCATCGTGCCGATGCTGGCTCTTTGAAAGAGCTATCCAATAAATCCCACTCCCTTGCTCTTTCCCCAGAGCTCTGCACTTTTTCCTTTTCAAGTATTTATCCAATTTCCTTTTGAAAGTTACTATTGAATCTGCTTCCACCACCCTTTCAGGCAGTGCATTCCAGATCATAATCACTCACTGCGTAAAAACAACTCTCCTCATCTCCCTCTTGGTTCATTGCCAATTATTTCATATCTGTGTCCTCTGGTTACAGACCCTCCTGACAGTGGAAACAGTTCCTCCCTTTCTACTCTATGACATCGCCTCATAATTTTAAACATCTCTATTAAATCTCCCCTTAACATTCTCTGCTCCGAGGAGAACAGTCCCTCCTACTCTAATCTCTCCACATAGCTGAAGTCCATCTTCCCCGGTCTCAATCTGGCAAACCTCCCCTGAAACCCTCACTAAGGCCTTGACATGCATCCTAAATCGTGGTGCCCAGAATTGGACACCATACTGTAGTTAAGCTGTAACCAGTGCTTTATAAGGTTGAGGATATCTTCTTTGCTTTTGTCCACTTTGCCACTATTTATAAAGCCACAATCCCGTATGGGATAAGCATAGTGAGAGAGGAAGTATTAATGGGTTTAACACCTTTGAAAGTAGATAAATCGCCAGGCCCGGATGAAATTTATCCCAGGCTGTTAAAAGAAGAAAGGAACGAAATAACGGAGGCTCTGACCATTATTTTCCAATCCTCTCTGGCTACAGGAGTGGTGCCCGAGGAGTGGAGGACTACTAACGTTGTACCGTTGTTTAAAAATGGAGAAAAGGATAGACCGAGTAATCACAGGCTAGTCAGCTTAAACTCGGTGGTGGGCAAATTATTGGAATCATTTCTGAGGGACAGGATGAACCATCATTTAGAAAGGCACGGATTAATCAAGGACAGTCAGCATGGGTTTGTTAAGGGAAGGTCGTGTCTAACTAGTTTGATTGAACTTTTTCAGGAGGTAACAAGGAGGGTCAATGAGGGCAGTGCGTTTGATGTGGTCCACATGGATTTTAGCAAGGCTTTTGACAAAGATCCACATGGCAGAGTGGTCAAAAAATTAAAAGCTCATGGAATCCAAGGGAACGTGGAAAGTTGGGTCCAAAATTAGCTGAGTGGCAGGATGCAAAGGGCATTAGTCAACGGGTATTTTAATGACTGGATGGCTGTTTCCAGTGGGGTTCTGCATGGCTCAGTACAAGGTCCTTTGCTTTTTTGTGGTATATATTAATGATTTAGACTTAAAAGTAGGGGGCATGACGAAGAAGTTTGCAAATGATACAAAAATTGGCCGTGTGTTTGCTTGTGAGGTGGAAAACTGTAGACGGCAGGAAAGTATCAATGGACTGGTCAGGTGGGCAGAACAGTGACAAATGGAACTCAATCCGGAGAAGTGTGAGGTAATGCATTTCGGGAGGACCATCAATGCAAGGGAATACACAATAAATGGGAGGATACTGAGAGATGTAGTGAAAGAGAGGGACCTTGGAGTGTATGTACACAGATCCCTGATGGCAGCAGTGCAGGTGGATAAGGTGGTTAAAAAGATATACGGGATACCTTCCTTTATTAGCCGAGGTATAGAATATAAGAGCAGGTAGGTTATGCTAGAACTTTATAAAACACTAGTTTGTCCACAGCTTGAGTACTGCGTACAATTCTGATCACCACATTACAGGAAAGATGTAATTGCACGAGAGAGGGTGCAGAGGACATTTAAAAGGATGTTGCCAGGACTGTTGAATTTTAGCTGTGAGGTAAGATTGGACAGGCAGCAGTTGTTTTCTTTGGAACAGAGGAGACTGAGGGGTGATTAAGTTGTGGTGTATAAAATAAGAGGGGCCCAGATAGAGTGGATAGGAAGGACCTATTTCCTTTAGCAGAGAGGTCAATAACCAGAGGTTATAGATTTAAAGTCATTGGTAGAAGGATTAGACGGTAGCTGAGGAATTTTTTTGTCAGCCAGAGAGTGGTAGGCGTCTCGAACTCAGTATCTGAAAGGATGATGGAGGCAGAAACCCTCATCACAGTTTTAAAAATTCTGGGATATTCACCTGAAGTGTCAGAATCTACAAGGCTACGGATCAAGTGCTGGGAAGTGGGCTTAGCCTGAGTAGCTCTTTTTCGGCCTGCACTTCAATGGTAGGCCAAATGGCCTCCTTCTGTGTCCTAAATGTTTCCATACTTCCATGTTTTTTTAATAGCCTTATCAACTTGTCCTGCCACCTTCAAAGATGTATGTGAATCCCCCGGTCTCTCTGTTCTTGCACTCCGTTTAATATTGAACCATTTCGTTTATATTGCCTCTCCTCCTTCGGAAGACGTGATAAGATGGCGCACAAATGCATATTCCTTCTTAGCAGCCAGTAATAGAAATGTCATTTCCAAGCTCATATTATCAATTGGTGTAAATGCCAATCGTGCCCACCAGGTGCCAGCAAACAATGAAGCCGAAAGATCCATGCAGTTTTTTACTTGCAGGTGGAGAATGCCTCACTTCTGCCACACTCAAACGAACTATGTGTAGATGAGTGCGGTGAATCAAATATTACTCTGAGACATGGACTGGATCAGGAAATGAGACATCAATTCCAGTACTGCAATAAAATGTAGTTCAGAGGTCTGACTCCAAACTTAAAACAGTCTTCAGCACGGGTTGTTGGCCTCAGTGCAGAGTGTGGGCGCTGGTTAAAAATAATCTGTTCAATTCAATCACATTGAACTTATAACAGATACATACAGTAATGAACTGAACGAAGTGTTCAAAATGTTAAAACGATTTAATAGTGTACATACGGAGAACCTGTTTCCTCTGGTGGGGGAATCAATAATGTGGAGACATAATCTTAAAATTACAGCTCGGCCGTTCGGGTCTGAAATCAGGAAGCACGTTTTCACACAAAGGGCAATTAAAATCTGGAACTCTCTCCTCGAAAGGCTGTGATTTCTGGGACAATTGGAACTTTCAGGACTGAGATCGATAGATTTTTGTTGGGTCAGGGTTTCAGGGGATGTGGAGCAAAGGTGGGCAAATGGAGGTGAGGTGAAAATCAACCATGATTTCATTGAAAGCAGAGCCGGCTCGAGGGGCTGAATGGCCTCCTCCTGTTCCTATGTTCCGAATAAAATTCCTGTAAATTTATCTGGACGGTTAATGGCATGAGATCATAATATTGCCTGATTGGAGTAAGGACAAACGGTGGAATGTAGTAATGACATTGGACAGTCTCTAGTGCAATCATAACAGAAACAGGGCCTGGTGTAACACCAACAGAGGCAGTGTCTAGTGTAATAATGACATTCGGCAGTGTCCAGTGTAATAATGACATTAGGCAATCTCTCGTGAAATCATAACAGAAACAAGATCTGGTATAACACTAACAGAGGCAGTGTCTAGGGTAATAATAAAGGAGCCAGATACCAGTGCAATACTAACAGATATGTGCGGTGATACTAACAGAGGTATTGCGAAATGTATCAGTGATGGAGATAATGCATAATGTAATAATAAACACAGGGTCTACAGTGTGAATAAAAGGCACAGGATCTGGTGCAGTAATAACAGAGGAATGGTCCAGAATAACATAATCAGTGACATGCACTATTGAAGTAATAACTGAAACAGGGTCTAGTGTAATGCAAACAGTTACATAGCTTACTGCAGTAATAACTGAGACAGAATCTGGTGTAAAATAGCCAGAGACATGGACTAGTGCAGTAATAACTGAGAGAGGGCCTCGTGCAATATAACAAGAGACATGGTCTAATGCAGTAATAACCGAGAAAGGGTTTTGGGTAAGAAATACAGTGACATTTTCCAGTGCAGTTATAATTCAAACATGGTCAAGTGTAACATAAACAGAGGCATGGTCTAATAGCAGTGCTAACTGAGGCAGGCTCTAGAGTAATATAAGCAGAGACATGGTCCAGTGCAGTATTAAATGAGACAGGGTCTAGTGTAATTTAAAGAGATACATGGTCTAATGCAATAATAACTGAGACATGGTTTTGGGTAAATTATACAGTGACATGTTGTAGTGCAGTAATAACTGAGGGAGGGCACAGTGTAACATAAGCAGAGACATGGTCTAGTGCAATATAAACAAAGACATGGTCTGGTGCAGCAATAAATGAGTCAGGCTATAGTGTACTATTAACAGAGGCATGGACTAGTGCAGTAATAACTGAGACATTGCTGAGTGTAACACAACGAGGGACGTGCTCTAGAGCATTAGAAACGAAGACATAATCTAGTACAGTATAAACAGATATGGACTAGTGCAGTAATATCTGAGACAGAGACCAGTGTAACATAACAAGGAACATGGTCCAGTACAGTAATAACTAAGATTATGGTCTCGAGTATTAGAAACGGAGACATAGTCTAATGCAGTAATAAATGAGACAGGGTCTAGTATAACATAAACAGAGACATGTTCTGGTGTAATATAAACAGAGGCATGGTCTAATTTAATACTAACTCAGAGAGGGTCTAGTGCAATATAAAGAGAGGCATGTTCTCGTGTAATGTAAACAGAGAATTGGTCTAGTGTAATGTAAAGAGAGACATGGTCTGTTGCAGTAATAACTGAGACATCGTCCAGTGTAACAAATGCAGTGACATGGTCTTGTGTAGTAAGAACTGAGACAGTGTCTCGTGTAATATAAACTGAGATACAGCCTCGTGCAGCAATAACGGAGACAGGGCCGAGTGTAATGTAAACAGAGACATAGTGAAGTGCAGTAATAACTGAAAGATGGTCTAGTGCAGTAATAACTGAGAGAGGACCTCGTGTAATATATACAGTGACATGGTCTAGTGTCGTATAACAGAAGCATGTTCCAGTGCAGAAATAACTGAGAGAGGACCTTGTGTAATATATACAGTGACATGGTCTAGTGCAGTATAACAGAGGCATGTTCTAGTGCAGAAATAACTGAGCGAGGGCCGAGTGTAATATCAACATATACTTGGCCGAGTGCAGAAGTAACTGAGACAGGGCTTAGTGTAATATAAACAGAGACTTGGTCCAGTGCAGTGATAAATGAGAGGGGACCTAGTGTAATATATATAGTGACATGGTCCAGTGTAGTATATCAAGAACATGTTCTAGTGTAGAAGTAACTGAGCGAGGGCCTAGTATAATATAAACAGAGACATGGTCTAGTGCAGTGATAAATGAGAGGGGACCTAGTGTATTATATACAGTGACATGGTCTAGTGTAGTATAACAGAGGCATAAAAACATAGAAACATAGAAAATAGGAGTAGGTATCGGCCATTCGGCCCTTCGAGCCTGCCGCACTATTCAATATGATCATGGCTGATCCTCTAACTCAATACAATTTTCCCGCTCTTTCTCCATACCAGTTGATGCCTTTTATGTCTGAAAATCAATCTAGCTCCTTCTTAAATATATTCAGGGATTTGGCCTCCACAGCCTTATTAGGTCGAGAATTCCACAGGTTCACCACTCTTTGAGTGAAGAAAGTTCGCCTCATCTCAGTCCGAAATGTCCTATCTCGTATCCTGAGGCTCTGACCGCTCGTTCTGGACACCCCAGCAAGGGGAAACATCCTCCTTGCATTCAGACTATCTAGCCCTGTCAGAATTTTCTACGTTTCAACTAGATCCCCTCTCATTCATCTAAACTCGAGTGAATGCAGGCCGAGTCGACCCAATCTTTCCTCACACGACAGTCCTGCCATACCAGGAATCAGTCTGGATAACCTTCGCTGCACTCCCTCTATGGCAAGTATACCCTTTCTTAGGTGAGGAGACCAAAACTGCACACAATACTCCAAGTGTGGTCTCACCAAGGCCCTGTATAACTGCAGTAAGACATCCTTGCTCCTGTACTCAAAACCTCTTGCAATGAAGGCCAACATACCATTTGTCTTCCGAACTGCTTGCTGCACCTGCATGTTAGCTTTCAGTGAATGGTGTACCAAAAAAACCAGGTCCCTTTGTACACCAACATTTCCCAATCTATCACCATTTAAATAATTCTCTGCCTTTCTGTTTTTCCTTCCGAAGTGGATAACTTCACGTTT
The DNA here is from genome assembly GCF_035084215.1 of Heptranchias perlo. Classification (NCBI taxonomy): domain Eukaryota; kingdom Metazoa; phylum Chordata; class Chondrichthyes; order Hexanchiformes; family Hexanchidae; genus Heptranchias; species Heptranchias perlo. The sequence goes on along the minus strand of NW_027139581.1, from coordinate 3,602,678 downwards.
ATCCACATTATACTGCATTTGCCCACTCACTCAACTTGTCTAAATCGCCTGGAAGCCTCTTTGCATCCACCTCACAACTCACGATCTCACCCAGTTTTGTGTCGTCAGCAAACTTGGAAATATTACATTTGGTTCCCTCATCCAAATCATTGATATATATTGTGAATAGCTGGGGCCCAAGCACTGGTCCCTGTTGTACCTCACTAGTCACTGCCTACACCCCGAAATAGACCCATTTATTGTTACTCTGTGTTTCCTCTCAACCAATTTTCAATCCATGCCAGTATATTACCACCAATCCCATGTTCTTCAATTTTGCACACTCTTCGCTTATGTGGGATTTTATCAAAGGCCTTCTGAAAATCCAAATGTACCACATCCACTGGTTCTCCCTTAACTATTCTACGAGTTACATCCTCAAAAATACTCCAGTAGGTTTGCAAAACACGATTTCCTTTTCATAAATCCATGTTGACTTTGCCTAATCCCGTTGACATTTTCTAAGTGTCCTGTTATCACAACCTTTATAATAGACTCTAGCATTTTCCCTACTACTGATGTTAGGCTTACCGGTCTGTCGTTCCCTATATTCTCTATCCATCCTGTTTTAAATAGTGGGGTTATATTTGCAACCCTCCAATCAGCAGGAACTGATAATAATCTCTAAGATTTTAGAAGATGACAACTAATGCATCCAGTATTTCCATGGCCACCTCTTTTCGTACTCTGGGTTGAAGATTATCAGGCCCTGGGGATTTATCGGCTTTCAGTCCCAGTAATTTCTCCAGCACTATTTTCTTACCAATTCTAATTTCCTTCAATTCCTTCTTCTCACTAGTCCCTTAGTTCCCTAGCATTTCTGGGTAGTTATTTGTGTCCTCTTCCGTGAAGACAGAACCAAAGTATTTGTTTAATTGCTCTGCCGTTTCCTTGTTCCCCATTATAAATAATCCCGCTTCTGACTGTAAGGGACCTATATTTGTCTTCACTAATCTTTTTCTTTTTACATACTTGCAGAAGCTTTTACAGTCCACTTTGATGTTCCTTGCAAGTTTACTCTCATAATCTATTGCTCCCCTCTTAATCAATCTCTTAATCATTTTTTGCTGAATTCTAAACTGCTCCCAATCCTGAGTCTTGCTACTTTTTCTTGCAACTTTATATGGATACTAATTTTAATGATATTATTCTTAATTTCTTTTGTTAGCCATGGTTGTGCCGCTTTTCGTTTTGTGTTTTTTCGCCAGGAAGGATTGTATAATTGTTGCAATTCATGTATTCGTTCCTTAAACGTTAGCCATTGTCTATCCACCGTCATGCCTTTTAATGAAACTTCCCAATTTATCACAGCCAACTCACTCCTCATAAAATCGTGGTTTCCTTTGTTTAGATTTAGGACCCTAGTTTCTGATTGGACTACTTCACTTTGCATCTAAATGAAGAATTCTATCATGTTGTGAACACTCTTCCCTAAAGAACCCTGCACAACAAGATTATTAATTAATCCCTTCTCATTGCGCAATACCCAATCTCGGATAACCTGTTTCCTGGTTGGTTCCTCAACGTACTGGTCTAAGAAACCATCTCGTACACACTCCAGGAATTCATCCTCCACAGTATTATTGCTAATTTGGTTTGGCCAGTCTATATTTAGAATAAAGTCACCCATGATTACTCGAGTACCCTTGTTACATGCACCTCTAATTTCCTGTTTGATGCCATCCCCTACATCACCATTACTGTTTGGAGGCCGATAGACAACTCCCACCAGTGTTTTTTGCCCCTTGATGCTTCTTAACTCTACCCAGACTAATTCTACATCTTGATTTTCTGAGCCAATATCCTTTCTCACTGTTGCTCTGATTTCATCCTTTACTGACAACGCCACCCCACCTCCTTTTCATTTTTGCCTGTCCTTCCTAAATATTGAATATGCTTGGATATTCAGCTCCCAGCCTTGGTCACCCTGCAACCATGTCTCTGTAATTGCAGTTATATCATATCCGTTTGCATCTATTTGCAGTGTTAATTCATCTACCTTATTACGAATGCAACGTGCAATCAGATACAGTGCCTTTAAATTGGTCTTTCTCGCATTTTTAGACATCTTAACATTTGTTTGTACTCTAGCCATACTTGTCTTATTACCATTTTTTTCTTACCCGAGCCATGTACTAGTGCAGAAATAACTGAGCGAGGGCCTAGTATAATGTAAACAGAGACATGGTCTCGTGTAATATAACCAGATACTTGGCCTAATGCCGTAATAACTGAGACAGGATCTAGTGTGATATAAAATGACACATGGTCTATTGAGGTAATAACTGAGACATCGTCAGGTGTATTATAAAAAGAGACATGGTTTATTGCAGTACTAACTGAGGCATGGTCCAGTGTAATATAAACAGAGACGTGGATTAGTGCAGTGAAAACTGAGCCAAGATGTAGTGTATTATCAACAGAACATGGTCGAGTGCAGTAATAACTGAGACAGCGCCTAGTGTAATATAAACAGAGTCATGGCCTAGTGGAGTATTAACTGAGCCGTGGTCTACTGAAGCAATGGCTGAGACATATGTCCAGTGAAGTAATAATTGAGATTGGGTCCAGTATAATATAATCAGAGACATGATCTTGTGCTGTAATAACTGAGACAGGGGGAAATGTAACATAAATTGAGACATGGCCTCTTGCAATAATAACTGAGACAGTGCCCAGTGTAATTTAAACAGAGACATGGTCTATTGCATTAATAACTGAGACATCAAACTACTTTTTGTAATATATTAATGACCTAAGCTTGGGTGTAGAGGGTATTATTTCAAAGTTTGCTGATGTCACGAAACTCGGAAATGTAGTAAACAATGCGGAGGGTCGTAACAGACTTCAGGTGGACAAGGACACACTGGTGAAATGGGCAGACACATGGCAGATGAAATTTAACGTCGAGAAGTGTGATGTGATACATTTTGGTAGGCAGAATGAGGAGAAGAAATATGAACGAAATGATACAATTTTAAAGGGGGTACATGAACAGACAAAACCGAGGGTGTATGCACACAAATCTTCGCAGGTGGCAGAACAAGTTGAAAAGGCTTTTAAAAAGCATATGGGGCCCTGGGCTTTTTTAATAGAGGCTGAGAGTACAAAAAGAAGAAAGTTATGCTAAACCTTTATAAAACACTCGGTAAGCTGCAGCTGGAGTATTGCGTTCAATTCTTGGCACCACACTGAAGGAAGGATGTCAAGGTCTTGGAGAGGGTTCAGAAGAGATTTACTAGAATGGTGCCAGGGGTGAGGGACTTCAGTTATGTGAAGAGATTGAAGATGCTGGGGTTGTTCTCCTTATAAGAGAGAAGGTTAAGAAGAGATTTGATAGATGTGTTCAAAATCATGAACGGTTCTGATAGAGTAAATAAGGAGAAACTCTTTCCAATGGCAGAAAGGTCGGTAACCAGAGGATACAGATTTAAGGTGATCAGTAGAAGAGCCAGAAGCGCCATGAGGAATCATTTTTTGACACAGCGAGTTGTTACATATCTGGAATGCGCTGCCTGAAAGGGTGGTGGAAGTAGATTGAATATTAACTTTCAAAAGGGAATTCGATAAATACTTGAAGGGAAATAAATTACTGGGCTATGTCGAAAGAGCTGGGAAATGGGATCATTGGATAGCTCTTTCAAAGAGCCGGCGCAGGCACAATGGGCCGAATGGCGTCCTTTGCTGTACTTGCTATGGTGCTATCATACTATGATACATGGTCTGTTGCAATATAAACAGAAACAGGGTCTCGTGCAGGTATAACTGAGGCAGGGTGTAGTGTAATATGAACAGACACCTGGTCTAATGCAGTAAGAATTGAGGCAGGATGCAGTGTAATACAAACAGAGTCAGGGTCTAGTGCAGGAATAACTGAGGCAGGGTGTAGTGTAATATAAACAGACACCTGGTCTAATGCAGTAAGAATTGAGGCAGGATGCAGTGTAATACAAACAGAGTCAGGGTCTAGTGCAGGAATAACTGAGGCAGGGTGTAGTGTAATATGAACAGACACCTGGTCTAATGCAGTAAGAATTGAGGCAGGATGCAGTGTAATATAAACAGAAACAGGGTCTAGTGCAGGAATAACTGAGGCAGGCTGTCGTGTAATATAAACAGACACCTGGTCGAATGCAGTAAGAATTGAGGCAGGATGCAGTGTAATATAAACAGAGTCAGGGTCCAGTGCAGGAATAACTGAGGCAGGCTGTAGTGTAATAAAAACAGACACCTGGTCTAATGCAGTAAGAATTGAGGCAGGATGCAGTGTAATTTCAACAGACACCTGGTCGAGTGCAATAATAAATGAGGCAGGGTGCAGTGTAATATAAACAGACACCTTGTCTTTCCTTTTATTCGTTTATGGGATGCGGGCTTCGCTGGCTCGCCCAGCATTTATTACCCATCCCTTATTGCCCTTGAGAAGGTGGTGGTGAGCCGCCTTCTTGAACCGCTGCAGTCCGTGTGGTGAAGGTACTCCCACAGTGCTGTTAAGAAGGGAGTTCCAGGATTTTGACCCAGCGACGATGAAGGAACGGCGATATATTTCCAAGTCGGGATGGTGTGTGACTTGGAGGGGAACGTGCAGGTGGTGTTGTTCCCATGTGCCTGCTGCCCTTGTCCTTCTAGGTGGTAGAGGTCGCGGGTTTGGGAGGAGCTGTCGAAGAAGCCTTGGCGAGTTGCTGCAGTGCATCCTGTAGATGGTACACACTGCAGCCACTGTGCGCCGGTGGTGAAGGGAGTGAATGTTTAGGGAGGTGGATGAGGTGCCAATCAAGCGGGCTGCTTTGTCCTTGATGGTGTCGATCTTCTTAAGTGTTGTTGGAGCTGCACTCATACAGGCAAGTGGAGAGTATTCCATCATACTCCTGACTTGTGCCTTGCAGATAGTGGAAAGGCTTTGGGGAGTCAGGAGATGAGTCACTCGCCGCAGAATACCCAGCCTCTGACCTGCTCTTGTAGCCACAGTATTTATGCGGCTGGTCCAGTTAAGTTTCTGGTCAATGGTGACCCCCAGGATGTTGATGGTGGGGGATTCGGCCACCGAATGGTAATGTCGTTGAATGTCAAGTGGAGGCGGTTAGACTCTCTCTTGTTGAAGATGGTCATTGCCTGACACTTGTCTGGCGCGAATGCTAATTGCCAGTGATCAGCCCAAGCCTGGATGTTGTCCAGGTCTTGCTGCATGCGGGAAAGGAGTGCTTCATTCCCTGAGGAGTTGCGAATGGAACTGAACACTGTGCAATCATCAGCGAATATTCTCATTTCTGACCTTGCGATGGAGTGAAGGTCATTGATGAAGCTGCTGAAGATGGTTGGGCAGTAATAACTGAGACAGGGTGCAGTGTAATATAAAAAGACACCGGGTCGAGTGCAGTAATATCTGAGGCAGGGCCTGGTGCAGTATAAACAGAGACATGGTCTAGTGCATTAATAATTGAGGCAGAGCTTAGTGTAATATGAACAGAGATTAAACAGATTATGGTGTTTGTTCACAGGAAATGAATTACTATCCAGGCGATGAAGGTGAAAATTACTCCCAGGGTTTTTAGTGTAACCACAACAAAGGGAGGTCTGGTGTAAGAATTGTCGACAGTAACAATAACAGATGCATTGTTCTCCGATAAAATTCACAAACTCATCCTCTGGTTTAACAGACAGGATGTTTAGTGTAACGATAGCAGAGATTGGGGAAGACTTCCGTCATCACTACCTGGGAGCTAATCTGCTGAATGGATCGCACGGCCTTTGGAGAACCCGCCTGACTTTAGTTCCAGGCCATGACAACTAAAATCTACCCCAGGGTCTAGTGTAACAAAACAGAACAGGGTCTAGTGCAATAAGAGCAGAGGGAGGGTTTACTGTTACAACAACAAAGAACCACTGAAATACAAGGGCAGAGGGTTTTGATATCATAGTAATAACAGAGGCCAGGGTCCAGTGTAATGAAGGAGAGACAGAATCTATTCGAATAATAGTAATAAAAATAATAAAAATAACAACAATAATGAAGGCATGGTTGCGTTACAACAGCAGAAAGAGGGTGCAGTGTAATAATTAGGGGCACGGTAGTGTGGTGATTATGTTCCTGTACTGGTAATACAGAGGGCTGGACGATTAATTCAGAGAACATGAGTTCAAATATGAAAGATTGAGAATTTGAATTCAGTTGTTTAAACACTAAATGAAAATCTGATCTCAGTAAAAGTAACCATGAAGCTATCGGATTGTTGTAAAAACCCAACTGGTTCCCTAAAGGCCTTTAGGGAAGGGAATCTGCCGCCCTTTACCGGTCTGGCCAAATGCAACTCCAATCCCACAGCAACCTGGTGGACTCTTAACTGCCTTGTCAAGTGCCGAGCGAGCCACTTAGTTGTATCAGACAGCAAGAACGAATAGGACTGCAGCGGTTCAAGAAGAAGACCCCCCGCCCCGCACCCACTGGCGATGGGCAATAAATGCCCACATCCCAGGAATGGGAAAAAGTATCATTCTGGTGAATCTGCGCTGCACCCGCTCCAAGGCCAATATATCCTTCCTGAGTTGCAGTGCCCAGATCTGAATGCAGTACCACCGATGGGGTATAACCTGAGCTCTGTACAGCTGGAACATAACTTCCACCCCCTTGAATTCCAGTCCCCTTGAGATAAAAGCCAACTTTCCAATAACCTTTGTGATTACTTTTTGTATCTGTTGGAAAGGACAGCGAGAGAACCTCCCTAAATATGCCGCGGAAATCTTTATGTCCACTTGAGAGGGCAGACGGGCCTCAGTTTATTATACAGCAACAAGGACAGAGAGATACTGAGAGCGTTAGGGAGAGAAGGATAGAAAAAAATACGACAGAGGCAAAAAGATACAAGAAAGAAAGAATGAAATAGTGACAGAAACAGAGAGAGAGTGAAATAATGAAAGACAGTGGTAGACACAGAAATGGTGATGGGACAAGGCGAGATATAAATACAGAGAGAAACAGTTCGGGAGACAAAGGAATCGATACACTGAGATGGAGAGAAATACAGGGAGAACGAGGGACAAACAGAGAAGGAAAAACTAAGAAAGAGAAAAAGAGGGAGAAAGGGACTTAAAAATAGAAAGAGTCAGGAGGGAGCGAGAGGGAAAAAAGCTGAGGAATAGAGAAATAAGTAATAGAGAGAAAGACATGAAATGAAAGGCAGCGAACCATCAGGTCACTGCTTCAGATACCAGAGGAAGCTGAGTGACTGTTTCCAAAGATACCGCCAGTCATGTCCTCAATGGAGACTCGAACAGAGAATGGCTCATTTGCAAATATCACCGCAATGCTTATCTCTGTCCTTCTGCACCGACCCTGCGGCCATATTTAGACCGCGCTGTAAGATGTTGCCATCAGATTATGGCTCCTGTATTTATTTTTTGCTCAGAAGTGAGATGTGTGGTTTCGAGCAGGCAGCAGAAAAACAGGAAGTGTGTTGACTCAGAATGAAATCAAAGGCAGCAGCTTTATGTTTTCAACCTGAACAGACTTCCTGTCTCTGTGGGCGGGCTGACCCGAACAGCTCGATAACCGGAATATCTCCATTATAGTTCAAAACTGTATTTACCTCCATTTCAGTTTAAAGAATAAAATATGAACTTGGTTTTAACACATTCAGTGAAAGGGGAGATCGGCTGAAGATTGTCACTGGAAGAACAGGGGACAGAAAAAAATCTGTTGGTAAAGAAGGTTAATCATAAAGTAAAACGCTTTGCCAAGAGTGGATACTGAGTCGAGAATAAAACACCAATTAAAGAAAGAAAGACAGAAAGAAAGAAATAGATGGATAGAAAGAACGAAAGACAGAGGTGACACAGAAATAGTGATGGGTAAAGGAGATACATGAATACATTGAGAAACAGTTAGGGAGGCACGGGAATGGCCACACAGAAATTGAGAGGCTTTTAAAAATGGAGGCTATAAAAATGATATAGGGAAAGGGCAGAAAAATGGGATTGCAGTAAACAATTCCAGGTGAACAGCCAGTAGCACCAAACAGGACCTGCCTCCCTGCTGTAAATTGGCAGATTCTATGATACCGACAAAAATAAAGTAACTTGAGTTTGGCTCTTTGTGTGACCATCAGTAGTTACCACTATGATCTCCGCATCAGAGGTTCTGGGCTGATGTCAACTTTCTGACCTAGAACTTAGAGCACTCATTATTAAAGCTGCATAGACGGAGGTGCGGTTACTCGAATAGCCCATTAAACTGGCATCCTATGTACCTGTTCTGGTGGTTCGGGTGGACATTAAACATCTCATAGTTTTGGGCGAAATCAAAAGTAAAATTCTGCGAATGCTGGAAATCTGAAATATGAACGGAAAATGCTGGAAATACTCAGCAGGTCAGGCAGCATCTGTGGAGAGAGAAACAGAGTTAACGTTTCAGGTCGACAACCTTTTGTCAGAACTGGAAGAAGTCTATCTACCTGAAACGTTATCTCTGTTTCTTTCTCCACGGATGCTGCCTGGCCTCCTGAGTATTTCCAGCATTTTCTGTTTTTATTTCATCGTTTTGGGAGTCCCATTGTAAAAAGGACACCAAAGCCATACAGAATATACAGTGTAGATTCACCAGGATGATACCAGGCACGGCACGCTATCGTGTGAGGAGATACATTAGAATCTGCAACTATTTCCACTGCAGAAGATAAGCCTAAACGGAAATTTAACAAAAGTTTTAAAATTATGAATTGCATTGAAAAGGTGATTAGGAAAAAGACAATTTCCTCCAGTTAGGTACTCGGTGACCGGAAATGGCCAATGTAAAATTGCCACTAAGGGAGAGAGAGGAGTGTCTGTAGCACATATGTGCGTGTGTCTTTCCGTCTTTTTCTCTTTAATTTATGTTTCTCCCACATAGATGTGGAAATGCAACATCTGAGCCCTTTGATGGCCTCGATGCAGGCTGTTTGAACTCATTCAAACCATAATAAAGACTTGCATGTAAAATCGCGCCTGTCACGACCTCAGGATGGCCCAAAGCGCGTTGCAGACAAAGAAGTACCTTTGAACTGTTGTAATGTAGGAAAGGCGGCAGTCATTTGCGCACAGCAAGGATCCACAAACAGCAATGAGATAAATGACCAGATAATCTGTTGCAGTGGAAGGATAAATATTGGGCCCAGGACACAAGGGAGAACTTCCCATCTCTTCCTCCAATAGTCCCGGGGAATCTTTTACACCCAGCTGGGTAAACTCTTATCAGAAACACGGCACCTCCGACAGTGCAGCACTCCATCCGGACTGCCCCTCCGATAGGACAGCACTCCTGCGACATAAAACAGGAACCTGCAGAATGGGCGAGTAATTGGCAAATGAATTTCAATAGAGAGAAGTGTGAGGTGGTACATTTAGATAGGAAGAATAAGGAGGTCACATACTCCTTGGCAAATAAGAATCTAAATGGGGGAGAGGAGCAGAGGGACCTGGGGGTAAAGATACACAAATCACTAAAAGTAGTGATGCAGGTTATTAAGGCCATAAAAAAGCAAACCAAGCACTGGGGTTCATTTCTAGAGGAGTAGAATTGGAATGCAGAAAATTTATGTTAAACTTGTATAGAACCTTGGTTAGACCACACTTGGAGTCCTATGAACAGTTCTGATCTCCATATTATAAAAAGGCTATGGGGCACTGGAGAAGGTGCAGAAAAGATTCACTAGGCTCATACCACAATCGAGAGGTTGAACCTCAGGAAAAATTGAACAGGCTGAGGCTCTCTTCTGTAAAATAGAGAAGACTGAGGGGTCACCTGACAGAGGTCTTTAAGATTATGAGAGGGTTTGATAGGGTAGATATGGAGAAGATGATTCCACTTGCGGGGGAGTCCAGAACAAGGGACCATACATATAAGATAGTCACTAATAAATCCAATAGGGAATTCAGGGGAAACTTCTTTACTCAAAGAGTGGTTAGAATGTTGTAAGAAGTAGTTGAGGAAACGGGTCAGTGTAAGACAAATCTATCTCAGCTCAATTGCTAAGTTTAAATCTGAGATAGATAGCTTTTTGGCAACCAAAGGTGTTCAGGGATATGGGCCAAAGGCAGAGAATTGAGCCCAATATTGGATGACAATCCAGTGCAGTACCGGAGGAGTGCTGCACTGTCGGAAGTGCATTCTTTTGGATGAGACGATAAATTGAGGCACTGTCTGTCCTCCCAGGTGGACGTGAAAAATCCCATGATACTATTTTGAAGAAGAGCAGGGGGTTTCTCCTGCTCCAATGTTTATCACTAAATCAACATCACTGAAACAGATCATCTGGTCATTTATCTCATTGCTCCATGTGGGATCTTACTGTTCAAAAATTGGCTGCTGTATCTTTCTCCATCTTGCTCTCTCCCTAACTGTTTCCCCATCTCTTCCTCTGCCTTTCTGTTTCCACCTACCTTTCTCATTCTTTCTCTCTCTCACTGTTGCCCCTATCTCCCTTTTCTGTCTCCCCCTGTCTCTCTCTCTCTCCATCTCTGTTTTTCCCTGTCTCTCCCTCTCTCTGTCTGTTTCCTTCTGTCTCTCCCACTTCTTCCGTTTCTCACTCTCTCCCATTCTCTCTATTGCTCCCTCTATCCCTCTCGTTCAGTATTCATTATCTCATTGCTGTTTGTGGGATCTTGCTGTGCGCAAATTGGCTGCCGTATTTCCGACATTCAACAGTGACCACACTTCAGAAGTACTTCATGGGCTGCAAAGCCCTTTGGGACGTCCGGAGGTCATGAAAGGCGCTATATAAATGCAAGTCTTTCTTTTTAAATGTCAACATTTGAAAATACAAGTTGCGATATGTTAAAAGCTCAGAGATTAATGCGTCTGTAGAACATTGCTCTGGTCATTGCTTTAACCTGTTTACTTTACATGGGTTAAAAGTTCCACAAAGTTGACATCCAGAGGAACACCAGCCTCTTTCGGAATGTTCGACTGATTTCTGCAGCCGAACTGGGTTCTTAATTTTAATCGTGTTCCCCTTTGATACAAATAACATCTGTTCTAATTGAACAAAACAGCCACTGATGCCACTGTTCGAGACATTTCTATTTCTTCGGACCAAACTGTCAATATTCTGAAAATAAAACCTATTTGTGAGTTCAAACAAATCAATAACTGACTTTGATGATCTGGGTTTGCTGCCGTGAACATTTCACCGAAACCAAAGGCGCTTATGTAAATAATCACAGAAATAGAAGTCCCAGATTAGAGTGTTGAGCACCGAAAATCAGCACCACATGTTCCCCCAACACAACCCAGAATAAAGAGAGAGAGAGAAATGCAAATGTCTCAACGAATTCAAACAACAATTGTTTTTGGTCCATTTCTACAAGTTATAGGGCAAATAAGTGAAGGCAATATCTACGTTCATAATCATGGAATCATAGAAAGATTACAGCACGGAAGGAGGCCATTCGACCCGTCGAGTCCGTGCCGGCTGTCTGTAAGAGCAATCCAGCGAGTCCCACTCCCCTGCCATATGCCCATAACCCCGAAATGTTTTTCCCTTCAAGTACTTATCCAGTTCCCTTTTGAAGGCCATGATTGAATCTGCCTCCACCACCCCCTCAGGCAGTGCATTCCAGATCACATCCACTCGCTGTGTCAAAAACGTTTTTTCTCATCTCGCCTTTGGTTCTTTTGCCAATCGCCTTAAATCTATGTCCTCTGATTCTTGACCGCTCCGCCAATGGGAACAGTTTCTCTCTATCGACTCTCTCCAGAGCCTTCATGATTCTGAATACCTTTCTCAAATCTCCTCTAAACCATCTCTGCTCTCAGGAGCACATCCGCAGCTTTTCCAGTCAATGCAGGTAACTGAAGTCCCTCATCCCTGGAATCATTCTAGTAAATCTTTTCTGCACCCTCTCTAAGGCCTTCACATCCTTCCTAAAGTTCAGTGCCCAGAACTGGACCCAATATTCCAGTTGTGGTCCAACCAGTGTTTTATAAAGGTTCATCACAACCTCCTTGCCTTTGTACTCCATGCCTCTATTTATAGAGACCACGATCCCCTATGCTTTATCAACCTGCTTTCTCAACCTGCCCTGCGACCTTCAACGATTTGTGCACCCCCAGATCTCTCTGTTCCTGCACTCCTTTTAGAATTGTGCCCTTTAGTTTATATTGCTTCTCCTAGTTCTTCCCACAGAAATGTATCACTTCACACCTTTCTGCGTTGAATTTCGTCTGCCACGGATCAGCAGGCCCTTGTAGTTCCGCATCCAAAAAATTGGAAGAGGTTGCGAGGGAAATAGTGGAGGTAATGGTCAAAAAAAGGCTGTGGAAACAGAAATAGTCCGAAAGTCGCTCGATAGTAGCAAGTGTTGCATTCCCTTCATCAACGGAAATAATTAAGTGAGAGAATTACACACTTATTAATCTTACTTTCATTTTTACCATCACTTGCACAAATCATCACACACTCCAGGTTTATATCAGGAACTTTTGTGTGATGCTGAGATGATCACTTGACAAGAAACCAGAGAGACTCCATGGTAGCAGGCGTTGAGTTCCCTCAATGCACCGTCCCCAGTGAATACTCTATCCCTGGAACATTAAAGAGGAACATTTCACCGCTGCAGTCCATTATACGGGATGATATTAATGAACACTGAGAAAGGCGTGGGCTGATCAGGGACAGACAGCGTGGATCGATCAAGTACAGGTTGTGCTTGAGGATTTCAACTGGAGCACAGATGAAGGGAAAGGGCCTGTTTTTATCTATGGATTTTTAGAAGACGTTTCCTGAGGTGTCACATAAGAGACTTTTTGCAAAAAGCAAGGCACATGGTAGTAAAGGGAATGTGGCTATCTGGACAGAGCGGTGGCTGAGGGGCTGAAGTGAAAGTGTAGGGGTAACTGGATTTTGTTTTTGCATTCACATGATGTGGTCAGTGGCAGACTGTAGGGATCTGTGCTCGGGCCCCTTTTCTTTTTCTGTTTTTATTGACATTTACACAAATGGTTTGGATATCGACAAAAGACGAATGCTATCACAGTTTGCTGATGGTTCCAAATTATAATCCCAAAGCTATGAAAAATAATTCAGAAGATTACAGGACATAGGCCGGTTAGTAGAAAGAGGAGAGAGGTGACAAATGCTGTTGAATGCAAGGAAATGTGAAGTAACACATTTTTGTGAAAAAATATTGATAGATAGTATGTTCCAAACAGCAACACAGTTTTAGAGATCATCCGAGAATCATAGAGCACAAAGGGTAAATAATAAAAGATTGCTTCCACTGGTTGGCCATTCACGCGGTATGGGATCAGTGTTATCACGAGGAGAGCAGGAGGATGTGCTGGGAGATTTCTTTTCATGCAGAAGGTCCCTGGATTGTTTTAACCATCTCGACGATTGAAGGTGAATTGGTTAAGTATTTGAGAGGAAAAATATCAAAAATACACCGTAAATCGCAGGAACATGAGATCCGAAGGCACATTTGAAGAGGAAGCGCCGCTATTGCCAAACGGCGGCCTTCAGTGTCGCACATTATATGATTCTAGGATAGGTTCAGCTATTCATTGTGTGATCTCATCACTTTTCCAACAGAATACTTGGGACAAGCTTGCCTTGGTAACAGAATGGTCAGCATGACATCGTTTTCTGACGAAGAGTTATAAAAACATGTTAAAGATATAAACGATCTGCAATGACATTTATTAATAACAGAAAAAAAAATGCTGAAAATAATTGGTGAAGATAATAATTTATCCATGTGGAATGTACTTTTAACCATTAAGAATGATATTTGTTGTCCACTCACACACACTATTACAAAAAGCAAACACTTTGATTGTGCTCTTTTCAGTTGTTCCTCTGAACCAGATGAGAGTTAGAGCAGTTTGAGGGGTGTAGGACCCTGCAGCAGCCCAAACGGCGGTGCTGTGAGTGCACAGTTCCGGGCTCTGCCTCACAGAATCAGTGTTAGCTATTTAGAAAATACTGCAGGAAAAAGATCCTTAACATAAAAACAACTGCGATCAATTGGCACAGCACAATACAAGTGTGCATTAGTAAACTTTCACACAACAGATTTTAGCACTAATAGCGCTGTCCCTCCTCTATAGTCCCCCTCAATCCCCAATCGTCTCTGGAAGATTGTTGCATCCCCAGCCTTTCAACGCGAATATTACGACATAATAGGAGATACATTACAAATTGCACGCAGCTGCTGATAGCTATTGACAAGAATAAACGTATGCGTCCAACCAAAAATTATTATCTGCTCCCACCCTCGCAAATATATATATCTATATTTATATTAGAATCCGTCCGTCTGTCAATCTATCCATCTATCAATCTATGTACCTATCTATCTATCTATCTATCTATCTATCTATCCATCCATCTATCCATCTATGTTTCTATCTATCTATCTATCTGTCTATCTATATATTATATGTGTCTGTGTCTATGTGAAGGATATATTACACAGATACACAGATTGATAGATATTGCAGGGTGCACTGTTATGAAGAAAATAGCTTGACCAAAATTGATCAACGTGAAGCACATGCCGCAATCTCAGTAATATCTTTTGGGATCTGTTCAAACTGATTGAAACAAAGAGAAGCGTGTCTGAGGGATGGAGATTCCCTTCCCTCCTGTTTCACATTTCAGCTGCCCTGCTGTCCGGCGAATTGAGAGCTGCAGCGGGAGAAAATCACTTGGTTTGGTCTGGCGCGGCACCTAATGGATGTTCTAAAGGTTGCATCGGTGTCGCTGAGAGTCAGCTCTTTGTCGGCCCCGTGTGAGCGTGCGCATGCGTGCCCGGGACATTAATAGAAATGCAGCTCAATTTCAAAGGGAATGGTTCGTCATCATTATTTCGTGGAAAACAAAATCACTAAAAAGCTACTCGTAGCAGCGAACTCATAAAAAGATATTCTGCAAATCAATGACTTTGATCTAACTTTCATGGACCTTCTTTATAGGTTCAAAGCCGATAAATCCGCAGGGACAAATGTTGTAAACTTCAGGCTCCAAAGCTTGAGCGGGGCCAAGGTCAAACCCCAGTGTTCCCTCCCTCTATATCCCCCTCAACAATAAAGGTTAAAGAGCTGCCAACAATTCTGTAAATGATCTCGAGAGGCGGAAAATCGGCAGCGGTAAGAGTCACCTCTTTGTCGTTGGCAGAAATCCCGCAACGTCGGAGATACGGCCCAACTTCACAATACCATTACTCCTGGGCCAAGATCTATCAATGGTTGACAGTAATAATCAATGAGTGAATAAATGCAGGAGAGGTTCCACTGCAACGAGAACTCGCCAATGTCGGACCTATTTCAAGGAAGGTGACAAAACAAATTGTTAGCTTTCGGCAAACTAATTTTACAGCATTGCAGCAGAATCATTGAAAGGGACCAGAAAGAACAACATTGAGAAGAGGCTGTACCGAAATTCTCCAGGAAGTGTCAGCCCAGGAATTTGGAGAGGGACAGATCCTGTCTTGTCAAACCTCTTGACTTTTTTCAGGATGTAACATTTCAAGTGGACATTTGAAATTCGTATGCTCTGTTATAGGTACATAGGAATACAAGGATTACAGACAGAAACGGTAATTGCAGCCCATCTTTCTGATCCCAGTAGTGGCGGAACAGGCTCGAAGGACACCAATAGAGGGAGATAGCTCAAGCTGTGATTGAGTACAGTGATACAGAGAGACATCAACTGAGGTCGATAGATAAAGGTGTGACTGAGTACAGTGAACGATTCTGAGAGACACCAACAGGGGGAGAAAGATGAAGGTGTGACTGAGTGCAGTGACTATGATCCACATGCCTTAATCACACCATCATCCTTCAACGCCATTCCTCTGTTGTCCAGCTTGGCGGGATTCACCTTGCTTCGGTCAACCTTGCCTACCTTATTGTAACCAGAGTATCTTTACCAATTATTTCTCTTCCGACCTCCAGACCGTCAAGTCACTTCCTCATTCTCTTATAGACAATTTAAATTGATGACCCCTCATCACTGACTCCCCAAATGGAGGAAATAGTCTTCCCTTATGGACTCACTCAAAACACTTTCTAATTTTCTACAAGTTCTTGACAAAGTCATACTTGGAGAATTGCATTCATACTGGTGCCCATACATGATGGAGGGGAATATAGAGGGGGATATAGATGGGAACATAGAGGGGGATATAGAGGGGGATATAGAGGGGGTTATAGAAGGGGATATAGAGGGGGCTATGGAGGGGAATGTAGAAGGGAATATAAAGCGGATTATAGAGGGGGATATAGAGAGGGGGAAATAGAGGGGATTATAGAGGGGACAATGTAGAGGGGATATAGCAGAGGATATTGAGGGAGATGTCGAGGCGAAATAGAGGGAATATAGAGTGGCATATAAATGGGAATATAGAGGAGAATAAGGAGAGCGAAATAGAGGGAATATAGAGGGGGATAAAGTGGGAATATAGAGTGGAATATAAAGGGGGATATAGATGGGAATATAGAGCGAATATAGATGTGTATTATAGAGGGGAAAATAGATGGCAATATAGAGGGAGATATAGAGGGGATATAGACTGGAAGATAGAGGGGAATATAGAGGGGAATTATAGAGGGGAATATAGATGGCAATATACAGGGGGATATAGAGGGTTATTTCGTGGGGATTATAGAGGTGGAATATCGAGAGGAATATAGAGGGGATATAGTGGGGGATATAAAGGGGGATATAGAGGGTGATGTAGAGGAAAATATCGAAGGGATTATCGTGGGGGAATATAGGGGGATTATAGAGGGGCAATGTCGATGGGATATAGTGGGCGATATAGAGGGGAAAATAGAGGGGGATACAGAGGGGAACGGGGAGAGGAATATTGAGGGAATATTGAGGGGATTATAGAGGGGATATAGAGGGCCTTATAGAGGGGCGTATTGGGGGATTTAGAGTGGGAAATAGAGGGGCGTATAAGGGGAAATCGAGAGGGGGATATCGAGGAGAGTTTATAGGGGGATACAGAGAGGGATATAGAGAGAGATATGAAGGGGATATGTGGGGAATGTAGAGCGGAATATGGAGGGAATATAGAGGGGGAAATAGAGGTGAATATAGAAGGGAATACAGATGGGAATATAGAGGAAATATAGAGGGAAATATAGAGGGGAATATAGAGGGGGATATAGAGAGGAAAATGGAGGGGAATGTAGAGTGGAATATAGAGGGAATATAGAGGGGAATATAGGGGGCGAAAAAGAGTGGAATATAGAGGGGCATATAGAGGGGGAATATAGGTGGGACGAAAGAGGGGAAATCGAGATAATATGGAAAGGATTAGAGAGGAGGAATTTAGAGGGGTATAGAGAGGGGAGATAGAGGGGTATTTAGAGAGGGATATAGAGGGTGATGTAGAGGGGGTAAAGAGGGAATAGAGAGGGGCATATAGAGGAGAATATAAAGTAGATTATAGAGAGGAATGAAGAGGGGGAATATTGAAGAAATATAGAGATGGATATAGAGGGGAATATCATGGTCCGAAGGAGGTGCAGACCAGGGCAATAAAATGGCACCCAGTCTCAGGGTATTTAGGTATCAGGCTGGGCTGAAGGAGTTGGAGCTATTTTCATGAGTGAACTCAGGCTTAGAGCAGATGTGACAGAATTTTATATTTTATTTGAAGGAAATAGATTGTGATGAATTAGATGGGATATTTGAGACGGAGAGCAATGGAAGAAGTACATTATATGCTTATTAAACAGGTAGGCAAAGAATTAAGGCAGCTGTTCGTAAGTAATCCTTTCAACAGACAGTCTAACTGCACCAGTCTCACAGTAAAATGGGAATAAGGGAAACATGGAGAAAGAAAGGGTTGTAAAGACCGACCACGTTTCTGTTGTAATTGAGTGAATTCAAATAAAGACATTGTGAGACCTTTTGTCAAACACAAATTGATACATGTTGCATGTCTGAGACTCTGTCTCTCCTCACCCCGGTCAGATTTCCGCTTCATCTCTTTCTGATGAAGATTTGCCCTGATCAGACTAGAGTTACAAGAAGCGGATGGAAATCCTCAGCCTTCTCTTAATGAATAGGTAGAGCAACTCAGGCAATTGGATGTGGATATTGGAGGAGGCCGTATTATCCTGCAAATCAGGAGGGATTGGGGGAATGATTCAGGCAGCGCCAGTGATGAGGGGCCGACCTCAGTCTAGGAAACAAAATTCATGCAAAAATGTGAATGGACATAAGCACCTTTTACATCCCACAAATCGATCCAAATCTACCCGTCCTGCAATCCATCCATCCATTGGTCCGTCCGTCCATCCATCTCAATTACCTATCAATTACCTAACAACTTCATTGAGCATAATTATAGCTTCTGTACCGGTTTTCGGCCCGGCTTGGTGACTGAAGCGCTGAGCTAACTTCCGTCCACGGCCATAAAAGTAATGACAGCAGCAATTTATGAAAATGCCTCAATCAATGAGCAATAATTCTGGCTTTAAAAATTGATCTCAGTACAACTTATTATAACCAATGGGGTGCGTTGTGAAGTCAGTATCAATTGTTGCTGGGTAGATCTGTGTACCTTTAGGCTTTACTCACAATGAATGGAGGTTGAACTCGGCTTTCAGCTCTGCGGTCAGTTGTCAGGAAACAGCTCATTGATTTACTCCACAGAACCCGCAGATGCTTCTTGTAAATTACATTGTGAGTTTTCGCCATTTCCTGACGACAGTAAGACGGACTTCCCGCCAAGGAATGTTTTACAGATATGGCTTGAGTTTGGGTTTCAACAAAACGAGGTTTAACTACTCAGCAAAAACACGTCTTTTACATGCGATAACATCTAAAGTCTAATTGTCTGCAAATCCCCCCTGTACAATATCATAAAATGCGATTATAGAATGTGAGAACCTTGAGATATTATTGAAATAATTTTCAATCCCGAGTACAGACCATTCTAGCCTTGATATTTTCCATAACCTACTATAATCCGGCAGTAGGCTGGGGAAGATGTGCTACTTCCACAAAAATATACAGGCGGTTATTGATATGAGGAACAGAATAACCGATAAAATACAAGCATTTTATGAAATTATTCTTTCTTTACAGGACTCGGGAATACTGAAAGCTGTTCGTGTATAATCAAAGCGAACAACAGCAACGAACACTGAGACGGTGAAATATAGTTACAAACAGATCTGGTCTGACTGTAATTCCAACACTGCATTCAAGTTAAATTTTTAAAAATTATATATATATATATATATGTATATCCAGGGAACGTACCATGTATAATATCATATATTTAATATATACACACAGAATACGTTTATATACATCCATTGATTGTGTAATTAAATTGCACATAGTGCAGAATCTGTTGGTAATTATTCAGTTCCGTTGATTTGTAATTGGAATCAAAAGTTAGAAGAGGCGCTGTAAATTTTGAAATGAATTTACATGTCCAGTTTCTGCGATAGAAATAGATATACGTGTGTGTGTGTGTGTGCGTGTGTGTGTGTGAGTGAGTGAGTGAGAGACACAGACAGACAGATAGAGACAGATATAGAGAGAAATAGAGAGAGAGAGACAGATTTGGAAACAAGTGAACTGTTGCCCACAACACGAATTCTACCCAGCGCTGGGAGTCACGTTCACTGGAACCAAAACAGCTGCATCTCTGATTAATCCAACAATGAATCAAAGATCAGACCTTTAACTAGAACATGTGAACTAATAATCTCACTTTCCTTGTAAAAATTAAAAATCTATCTAACATTAATAAAACAATGTCTACGTTTATTTTTTTGTTTCACACTTTTCAATAGTCTTTAATTTTGCAGTATTAAGGACATTTACAATGTGCAATATGGTAATTCTCATTAGAAAGCAAGGCATTTGAGAATTTAATTCTGAGGGAGACAGTTTTGGAGAAACTGTGTAATCTCCTGCAAAGACAGGTGGATTGCTTCACAATTTACAATCGTTCAATATGAGTAACTTTACCCCACTACCGATAGTAAAGTTAGTATCAGGGGCCCGAGTGATGGGGAGAGCTCACATTAAGTAAAGAACTGCATAGAAACGATATCTGATACCTGAAAATAAAGGCAATAGTTTCCCAAAATTTGTTGAACATCCGATAGAATTGGTACAATAATAATCACTTCCTCTCTCCTTTTGCATTCGATTCAGTGACACCAACTGAATAGGGATTAAAAATGTGGGAGAATCAGACTCCATATACTATCTTTAAACTGAAATTGTTTTGGATTAACTGTATTATCTAGATCGATAACTAGCCAATGCAAAGCAAATCTAGTTTTGAGAGGTGAGCACAGAAAATGGATTATTGGTGCTAATTTTTTGATGATCGAAAATCAGATCGTTGAGCTGAGAAAGGAAAAGAGAGGAGGAGCCAAACTACTGCTGAAGGAGGCGGATGATTTCCAGCCCCGGGCTTTAGCTCACGGAGCTCCAGGCAGTTTAAATAGTGGAGCGCTCGGCTTCAGGTCAGCAATCAGGAGGCTGTTCTGGGGAGCAGAGAGTTTGATCAAGAAAGCAAACGATGGCGCTTGGCTTCTACCTCTGTTTACTTCTGTCTTACTTTACCTGTGAGTATTCTTTCCCTTTTCAGCTCAGGGTGGGGGAAATTCCTCTGATTGCACTGTGAAGATTATCTTAGCGAAATTGCAAATACGTCAGGAAAGAACCGATTTATCAGTTCTCCAGCATGACAACAAAATTAAACCTTCAATAATTCGTTCAAGATATTGTACAAAAAGAACGAGAAGATGGATGATAAACCCAGTTCTCGCTTTTAAATATTCTGTTTTACTTTTATGACCATCTTTAATTTTGCCTGTTTTAATGACATCCGATCTTTTCCCCCCACTCTCAGATGTCCAATGCAACATCGTGCTGACTCAATCGGATTCCGTTACCGCAAAGCCCACGGAGACTCAGACACTGTCCTGTTCGGTGAGTGGGTTCAATGTCAACAGCTATTACATGGCTTGGGTTAAGCAAGTTCCTGGGAAAGGGCTGGAGTGGTTACTGAGCTATTATACGCCCACATCCACGAATTATTACGCACCCGGAGTTCAAGATCGATTCACCCCTTCCAAAGACAGCACGACCTTTTATCTGAAAATGACTAATTTGAAGACCGAAGACACCGCCATGTATTACTGTGCAGGATACCCACGGGGAGGGGGTCCGGGGCTGGACCTGTACAAAAACAGGAGGAGAAATCCAACCGTTCCAAATATAACCTGACGGTTAGTAATTAAATAAAGTGCAATGTTAATTGCAGTACTTTCAAATAGACGGTATTTCTTCCCAAAGCATCTTGTTTAAGGACAGTTAACTGATCTAAAATATGAACTGTTGTTGTAATAATGAGGAGAAGGGACTCTGCTGGTGTCCAGCACTTCGATGTGTGAGGAATGGAAATTTGAAGTTAATGCTTGTTTCAATATATTCTACCACTGGTCGCTGATGTGCACAGATGTGTTCTCTTTCTCTCACCCTGAGTGAATTTCTAGTCCGGTTGCAGTCCCAATAAGGGTTTTTTGAAAGTGAATTTTGACAGACAGTGCTGAACAGAGAGCGAGTGCAGTATTTGTGCTGGCGTGTGTCATTGTGATAATACAGTGGATCCACAGTGCTTCATATCGACATCTCGTCATACAGTAACACTGAGCGGGATCCTGCTGAAATCTGTGATCACAAAACCATCATGAACAGCAACATTAGTGTCATTCCATATATATCACTGTCAGAAATATCTCCAAGTTTATAAAACCAGCTATAAAGTGTAAATTGAACTGACGAATTTAAATTCCATGCAAAGACTGGTTGTGTGTCTCAACACTAAAACGTGGCTTTTTATAAACATATAACAAGTTATACTGATACAAGCATCACATTAATGCATCCACTGGTGAATCTGAGTCGAGTTTTTTGTAAGCTGTTTGGAATTTAGATCTACATACGAAAGCTATATGTTGGCAGAAGTATTTGACACGGTGTGTATCATGGTGTATACCTGGGTGGCACAGCATTAACTGTCAATACAAAAACCCTTTCAACATTCATGGGGTGAAACTGGGGCAGTGCTCCGGCTGGAATACAACTGCGAATATATTAAAGTAATATTCATGTATTGCTATCTCGCACTGCAGTCCTGGCGAGGATTAAGCAGGACAACTATAAAAAATATTCACGAAATTGTTGGCGATTTGGAAACTTGTTCATCAACTAATGTATGAGATCGCAAATATCAAAGTAATTTATAAACAATCAAATGGAACCATTTGTTACTATATATAATGATTTTTAATATCACATAAATCTATCGTAACATTACCTTGCCTCTGGAATGTCAAAACTTAAAATAATGTAGACTATTTTCTGTACCGAATGCAGAGCCCCTTATTGTGTGACTCAGATGAAGGAATGTAACACAGTGATTACTGGGGCTACTGGGGACAAGGGACCATGGTGACGGTGACTGCAGGTAAGAAACATGCACTAATTTAGTTGCAGTATTTAATTTGTATGTTTAATCTTGTATTTCGTGTTGTTTTAATAGTTAATTATTTCCACAATCCTGTGAAGTTGGTACTGTTTCCTTAGATTTATTGGTATGTAACTTTTGATTGTGCATCTGAGATTTTATAGATCAAAGCAGCTGTATCACTCTTGCATTTCTCCTTGATTATTGTGGGATCTTGTTTATCTGCGAGTATGGGTTATTTGATACCAGAAACCTGATGCTGATCTGTGTTTATTTTTGTTTCTGCAATGTTTAATTTGACAACATCTGGCTAATGCAGTTCTCGGTTATAATGTTGTCCCAAGTGCTTTGGGCTCAGTCCGAGATCATGTACATCGGGCTCCTTTCAGGATATACTGAAATTCTTTATGAGTGTAGAGTACTCGCTCGGCCGTGTAGAAAACTGCTTAAAAATCCACTCCTGACTCCATCATGTGAAAGACACTGTGAAAATCCGCAGAGTCTGTATTGTTTCAGAGAGCTCAGAAAACTACAGAGATTCTAATTGTGCAGAGACAGAGCATAAAATTATTAGAAGCTCGATGCATCATAGTATCATATAGTATGTAGAGCAGAGGAGGAGGCCATTCGGCCCAACGTGCCTCTGCCAGCTCTTTGAAAGAGCTTCCAATCAGTTCCATCCCCCTGTACTTTTCTCAGAGTCCTGTTTTTTCCCTTCAAGTATTTATCCAATTCCCTTTTGAAAGTTACTTTTAAATCTGCTTCCACCGCCCTTTCACTGCATTCCAAATCATTACAACTCACTTCATAATTTAAAACTCATTTCTGTGCCTTTATTTACATAAAACTAATGTATTCATCTATTAGTATAATATTCGATACGTTCATATTGAATATCTGTCACGAAAAGTTTGTTAACATTTCCACAATGCACAAGGTTGTGGGCAGAAGCAGGTTTAAAATTAATATTGGATTTGATTATAATTTAATACAGCATCAGTTAATATCAATGTTAACTTACAATATAATCAATTAAACACAAACCGCCTTCCACAAATGTCCCATACACAACACCGTCAGGAGAAAATGTCAGAGATGGGAGAAAAATAAATCGATTATGTTACAATTAATTTCACAAATCACCGTGTTTCTTACTCAGTTGTGATTGAGCTCCAAAAGGTCTCACTGCAGATTTTAATTAGTTGCTGTATCCTGGTTTGGTCTTGATGATTTTATATATTATATTTAATTAATGAACAATGTGGAGCCTGTGGCTGGATAGATTTCAATTTAAAATAGCTCTTGGTTTATTAAGTACTTACTCTTCAATGGAGGAAGTTTTATTGTCAGTAAACTGTCCAAAAATGTTGGCTCTTTGTATATTATCTCTTTTAGGCAGTGAGACAGGCTTTACTAAAGAATTGTGCAAATTCATAGGCAGAAAGAGATAAACTGTTATAGAAGCCAAACAACATTTTTAAAATGAATGGGGGTAATTTTGATTTTGGCGACAGTGCGAAACGTGTGCTGGGGAGTCGACAGTCCGTTTAACATCTCTCCCGGCTTTTATTTCCAATGACGTGAATCACCAGTTTTACACTGTCCCACCAAGTCAAAATTACCACCAATATATTTCAACCAAAGAACTTTCAGACTTCACAAGGTTGGAAATAGACAAGAAATAAACTAGGCAGAGTGGGGGAAATTATAAGGTTGGAGGCAGCGATGCGAATATTGCTGGAAATCAAGCAGAATTGTTGAAATGATCTTCGTTTAATTAAATTACATTAGTTCATTAAATTTTAAAAACTACTGACCTCGTAAGGCTGGAAGGAAACTAGAAACAATTTTAAACTTCAAACAGATTTGTTTCACTAAAATGACGTTAATATCAACATTAATTTATTATCAGCACTCTGGAGGTAAAATTCAACTTGTGCGGGGCGTAAAACGGGCGGTAGCGGATGGGCTTTCCGAATTACACAACGCCTGGTTTTCCCTGAATTACGCTCCCGTCGAAGTTAGAAGTTCGAACCTAAAGGCTCGTTTCTCCATTTGCTCCGTTATATTCAGGGTCTCTGATAATTAAACGAAGCGATGTTCTGTTTTACACGGATCCTTGTGTAGTTTCAGTTAAACTTGAATTATACTGAATTCCACATTTCGAAGTTAAAGTGTGCAAGATATAGATTCCCGCCTGGGCGTTAAACAATCCCTGCTCTGTGCACAGAGAGGAAATTTGAGTGGGGAGGATTGCACACCTGCTACAAAACTCTCCCGATTTTACTTCCATTAGTTTAAATAGGAGGAAGATCAGGTGGATTCTGTGAGTGACGTCTATTTTTTCCCGATCAGATTTCCCTCCCCCCCTCCCCCTTCCCCAGATTGTTGTTCAGCGCGAAGCTGAGATTATCCTTAATACCCAGCCAGCGAAGACAAAAATCTACCTTTAGTGTTTTATTGAACAGTTTCTCTGCAGACGAGGCTATAGCACAGATCATTTAAGAAACGGAAGAGCGCTACTTTAGCAAATCGAGGTTCTGCAGCTCATCTGTGTTGGTGATTTGAGACCCGAGCCAGGCGGTAAACAAAGAATACAGAGACCCCGGACTCAGATGTGTTGAGGGCGGCGGGAGAATAGGACAGGGAACAGTTCTGGTCCAAAGGTCCTACCCGCATTTGCAAGGCGTTTCTTGGCTGACATTATTAATAGTTATTATTATTGCTGTTAATAATAATATTATTACTACCACATTATTAGTGATACCTTTATTATTGCTGTTGATATTATTATTTATGTATCTTGAAGTGTTGGGACATTAGGAGTAAACAGTAAATACCGCGAAACTTGGCCCAATATTTGATTACAGCAAGAAAGCAAATGGGAGAAGTTGCTCGATGCATCATGAGAGAGAAAGGGTTCACATTAAGAGGTGACATTATTTCTCTATACACCGTTCATTAGACCATGAGAGAGAAATGGTTCACATTAAGAGGTGACATTATTTCTCTATACACCGTTCATTAGACCATGAGAGAGAAATGGTTCACATTAAGAGGTGACATTATTTCTCTACACACAGTTCTTTAGACCATGAGAGAGAAAGGGGTCACATTAAGAGGTGACATTATTTCTCTGTACACCGTTCTTTAGACCATGAGAGAGAAAGGGTTCACATTAAGAGGTGACATTATTTCTCTGTGCACCGTTCTTTAGACCATGAGAGAGAAAGGGTTCACATTAAGAGGTGACATTATTTCTCTATACACCGTTCTTTAGAGCATGAGAGAGAAAGGGTTCACATTAAGAGGTGACATTATTTCTCTACACACAGTTCTTTGGACCATGAGAGAGAAAGGGTTCACATTAAGAGGTGACATTATTTCTCCATACACCGTTCTTTTGACCATGAGAGAGAAAGGGTTCACATTAAGAGGTGACATTATTTCTCTATACACCGTTCTTTCGACCCTGAGAGAGAAAAGCAATGTCAACGACAGCCAATCGGCAGCTCGTTTCCCCCTGCCCGAGCATCTTTTCGATTTAAGGCAGTGCAAAACGGGGCACCGATTGGCTGTCGCCCATTTTGCACCACAGACAAGGATGAATTGATACTCAATGGGCGGTAGCTCACAACTGGCAGTATTGCACCAGCCTCCCGTTATACTTCAATGGGAGTGAATATAAGGAGGGGCGAGAAACAGGCGGCCGATTCGATACCGCCCCTTTGTCCACTGCCCAAGTCGGATTCATGCCCCGAAATCATACCCACACTGAACAAATTCCTCTTCACTTAAATGGAAAAGAAATTTGGGTGGATTGCAAAATGAGGTGCAATTCGTTATCGTCGATTTTGCGCTACTGCCAAAGAAGAATTTAAATATCTCACTTCTCATCCTGTCCATGAGAACCACCTCCTGCTCCCTCAACCCTATTCCCACCAAACTGCTGACCACCAAACTTCCCTTCCTGGCCCCAATGTTAGCTTATATTGTGAACGATACATGTTTGCTGATATTGTTAACGGTTCCATCTCCTCAGGTATTGTCCCCCTCCCCTTCAAATCTGCCCTCATCACCCCCCCCCCAACTAAAAAAACCCACTCATGACCCTTCTGTCCTTGCAAACTACCGCCCCATCTCTAACCCCGCTTTCCTCTCCAAAGTCCTTGAATGTGTTGTCGTCTCCCTAACCCCTGTCACCATCTTTCCCATAACTCCATTATGGACCCCTCCAATCAGGTTTCCGCCCCTGCCACAGTACTGAAATGACCCTTGACAAAGTTACAAATGACATCCTATGTGACTGTGACCGGAGTAAACTTTCCCTCCTCATCTTTTCCGACCTGTCTGCAGCCTTTGACACGGTTCACCACATCATCCTCTTCCAAAGCCTCTCCTCCGTCATCCAACTGGGTAGGACTGCGCTCGCCTGGTTCAATTCTCAGCTACCCAGTCGTAGCCAGAGAACCATCCGCAATGACTTCTCTTCCCGCTCCGTTATCTCTGGAGTCCCCCAAGGATCTATCCTTGACCCTTCCTATTTCTCATCGACATGCTGCCCCGCGGCGACATCATCTGAAAATACAAAGTCAGATTCCACATGGAAGCTGCCGACACCCAGCTCTACCTCACCACCACCTCCCTCAACCCCTCCACTCTCTCTGATTTGTCACACTGCTTGTCCGACATCCAGTGCTGGATAAGCAAAAATTTCCTCCAACTAAATGTTGGGAGGACAGAAGTCGTTGTCTTTGGTCCCCGCCACTAAACCCGTTCCCTAGCCACTGTCTCCATCCCTCTCCCTGGCCATTCTCTGAGGCTGAACCAGACCGTTCGCAAACTCGGCGTCCTATTTGACCCTGAGATGAGATTCGGACCACATATCTGCTCCATCGCCAAGACCGCCTAATTCCACCTCCGTAACATCACCCATCTCCACCCCTGCCTCAGCTCTTCTGCTGCTGAAACCCTCATCCATGCCTTTATTGCCTCTAGATTTGACTATTCCAATGCTCTCCTGGCCTCCCATCTCCCGCCCTCCATAAACCTGGGCTGATCGAAAACTCTGCTGCCCCGTATCCTAACTCGCACAAAGTCCCGTTCACCCATCACACCTGTACTCGCTGACCTCCATTGGCTGTCGGTCCGGGAACGCCTCGATTTTAAAGTTCACATCCTTGTTTTCAAATCCCTCCATGGCCTCACCCCTCCCTATCTCTGTAACCTCCTCCAGCCGTACAACCCTCCGAGGCCACCAATTCTGGCCTCTTGCGTATCCTCGATTTTAATCGCTCCACCATTGGTGGCCGTGCCATCAGCTGTCTTGGCCCTAAACTCTGTAATCCCCTCCCTAAACCTCGCCGCCTCTCTACCTCTCCCTCTCCTTGAAGAATCTCCTTTAAACCTACCTCTTTGACCAAGCATTTGTTCAGCTGTCCCAATATCTCCTTCTGTGCCTCAGTGACATTTTATGACATTGAAGGGGCTATATAATTGCAAGATGTTTTTGGCGTACAATCGCATTTTTAGAATTATATATTCACACTTTAGATCTGTTTGCACATCCGAACACTTAGTTTCATATCCCTGAGTATACAGTCCCACATTCTGCACACTAATTAAATTATATCTGCCACATGCCCGCCCATTCTCCTATCCTGCCTCTGTCTTCATGAAGACTTTTACATTCCTCCTCGCTGCTTGCCAAATCATGTACTTTTTTGTCGTTAGCAACTTTCGAGATTTTATTCCCTGTCGCCAAGTGTAAACCATGGAATGTATGTAAACAGAAGTGCCCCGAATACTGACACCAGGAGGACTTCACTTTCCAGCCGTTCTCCAATCTGAAGGACACGTTAACCGTTTCTCTGTGTTTCCTGTCCATCAACCAACTTTCCATCCCTGCTGCTCACAGTTCCTCTAAACGTATACGCCTGATTTTTTATCCAGCCCCCTCTTGGCCTCGATGGATATTCAGACTTATATGCCGAGAAATTCGTCAGAGCTGCTCCCGCTCCGCCTGCGAGACTTTGTGGGAAGTGGAGTGGAAACTCCGTTTACAGGGAGTAGCCTGGGGGAATTTCCAGACCTGTGATATTAATATTTTTGCCTGAACTTTACTTGAGAACAGTTAGGGGAGAAAATATGTCCTCGTCATTGGAGTGGCGACAAGGAGTTCGGCGAAGTCAATGATACAATTTCCTTGTACTGAGTCTGGGTGGATGGAGCTTGATGGGCCGAATGGACTTTCCTGTCTCCGGACTTTCGGATGCACCAGACTGGGGTTCGGTGAGCCCATTTCAAGTCAGGCCTCACAATTAGCAGAGGCTCACTTTTCACTGTTGTTTGTGATCCTCAAATGATGCAATTGGTGCAGATTCTGGCGGATATTCAAAACATGAGGGCGTTTCATGTAAATGTGATCGCGGAGTTTCACTTTTGTGTTCAATTTGTTCCTCTTTCACAGCTGAACCGTCTACTCCGACACTCTTCGCCCTGCTATCGTCCTGTGGAGAACCCAATACTGAAGGTTTGGTGACGGTCGGGTGCTTGGCGATGAACTATTCTCCCGAAAAAGCCATCCTTTCCTGGACCAAAAATGACCAAAGCATCACCAGTGGATTCATGACCTACCCGTCAGTGTTCAACAAGAAGGGAACCTACACCCTGAGCAGCCAGTTAACGATCCCCCAGTCAGAGATGGAGAGCAGCAAAGTCTACTGCGTTGTTCGGCACAGCGGTTCTGCCTGGGAGACAGTGAGTCTGCCCATTCCAGGTTAGTGTGAGCTCGATGGCGACCAAGATGTGAAAAGATAACAGAATTTTCCAATACAGAATTATTTAATTTTGAAATGGTGAAATCTCCTTTGTTTCCTTGAATTCCCATAGAAAGATTGCCTGCGGTCCCTCCAACTGTTATCCTCACGCAAAGTTCACCTCAGGAAATCTTATCCAGCAAACATGTAACGGCCGTGTGTTTAATATCCGAATTCCGACCAAAACCCATCGACGTGCAGTGGCTGAAGGGCGGATTGCCCGTGAAGTCCGGGTTCGTCACCTCTCCTCCCTGTGAAGAGAACGGCAACTTCAGCGTCAGTAGTCGGCTGGAAATCACCTCCAGGGAATGGTTCAACGGTGCGGTATACACCTGCTCCGTCACTCACAAAGCGAGCAAGAGCATCCAGAGCAAAAATATCACCAGTTCTCCTGGTAAGAGGCAAACCGGGAGCTGAGGCCAGATGCATCTAAGTGCCAAATTCTACCGAAATTTACAGTCAGTGTTCCGTGGGGTGGGGGTGAGGGTGTGTGGGGGGACTGATAACTTCTTTCACCAATTATTAGGAACATATCATTGATGTTATTGATCATCTCTGAGTCAGAAGGTCGTGGGTTCAATCCCACTCCTGAGACTTGAGCATAAAATCGAGGCTGACACTCCCAGTCAGGACTGATGGAGCGCTGCACTATGGGAGGTGCCATCTTGTTGAGACGTTAAACCGAGGCCCCGATCTGCCCTCTCAGGTGAAAGGAAAAGATCACACAGCAATATCTAGAAGACAAGCAATGGAGTTCTCCCCTGTGTCCTGGCCAATATTTATCCCTCAACCAACATCACTAAAAGAGATTACCCGGTCATTATCACATTGCTGTTGGTGGGAGCTTGCTGTGAGCAAATTGATAGCTGAGTTTCCAACATTTCAACAGTGACCACACGTCAAAAGTAGTTTTTTGTCTGTAAAGCGCTCTGGGACGTCCTGAGGTGATGAAAAGCGCTGTATAAATGCAAGTTCTTTCTTTCTTTACCGAGTATCTAGTTACTTGCTTCCTTCTCCTGGACGGCCTGACTCTCTCTGCCTCTGTTACAGTTCAGTGAGCACTGCAGACGTTCCAGAGCCCCGCCCCAGAAGGGATTCCTCTGCGCACATGTCATCGGATCAGTCTGCGATCCTGGTCCCAGTTTTGTTCTCAGTGAGCCGAAATCAGGCGGTGCGCAAGTAGAGCATCAGAGCTGTGCTTCAACACAACTGTTCCAGGGAATGGGGGAGTCACCAATGGTCACATTCCTGATTAGTGGCACGGAAAATCAGGCGCACTGTATAATGGGAGGCTGAGTCCATATCGCCCAAAGTAAAAATGACTTTCCTTGTCTTTAATCAAATAAAGGCTGAACGTTCGCTTCACAATTCTCCAGAGAATAGATCGGTTCACATTTATTTTCCTCTCACAGATTGTCCTCCACCCGGTGAACCAGAAGTCACAATTCTGCCACCATCACAAGAACAGGTTTTACTGGAGGCGACGGTGACTTTGACCTGTGTCGTGTCTGATGCTCCGAATGGGGTCAACGTGTCCTGGACCAGAGAACAGCAGCCTTTAAAATCAGAGATTGCCGTCCAACCTGGCGAGGGCTCCGACAGCCTGATCAGCAAAGTAGACATCTCGACACAAGCGTGGCTGAGTGGGGATACGTTCTATTGCGTGGTGAGCCATCAGGATCTTCCAACTCCTAAAAGAGCGTCCATACACAAGGAACGAGGTGAGCAGTGAGGTTGCAGCAACAAGTGTCACATTGTGAATCTTCTCAGTGCGTGTACATGACTTCTATTCATTAAATATATGCATAGTCTATCCCCATGGCATAGTTTAGTCCATCCACCACCTTAAACATTCATTCCCTCCACCACCGGCTCACTGTGGTTGCAATGTGTACCATCTACAGGATACACTGCAGCAACTCGTGCACGCTTCTTTGGCAGCACCTCCCAAACCCGCGGCCCCTACCAACAGGTGCATGGGAACACCATCACCTCCAAGTTCACCTTAAAATCACAACTCATCCCGATTTGGGCAAATATCGCCATTCCTTCATTGTCCCATTCAAATTTCCGGAACTCCCTCCTAACAGCACTGTGGGAGTACCTTCACTATACGGACTGTAGCGGGTCAAGCAGAAGGCTCACCATCACTTTCTCAAGGACAACTATGGATGGGCAATAAAAGCCGACCTCACGAGAGGCGCCCACATCCCGGGAATGAATAAACAATAAAGTTGGTAAATGGATAAAATGGAGAGGAAACTCTTTTATTCCGAACGAAAGGCTTTTCTCACTTCTCGGTCCCCTCTGCAGAGCTTGGATTAGAGGAAACTCTTTTACCCCCACCATGGCAAGTAGCGAAATTGAACTCAATAATCCTGTAAATTCGCTGGCTGACACCGGAGAAACTGAGGGAGTCCAGAACAAGGGGCCATAACCTTAATATTAGAGCTAGGTCGTTCAGGGGTGATGCGAGGGAACATTTCTTCATACAAACGGCAGTGGGAATCTGGAACTCTCTCCCCAAAAAAGCTGGTGAGGCTGGAGGTCAATTGGAAATTTCAAAACTGAGATTAATAGTTTGTTGCTGGATTACGTGCAATCCGGAGCAAATCCACTGCACCACGGGAGACTCGGCTGAACTGCGAGCGAGCGAAATGCAGTTGTTATAGGGGGTTCAATAGTCTTACTAAAATTGTACAGGGCTTTGTTGAGACCTCACCTGGAGTATTGCGTACAGTTTCGGTCTGCTTATCTGAGGAAGGATAAACTTGCCTTTGATGCGGTGCAAAGAAGATTCACTGGATTGATTCCTGGGAGGAGAGGGTTGTCCTGTGAGGAGAGATTGAGTACAATGGCCTTATACTCTCTGGATTTTAGAAGAATGAGAGGTGATCTCATTGAAAAATATAAGATTCTGAGGGGGCTTGACAGGGTAGATGCTGAGAGGTTGTTTCCCCTGGCTGGAGCTAAGCGGCATAGACTCAGGATAAGGGGTCGACCATTTAAGACTGAGGTGAGGTGGAATTTCTTCACTCAGAGGGTTGTGAATCTGTGAAATTCTCTACCCCAGAGGAATGTGGATGTTGAGTCGTTGAATATATTCAAGGCTGAGATAGATAGATTTTTGGACTCTGGGGGAATTATTGGTAAAAAGATAATGTGCTTCGGAAATTATTTGGGCTAAAGGCTGACAAATCCCCAGGGCCTGATAATCTGCATCCCAGAGTAATAAAGGAAGTGGCCCTTGAAATAGTGGATGCATTGGTGATCATCTTCCAAAATTCTATAGACTCTGGAACAGTTCCTACAGCTGGAGGCTGGCAAATGTAACCCCACTATTTCAAACAGGAGGGAGAGAAAAAACAGGGAATTACAGACCAGTTAGCGTAACATCAACAGTGGGAAAAATGCTATCGTCTATTATGAAAGATGTGACAACAGAATACTTGGAAGGCATTCACGTGAATGGACAAAGTCAGTATTGGTTTATGAAAGGGAAATCATGCTTAACAAATCTACTGGAGTTTTTTGAGGATGTAACCAGCAGAATAGATAAGGGAGAACCAGTAGATGTGGTGTATTTGGATTTTCAGAAGGCTTTTGATAAGGTGCCACACAAGAGGTTAGTGTGCAAAATTAAAGCACATGGGATTGGGGGGAATATATTGGCATGGATCGAGAATTGTTTGACAGACAGGAAACAGAGAATAGGAATAAACGGGTCTTTTTCCGGGTGCCAGGCAGTGACTAGTGAGGTATCGCAGGGAACAGTGCTTGGGCCCAAGCTATTCACAATATATATCAATGATTTGGATGAGGGAACTAAATGTAACATTTCCAAGTTTGCAGACGATACCAAGCTGGGGTGGAATGAGAGCTGTAAGGAGGATGCAAAGAGTGATTTAGACAAGTTGGGTGAGTGGGCAAGAACATGGCGGATGCAGTATAACGTGGATAAATGTGAGGTTATCAACTTTGGTTGTAAAAACAGAAAGGCAGATGATTATCTGAATGGTGATAGTTTGGGAAAAGGGGAGGTGCAACGAGACCTGGGTGTCCTTGCACACCAGTCGCTAAAAGCGAGCATTTGAGTACAGGAGCAGGGATATCTCACTATAGTTATACGGGGCCTTGGTGAGACCACATCTGGAGTATTGTGTGCAGTTTTGGTCTCCTTATCTGAGGAAGGATGTCCTTTCCATGGAGGGAGTGCAACGAAGGTTTACCAGACTGATTCCTGGGATGGCAGGATTGATGGCAGGATGAGGAGGGATTGGAATGACTCGGCCTATATTCACCAGAGTTTAGAAGAATGAGAGATGATCTCATCGAAAAATACAAAATTCTAACAGGACTAGACAGACTTGATGCAGGGAGGATGTTCCCGATTGCTGGGGAGTCCAGAACCAGGGGTCACAGACTCAGGATACGGGGTATACCACTTCTCACCGGGGTGAGGAGACATTTTTTCAATCAGAGGTTGGTGAACCTGTGGAATTTTCTACCACAGAGGGCAGTAGAGGCCAAGTCATCAGATGTATTCAAGAAGGAGATCGATATATGTGTTAACGTTAAAGGGATCAAGGGATATGGGGATAAAGCAGGAACAGGGCACTGAGTTAGACGATCGGCTATTATCATTTTCATGACAGAGCAGGCCCGAAGGGCCGAATGGCCTACTCTTGCTCCTATTTTCTATGTTTCTATGATTCAAGGGATATGGGGATCGGGCTGGAAAGTGGAGTTGAGGTTGAAGATCAGCCATGATCTTATTGAATGTTGGAGCTGGTTCGGGAGTCCGTATGGCCTACTCCTGCTCGTATTTCTTATGTTCTTATATTATTGTGTTCAGGGAGATAGACCGGCGTTTCTGCAAGGGCCAACATGAGTCCTGTATGTGTGTTGTCTCCCTGGTGCCAGGGTAAAGGACAACATTGAGAGATGCGGGACCTTTTGAGGAGGGAAGGGGAACAGCCAGAAATCATGGTCCATGTGGGAACCGATGACATAGGAAGGAAAAGTTCCTGCAGTCAGAGTTTCAGGAGCTAGGGAGGAAGTTCAAAAGTAGCACCTCAAAGGTAGTAAAATCTGGATTACTCCCAGAGCCAAGCGCTAGTGAGTATAGGACTGGCCGAATAAGATTTGCTAATGCGTGGCTGGAGAAATGGTGCAGGAGTGTGGGTTTCAGATACCTGGGACATTGGGAGCAGTTGTGAGGCAGGAGGGATCCGATCAAGATGGACGGGTTGCACCTCAACAGAGCTGGGAAGTTAACTGCTGCTATGGGCGAGGGTTTAAACAAATTTGACAATAGGGTGGGCACCAGGATGAAACATTATAGAGAAGAAGCAAGGTGCACAGAGGACTGGGAGGGACAAATAGCACTTGAGCAAAGAGTACTTCAGAAATAGGATGGATCAGACAGGGGGAAATTAGGCAGTCTAAGATGAGCTTGGAGTGCATGTGTGTAAATGCACGTGGCGTGGTAAATAAGGTTGGTGAGCTGCAGGCTCAAGTTGCCACATGGGACTGTGATATAGAGACAATGGCAGAGACATGGCTCAAAGGTTGGGGGGAATGGGTACTTTATATTCCTGTCTACACTGTATTCAGGAAAGATAGTGAAGGAAAGAAAGGAGGTGTGGCAGTATTGATCAATTAAACTATTATAGCACTGGAAAGTGATGATAAAGGTGAGGGGGTGTCAAAGACAAAATCCATTTGGTTAAAATTAAAGAACAATGGAGGAGCTATTTCACTACTGGGTGTGTACTATAGGCCACCAGATAATGGGAAGGAGATACAGGAACAAATTTGCAGGCAAATTACGGGAAGATGCAAGAACGATAGATTAGTGATAATGGGGGGCCTTCCATTATCCCAATATAGGCTGGGACAGCAACAATGTATCGGGCAAAGACGGGAAGGAATTCCTGAAATGTGTACAAGAGAACTTTGTTGAACAATGTGTTTCCAGCCCAGCGGGGAAGGAAGCAATGCTGGATCTAGTTCTGGGAATGAAGTGAAGCATGATTCAGTGGGGGAGCATTTGGGGAACAGTGATCATAATATCATGAGATTTAGAATAGTCATGGAAAATGACAATCTAATGTGAAAATATTTAACTGGAGGAGGGCTAATTTCAGTGAGTTACAAAGGGATCGGAATCAAAGATTGGTTTGCAAAATAGTAATTGAAGAATGGGAGGCCTTCAATGAGGAAATGGTTCACATCCAGTCCCACGAGGGGGAAAGGAAGGGCATCCAAAACTAGAGCTCATTTGATGACTAAAGATATAGAGATTACAATGAAACAGAAAAAGGAGGTTTATGACAAATGTAAGGCACATAATACAATTTAGGACTAAGTTGAATACAGAAAGTACAGAGGAGATTTAAAAAGGAAATAAGAGCGGCAAAGAGAATATGAGAATAGATTAGCGGCCAGCATAAAAGGGAACCCAAACGTTTTTATAAAGATGTAAATTGTAAAAGGGTAGTGAAAGGAAGGGTGGGACCGATTAGGGACAAAAAAAAGAGATCTTCTTGTGGAGGAAGAGGGCAGGGCTGAGGTACTAAATGAATGCACCGCATTGGTCTTCACTAGAGAAAAGGATGCTGCCACTGTAACAGTAAAAGGGGGTCAGTAGCGATATGGGATAGGATAAAAATAGATAGACGAGGTACTTAAAAGATTGGCAGTACTCAAAGTAGAAAAGTCACCCGGTCCAGATGGGATGCAACCGAGGTTTCTGAGGGAAGTAAGGGTGGAAATTACGGAGGCTCTCACCACAATTTCCGATCCTCCTTAGATATGGGAATGGCACCGGAGGACTGGAGGATTGCAAATGTTACAGACTTGTTCAAAAAGGTAAACCCGGCAGTTACAGACCAGTCAGCCGAATGTCGGTGGTGGGGAAACTTTTAGAGAGAATAATCCGGGACAAAATTAATTGGCACTTGGAAAATTCAGCACGGATTTGTTAAAGGAAAATCGTGTTTGATAACTTGATTGAGCTCTTTGATGAAGTAACGGGAAGGGTTAATGAGTGTAATGTGGTTGATGTTGTGTATATGGACTTCCAGAAGGCATTTGATAAAGTACCACATAATAGACTTGTAAGCGAAATTAAAGCCCCCGGGATTAAAGAGAAAGCGGCAGCGTGGATACAAAATTGTCTAATCATAGAATGGTTCCAGCTCAGATTGAAGCCATTCGGCCCATCGTGCCCCTGCCGGCTCTTTATAAGAGAAATCCACTTAGTCCCATTTAGCCTACGCTTGCCCAGTACCAGTGCAATTTTTTCCCTTGAAGTATTTGTCCAATTCCTTTTTAAAAGCCACGATTGAATCTGCTTCCACCACCCTTGCACTCCGGTCCCAAAACTGGTCCCACTGCCCCAAGACTCTGAAGCCATCCATCCTGAGCCATGTCTGCAGCCACGAATTAACCTGCCTTATCTTCCAATTTCTGGACTCACTAGCGGGTGGCACTGGGAGTAATCCAGAGATTACTACCTTTGAGGTCTTGCTTTTCAACTTCCTCCCTCGCTCCTGAAACACTGACCGCAGGAACTCATCCACTTTTCTTTCCTTTGTCGCTAAGGGACAGAAAGCAAAGAGTAGTGTTGAACGATAGTTTCTCAGACTGGAGGGAAGTATAGAGTGGTGTTCTCCAGGAATCAGCATGACATGGACTTGGGTATACTGGGTACAATTACAAAGTTTGCTGATGACACGAAACTCGGAAATGTAAATAATGTGAAGGATAGTAACTAACTTTAGGAGGACATAGACAAACTGGTGAAATGTGCAGAGACATGGCAGATGTAATTTAACGCAGAGAAGTATGAAGTGATGCATTCTTTGGGAGGAAGAATGAAGAGACACAATATAAACTAAATGGTAGAATTTTAAAGGGAGTGCAGGAACAGAGAGACCTGGGGGTGTACGTACAGAAATCTTTGAAGGTGGAAGGAGAAGTTGAGAATGCTGTTAATAAACCATATGTGATCCTCGGCTTTTGTAATAGAGGCACAGAGCACAGAAGCAAATAAGTTACGCTAAATCTTTATAAATCATTGGTTAGGTTTCAGCTGGAGTATTGTGTTCAATTCTTGGCACCACACTTTAGAAAGGATGTCAAGGCCTTAGAGAGGGTGCAGACGAGATTTACTAGAATGGCAGCAGGGATGAGAGATTTCAGTTATTTGGAGACTGGAGAGGCCGGGATTGTTCTCCTTGGAACAGAAAATGTTAAGGGGAGATGTTATGGAGGTATTCAAAATCATGAAGGGTTTTGATCAGGTAAATAAGGAGAAACTGTTTCCAGTGGCAGAAGGTTTGGTTACCAGAGGATACAGATTTAAAGTGGTTGGCAAAAGAGCCAGAGGCGACATGAGGAAACATTTTTTTCGCACCGAGATGTAATGATCTGAATGTTCTGCCTGAAAGGGTGGTGGAAGCAGATTCAATCGTAACTTTCAAAAGGGAATTGGTTAAATACTTGAAGGGAAAAAATAGACAGCTATCGGGAAAGAGCAGGGTAATGGGAATAATTGGATAGCGCATTCAAAGAGCCGGAATAGGTACGTTGGGCCGAATGGCCTCCTTCTGTGCTGTACTATATTATGATACTGTGATAAAGGGTATTGAGAGATATTGAACCAAGCGAGTAAATGCAGTTGAGAAACAGATCAGCCATGTTATAATTGAATGGCGGAACAGACTCGATGGCCTGAATGGCCTCCTGCTGTTCCTATGTTCCTGAACTGACCGTTAAAAATCCGAACTCTTTTTCCATTGTCCTTTCACTGTCCATATCCGAAGGGAGGCTATCACCCCTATGCGATCTTCGCCACATGTGGCTTTGCTCCAGGACGATGTAGTTGTCCTCTCAAATTATCTACAAGCCACTCAGTTACATTTCTCAAACGATGGCCTTCTCAAGGCACGTAGAGGAGAGGAGAGATGTCACCTTAAGTGACTCGTGCACAAAGCAACAAACAGAGTTTTTAAAATTAGGCAAGGGGACGATATCTCGGAGTGCAAAGTGAATCTTCACAACCTAAAGCTGCGCTTTATTCCCTCTATGATCGCCTCTCACTTATTAATATCCAAACATTTTTTTCTGTAGATCCAAATCCACAGGAACCGTCTGTGTTTGTCCTCCTCCCGTTAGCAGAAGAAATCTCCGCTCAGCGGTCTATGACCCTCACCTGCTTAGTGAGAGGTTTCTCTCCCAGAGAGATCTTTGTCAAGTGGACCGTTAATAACAAGACGCTGAATTCCAGCGGCTACAAGAACACTGAGGTGATGGCGGAGAACGAGAGTAGCTCCTTCTTCATGTACAGCATGTTATCCATTAAGACGGAGGATTGGACCAGCGGTGCTTCTTACTCCTGTGTGGTCGGACATGAAGCCATTCCCTTGAAGATAATGAGCAGAACGGTTAATAAATCGAGCGGTAAACCGAGTTTTGTGAACATTTCCCTTGTACTGATGGACACCGTGAATTCTTGTCAATGAGATTATCTCATTTCCATTCCTTAATTAACAGCAAATAAAGACCCTTTTTCTGTTAACGAGTCAAATGTATGGGAATTGAATTATTTTTGTTGGTCGGGAGCAGGATATGTTCCCTTTGGAGACCCAATGCGCCAACATTCCGTTGGAACGCAAGAACAGGAGGAGGCCATTCAGCCCTTCGAGCCTGTTCCCCCATTCATTGAGATCATGGCTGATCTGTATCCTAACTCCATCCACCCGCCTTGGCTCCAGATCCCTTAATACCCTTGGTTAGCAAAAATAAATCAGCTTTAAAATTATTAATTGAGCATCGACTGCTTTTTGTGGGAGAGAGTTCCACACTTCTCCCACCCGGTGTGTGAAGAAATGTTTCCGAACGTCTCTCCTGAATGGCCTGGCTCTGATTTTAAGGTTATGTCCCCTTGTCCTAGACTCCCCCGCCAGCGGGAAATTCTTCTCTCTATCTACCCTATCAATTCCTTTCAAAATCTTAAAAATCTCATTCAAATCACCCGTTAACCTTCGATATTCCGCCCTTCGAGCTTATTTACAGCACAAGCTAAATGCAGACTAAAGGTGCTTCCACTACCAGACCCCTTAACCCTAATATAAGAAAACCGCTTCCAAACACAACACAATGGCTGTTTCCAATTCCCACAAAAACAATACATTGCGGCTTCTCTTCGTCATTACACCGATTTCTTCCGATTGAAGCCAGTTTTGCGCTGTTAGATGATGCCCGTTGGGAACTATTGTGAGGCCACTCCAACTAATTTAACAGAAGACCATTAAAGCAACATGCAGAGGATCATTTCTATCCAATAAAATGTTGCATTTCTATCTTCACTGCATTGAATGTAGACAGTAGTGACGGAAGGGCATTGGTCGGCACAGACCATCTCTCCTGTCCTCATGAAAGAGAGACAGACACTGCCCTTCTGTTGTCCACGAACCCCCGGGACCAGCGGGCAGTCAGTTTCTAAATAACAGAACCACATGGTCTGCAAATATAAACGTCGCTTTACATCAAATAAATCAACTTATTAAATAACTATTTATGAATAAAAATATCTATTCAGGGGGATTGAGAAAACATTGCCTGACTAAACTTGAGATGAGAGGTTTAGCGTCAATAATCTAAACTACATTGACCTAGTCTTTGAGGTGATAACGATTGCACCCACACTTTGTCCCTGAAACAGAGCACATTGGAAACCGCTGGAGATCAATATTCCAGAGCAGGTGGTCGTTCATTGTCACAGGCCGTGCCCAGAGCTGTCCGAATTTCTGACAGCCGGGAAAAGCCACTTTCATATCCTGAAGTGGGAAAACTAACTAATCTCACTGAACTGATCGTTAAAAATACAAGAAATGGACCGATTTTCTAAAACCCAGTTCTTGGTATTCTGAGAAACTTTGATACCATAACATCTTCCTGCTCCCTATACATGCACTGAAGCAATTATCTCAGTTGGAAACTGATACAGATAGATAATGTTCAAAGTATTTCCATCACAAATAAACGACCAAGATTGGAACTAACATCCGATCTCTTACCCAGCACCATGCCAGCCGTCAAATAGGAGATATCGAAACCTATCGATAAAATAATCGACATAAATCACTGAACATCCCTCGATATCTCACCATAATATCCCCGAATGATCGATCTACGAAATCGATTGAAAATACATTAGTGTCTGACAATTAAGAAAAAAAATCACCTTTACCAACACGGAATGTATGAGGATCATAAAGGAAGCGAGGCTGTGAAGTTAGGAACAGAGACAGATTACTGAGCGGGATTAACTGAACAAAAGATACACCTTGGAAATTAAATTAGAGACCAAAATAATACAGTGAGGAAAGAAAGAAATAAATAATAATAATATATCCTGGTTTAATAAACGATCTGAATATATTTCCTCCTCTCCATCCCCGTAGATTCCATAAACCAGGTCTGGGTCGAAGACTATGAGGAAGAGAGCGGCAACATCTGGACAACCGCTTCCACATTCATCATTCTGTTCTTCCTGAGCATTTTCTACAGCGCTGTCGTCACTCTGGTGAAGGTGAGAAGATTCAATCCAGTGACACTTTGATCTGAATGAAGCGGTTTGAAAAGCCTCTAAAAGTTTCATTCATAAAAACCCTGAGATAAATGCACGGACCACTAAATATCTGCTTCATTCTTTTATCCCTCTTTTACAGGTAAAGTGATCGGTTGAATTTCGGATTTTGCACATCTGTTTATTAACATCTCAAAGTGAAACGCCGTCAGTTAATATATCGACATCTATAGCTGAGAAAAACATCAACGGGATTTCCGTCTTTCTGATTGAAATGTTTATTAATGTGTGAGATAACCATCGCTATAATGTAAATGATTCTTAGAGTTTGAGTCCCCTTTCACCTTTGTTTTAATAATTCATGTGTAAATAAATATTTTTTCTCATTTCTTATCCACAATTGTTTCCTTCCCTTTATGTTGAGCCTCTGTTTTCCTTCTCTGCTGTCTGTTGCAGTTGTGCAGACAGCTGGCAGCTCAGACCGGCTCTGTTCTATTCTCAATGTGACACTGAGTTGTTACATTCAGTTCGTGTTAACTTTTTAAAACTTCTTTGTAAATTGTAAACTTTTAAATTGTTAATAAATCTTGAATGACAAATGGACTAATTTGGACTTTGCTGAATTTCTTTCTCCAAGATTAAGCCACATTGTTACATTTTGCCGATATCAATTCTTTTTCCCTGACAGATATTTTGCATCCGTCCTGTTTGGGTTGTGTTTGAACCCAGGACCCTTCAGTTAAGGACCCACTGCGCCACCTAGTGTCCCATCAGAGAAAAGCGACCTCTATCTTTTCATGTCAAGCTCCAGAGGCGAAATGACTGTGCAGTCACCAGGCGCACCTCGCAGTCTCCTCTCACGTTATGGTCCGCCGCAGTCACATGCTAAATTCTGTTAACAATACAAACAACAACATCTTGCATTTATATGGCGCCTTTAACGCAATAAAACGCCACAAGGCGCTTCACAGAAGCGATTATCAAACACAACTTGACACCAAGACACATAAGGAGATATCAGGACAGGTGACCAAAAGCTTAATCAAAGAGGAAGGTTTTAAGGAGCATCTTAAAGGAGGAGAGAGAGATAGAGACGCAGAGAGGTTTAGGGAGGGAACTCCACAGTGTAGGGCGTAGACAGCCGAAGGTACGACCGCCAATGGTGGAGCGATTAAAATCGGGGATGCGCAAGAGGAACAGAGATCCCAGGAGATTTTCGGGCTGGAGGAAGTTACAAACAAAGGGAGGGGTGAGGCCATAGAAGCATTGTTGGATTGGGAGCCAATGTGGGTCAGCGAGTACAGGGGTGATGGGTGAACGGGACTTGGTGCGAGATAGGTTATGGGCAACAAAGTTTTGGATGAGCTCAAGTTTACAGAGGGTGCAACGTGCGAGATAATCCAGGAGATCAATGGAATAGTTGAGTCTATTGGTAACAAAGACATGGTTAGCTGAGGCAAGGGCGGAGACGGGCGATGTGACGGAAGTGGAAGTAGGCGGTCTTGGTGATGAAGACGACATGAGGTTGGAAGCTCAGCTGAGGGTCAAATCGGGCGCCAAGTTTGCGAACAGTCAGCTGTTTAATGTGGTCAATGCACCACAAATAATTAGAACCCGAACGACAAATGATACACAATATTAGCAGATTTTTCTGTTACTGTGGCAACAAAGGGGTTTTTAATCCTCCAATAATTACTTCCACGTGATTCCGATATGAGTAGTTATTAACCTTTATCGCTGTTTACAAGCTATTTGTTCCTCTGAGGAATGCGGAGGTCTTTGGTTACCACATCTCTTGAGATGCTGAACCATGCCCCCCTCAACATCACCCTCTTGCTAAATGTCTCGGGCATTATGCGAGCTATGCGAGGTGGGACACTTAACTAGTTTTAAACCATATTCTTAAAGTCCCTCCTCTTGAACCTGAGTGAAACCACACTGCCTAAGATCATCCCGAGTTTATATTTTATCATCATCAGATTTACATAAGCACAGAAAGACATGTACATATTGCTCCAAGTTTCATTTGGTTAATATTATACATTATGATATAGACAAAGAAAATCATAATACCCTGTACAGGAAACTAAGGTGTGCCATATTATCAAGAAGTCATGGACTTTAAAGATTCTCCAGTTATCCTGTTGCTAATATCCACCTTATGGATAATTTTTTGCTGAGTATTATTTCCCCCCAGCCCAATTTAATTTTTAACTCAAAGGAACCTAACCCTGCACATTGAAAATCCAAATATCTATGCCCCTCTTTACTTTAATTTCAACCCCCTGTTATGTTCCAGTGTGACCCCATTATTTTATCACTTCATCTCATTCATCGGCTTTGGAGGAATTTCAATGTCCAATACAATATTTACAGTCTGCTCCAATATCTCAATACATTTTATTGTTTATAGAAGCATTGAAAATTTATGGCACAGAAGGAGGCCATTCGGCCTTTCCTGTCTGCGCTGGCTGAGAACCGAGACACCCGGCCTAATCCCACTTTCCCGCATTTGGTCCGCAGCTCTGCAGGTGCACATCCAGGTATTGTTGAAATGAGTTAAGGGTTTCTGCCTCAAACAACTCTTTCAGGCAGTGAGTTCGAGACCCCCACCAACCTCTGGGTGAATTTTTTTTCCTCATTTCCGCTCTAATCCTAAAAGTAATACCAATCACTTTAAATCTATGCTCCTTGCTTATTGACGCCTCCGCTGAGGGAAATAGGTCCTTCCTATCCACTCTTTCTCGGCCCCTCATAATTTTGTACACCTCAATCAAATCAACCCTCAGCGTCCTCTGTTCCAAGGAAAACAACCCCAGCCTGTCCAATCTGTCATCAGAGCTAAAATTCTCCAATCCTGGCAACATCCTACTAAATCTCCTCTGCACCCTCTCTAGTGCAATTCCATCCTTCCTGTAATTTGGTGACCAGAACTGTGCGCAGTACTCAAGCTGTGGCCTAACTAGTGTTTTATACAGTTCTACCATAACATCCATGATTTTGCATTCTATGCCTCGGCTAATAAAGGTAAGCATTCCGTATGTCTTTTTAACCACTATATCCACCTGTCCTGCCACCTTCAGAGATCTGTGGACATGCACTCCAAGGTCCCTCAATTCCTCTGCACCTCTCAGTATCATCCTATTTATTGTGTACTCCCTTGCCTTGTTTGCCCTTTCCAAATGCATTACCTCACAATTCTCCGGATTGAATTCTATTTGCCACTTTTCTGCCCATCTGACCATCCATTGATATCTGCCTGCAGTCTATAGCTTTCTTCCTCACTGTCAACCGCACGGCTTATCTTTGTGTCATCCGCAAATTTCTT
Source organism: Heptranchias perlo (assembly GCF_035084215.1). Taxonomy (NCBI): domain Eukaryota; kingdom Metazoa; phylum Chordata; class Chondrichthyes; order Hexanchiformes; family Hexanchidae; genus Heptranchias; species Heptranchias perlo. Next base: position 3,558,406 of record NW_027139581.1, on the reverse strand, counting down.
AATCATGCCCCCTACGTTTAAGCCCAAATCGTTAATGTAAACCAGAAAAAGCAAAGAGCCTAATACAGGAGCCCTGCGGCACCCCACTGGAAACAGCCTTCTCGTCACAAAAACACCCGTCGACGTTAACCCTTTCCTCCCTGCAACTGAGCCAATTTTGGATCCAATTTGCCACATTCCCTTGGAACCCATGGGCCTTTACTTTTTTGACCAATCTTCCATGTGGGACCTTGTCAATAGCCTTGCTAAAATCCATGTAGACTACATCAATTGCGCTACCCTCATCGATCCTCCCTGTCACCTCCTCGAAAAATTCATTCAAGTCAGTCAGACGCAACCTCCCCTTAACAAATCCGTGCTGACTGTCCTTGATTAGTCCGTGCCTTTTAAATGACAGTTTATCCTGTCCTTCAGAATTGATTCCGATAATTTGCCCACCACCGAGGTGAGAATGACTGGCCTATCTTTCGGTCCCTTTTCAAACAACAGTGCAACATTAGCAGTCCTCCAATCCTCTGGCAATATGGTTGTATCCAGTGAAGTTTGGAAAACGAAAGCAGGAAGATATCAATGGACTGGTCAGATGGGCAGATAAGTGGCAAATGGAGCTCAATCCAGGGAAGTGTAAAGGTAATGCAATTGGGGAAAGCAAACAAGGCAAGGGAATACACAATAAATGGGAGGATACTGAAAGGTGTAGAGGAATTGAGGGACTTTGAAGTGCATGTCCACCGATTCCTGAAGATAGCAGGACAGGTAGATAAGGTGGTTAAGAAGGCAGACGGGATACTTTCCTTTATTAGCCGAAAGCTTGTGAATTTAAAATAAAATTGCTGGACTATAACTTGGTGTTGTAAAATTGTTTACAATTTATTAGCCGAGGCATAGAATATAAAAGCAGGGAGGTTATGCCAGAACTGTATAAAATACGAGTTAGGCCACAGCTTGAGTACTGAGCACAGTTCTGGTCACCACATTAAAGGAAGGATGTAATTACAATAGACAGGGTGCAGAGGAGATTTATTAGGATGCTGCCTGGACTAGAGCATTTTAGCTATGAAGACAGATTGAATAGTTTGGAGTTGTTTTCCTTGGAACAGAGGAGGCTGAGGGGTGATTTGATTGAGGTGTACAAAATTATGAGGGACCTAGATAGAGTGGATAGGAAGGACCTATTTCCCTTAGCGGAGGCTTCAATAACAAGGCAGCAGAGATTTAAAGTGATTGGTAGAAGGATTAGCGGAAATGTAGAAACATTTTTTCACCCAGAATGTGGTGGGGATCTGGAACTCACTGCCTTGGAGGGTGATAGAGGCAGAAACCCTCAACTCATTTTTAAAAATACCTGAATGCGCACCTGAAGAGCCGTGACCTGCAGGGCTACCGGCCAAATGCGGGAAAGTTGGATTCGGCTGGGTTGCTCATTTCTCAGATGGCGCGGACACGATGGGCCGAATGGCCTCCTTCTGTGCCGCAAATTTTCTAAGATTCTATGATGGCTGTGTGTCTATCTGGGTGTGTCTCACTTCTTCAAAGCTTTTCAGAGTGTCTCTCTCTCTTTCTTTCTCTCTGTCACTCTTTCCCCCGCTCCGCACATCATTTCATCTTTACTGACAAAGAGATAGAAATGTGAAAGACAAGCCTTCTTTGAGCAGATTGTGTGCTCGCTGCCGAGAGTGCTGCCCACTGAGCGACGGCTGATAACTGGACCAGTTCTGCGGCTCTGTGTCATTTTCCATCACTTTATAGAATCATAGAATCATAGAAGTTACAACATGGAAACAGGCCCTTCGGCCCAACATGTCCATGTCGCCCAGTTTATACCACTAAGCTAGTCCCAATTGCCTGCACTTGGCCCATATCCGTCTATACCCATGTTACCCATGTAACTGTCCAAATGCTTTTTAAAAGACAAAATTGTACCCGCCTCTACTACTGCCTCTGGCAGCTCGTTCCAGACACTCACCACCCTTTGAGTGAAAAAATTGCCCCTCTGGACCCTTTTGTATCTCTCCCCTCTCACCTTAAATCTAAGCCCCCTCGTTGTCGACTCCCCTACCTTTGGGAAAAGATTTTGACTATCTACCTTATCTATGACCCTCATTATTTTATAGACTTCTATAAGATCACCCCTTAACCTCTTACTCTCCAGGGAAAAAAGTCCCAGTCTGTCTAACCTCTCCCTATAAGTCAACCATCAAGTCCCGGTAGCATCCTCGTAAATCTTTTCTGCACTCTTTCTAGTTTAATAATATCCTTTCTATAATAGGGTGACCAGAACTGTACACAGTATTCCAAGTGTGGCCTCACCAATGCCCTGTACAACTTCAACAAGACATCCCAACTCCTGCATTCAATGTTCTGACCAATGAAACCAAGCATGCCGAATGCCTTCTTCACCACCCTATCCACCTGTGACTCCACTTCCAAGAGCTATGAACCTGTACTCCTAGATCTCTTTGTTCTATAACTCTCCCCAACGCCCTACCATTAACGGAGTAGGTCCTGGCCCGATTCGATCTACCAAAATGCATCACCTCACATTTATCTAAATTAAACTCCATCTGCCATTCATCGGCCCACTGGCCCAATTTATCAAGATCCCGTTGCAATTCTAGATAACCTTCTTCACTGTCCACAATGCCACCAATCTTGGTGTCATCTGCAAACTTACTAACCTACTTTGTGAGTCAGAGGTCCTGAGTAAAACACTGTTGGGAGCGGGGGAATGAGTGACAGCGAGAACGAGAGAGAAGCACTCAGAAAACTGCAAGAGAAATGAACGTGAAGCTTTTAAAGGCAGCACATTTATAACCTCCCCGTCGAAAAATTGAACCCAGGTTTCCCTCGTGATAAGCGGGGATATAGACGACCGAGGAATCGGTACAAATCCATAATGGACACTCACCCAAGATGGCGTTAGACACGCTTGAAAGTTCAGTGAATCTATTTTAACCATTTATTTGATGACCTTTCATCTCTGTTTTTCAATCTACACGTACGTGTCTGTCTCTCTGTGTGTGTACCTTTGTGTGTGTATCTGTTTGTATATCAGTGTCTGCGTGTGTACCTGGCTGTGTATGTGTGTGTCTAAAATGAAAATGCTAGAATCCATTATTAAGGAAATTATCATTCCTCCCTCAACTAACACCACCAAAACGCAGATTAACTGGCCATCCATTTCATTGTTGTATGTGGGATCTTTCTGGTAAACCTCCTCTTGGAGATAAATTGCAAGAGGAATGAAAGTGAAGCTTTTAAAGGCAATAAAACTGTAACCTCCCAGACGGGAAATTGAACCCTGGTTTCCACGGGCCACTGTTAAAAGAAAACTCACCTTTCACATTTCCATCTTTCTGTTCGTCAAGGTCGAGAATAAAGTGATGTGGGGAGAGCGGGAGAGAGTGACAGAGAGAGAAAGACAGAGAAACAGAGACTCACTCAGAAAACGTTAGAAAAAGTGAGACACACACATACAGGTACATTGCAAACAGAGGCTTAATCGTTAAATCTCTCAGGATCAGTCTTTGTCTCTCTCTCTCTGTCTCTCTCTCTCCCCCTTTCTCTCTCTCTCTCTCTCCCTCTGTCTCTCTCTGAGAATCACAGGGTCCAAGAAGGAAACAGTTCGGAACACATTTGTGCTCTGCAACAGACGGGCCCCAAGAATTCAGTCCCCAAACAGTCGCCGCTCAATAATATTCTGAAAATGATAATCACCTGTTTCATTCTTTTTCTGCTCTATTTCTCTCTGTCGTTTTTGAAGAAGAAGCGAGGCAAAGGATTAAAAATTGTAGTCGGCCTCTTAAAAATGTTCCCTCCCCGTCGGGGAGCTAAATCCCTGGATAAGGAGGGATATCTCACCACGATGGAGAATATCCAATTCGAAATGATTTTTCTGAAGCCTTTTAATCGCCCCACGTCCCCGTGTCTCCCCATCTCAGGGAGGAGGTCAAACTCGCCGGAAAAACTTTGACCATTTAACGATTCTACCGGAGCCGTTTTCCTGGGAGTCGGTTTTGAAACAGGACACAGGCTCAATGTGTTCCAATCTGTTTCCTTCTTTGACCCTGTGATTCTCAAATCTGCGGGTATTGGACAGATGGAGGGAGAGAGACTGACACAGACTCAGACAGACCGAGAGAGTCTCTTTCTGTCCCAGTGTCTCTCTCTCTTTCTGAGTGTCTCTCTTTATCACTCTTTTCCTCGCACCTCACATCACTTTATTCTGGATCTTAACTAACAGAGAGATGGAAATGTGAACAGTGAGTCGTCTTTCAACAGTGGCCCGTGGAAAGTTCAACAAACTTTCAGACACATCACACACTCACACATAGAGGTGTACCTGGCTGTATGTGTGTGTGTCATGTGTCTGAGCGTGTGTGTCACTTCTTCAACGCTTCTCAGAGTTTCTCTCTGTCACACATTCCCCGCTCCACACATCATTTCATCCTGGACTTTGACTGACAATGAAAATGAAGCAGTGAGACTCAAGAATATTACACACCACACCAAACTGTGAAGAGACCAGGATGGCCGAGTGGTTAAGGCGTTGGACTTAAGATCCAATGGGTTTATACCCGCGTGGGTTCGAACCCCACTCCTGGTAGTTGCTCCATTTTGATACTGCTCATTGTCACTCCTCTTCCATTTGAATGAGAGAAACATGGAAAGGAGACAGCACGGAAGGAGGCGATTCGGCCATTCGGTCCGTGCCGGCTCCATGCAAGAGCATTCCAGCTCATCCCAATCCCCGCAGCCCTGATATTTTTTTCCTTTCAAGTACATATCCTGTTCCGTTTTGAAAGCCATGATTGAATCTGCCGCCACCACCCCCTCGGGCAGTGCATTTTCCTAATGTCACCTTTGGTTCTTCTGCCAATCACCTTAAATCGATGTCCTCTGGTTCTTGTCCCTTCCGCAAATGGGAACAGTTTCTCTCTATCCACTCTGTCCAGAACTTTCATGATTTTGATGATCTCCATCGAATCTCCCCTCAACCGTCTCTGTTCCAAGGAGAACAACCCCAGCTTCTCCAGTCTATCCACGTAACTAAATACCCTCATCACTGGAATCATTCTAATAAATCTCTTCTGCACCCTCTCGAAGGCCTTCACATCTTTCCTAAAGTGCGGTGCCCAGAACTGGACACAATACTCCAGTTGAGGCCGAACCAGTGTTTTATAAAGCTTTGTCATGACTTCCATACTTTTGTACTCCGTGCCTCGATTAAAAAAGCCAAAGATCCCGTATGCTTTTTTAACCACTTTCTCAACCTGCCCTGCCACCTTCAACGATTTGTGCGCATACACCCCCAGATCTCTCTGCTCCTGCACCCCCTTTAGACTTTTGGCCTCTAAGTTATATTGCCTCATCTCATTCTTCCGACCAAAATGTATGACTTCGTATTATTCTGCGTTAAATTTCACCTGCCATGTATCCGCCCATTCCACCAGCCAGTCCATATTCCCTTGAAGTCTATCACTATCCTCCGCACTCTTTACGACTCCTTCAAGTTTTGTGTTACCTGCAAATTTACAAATTGTGCCCTGGACTTCCAAGTCCAAGTCATTAATATATATCAAGAAAAGCAGTGGTCCCAGCACCGACCCCTGGGGAACGCCATTGGACACCTCCTTCCAGTGTGAAAAACAACCATTCACCAGTTATCTCTCTTTCCTGTCCCTTAGTCAATTCTGTATCCATGTTGCTACTGCTCTCTTTATTCCAGGGGCCGCAATCCTGATGATAAGCCTACCATGCGGCACTTTATCAAAAGCCTTTTGAAAGCACATTATTATCGGAAGAGATATCTGTGTGAAGACTTCGTTTCAGTAAGGAGGCAATCGGCCGCCTCTGTGAGATATTACAAGAGGACCTTCAGCCACCTTCTACTTCCTGCAGGGCCTCGTCAGTGGCATGTGGGTCATTTCAGTCAGGCCCTGGTGACATGTGCAACATCACCCAGAGCTATGTGAGAGTCTGAATTCATCAGGTCACGGATACACCATCTCCCAGAGCCCTGTGAGAGTCTGAATTCATCAGGTCACAGACACAACATCACCCAGAGCCCTGTGAGAGTCTGAATTCATCAGGTCACAGACACACCATTACCCAGAGCCCTGTGAGAGTCTGAATTCATTAGGTCATAGACACATCATTACCCAGAGCCCTGTGAGAGTCTAAATTCATCAGGTCACAGACACACCATTACCCAGAGCCCTGTGAGAGTCTGAATTCATCAGGTCATAGACACACCATTACCCAGAGCCCTGTGAGAGTCTGAATTCATCAGGTCACAGATACACCATTACCCAGAGCCCTGTGAGAGTCTGAATTCATCAGGTCACAGACACACCATTACCCAGAGCCCTGTGAGAGTCTGAATTCATCAGGTCACAGACACACCATTACCCAGAGCCCCGCGGGAGTCTGAATTCATCAGGTCACAGACACACCATTACCCAGAGCCCTGTGAGAGTCTGAATTCATCAGGTCACAGACACACCATTACCCAGAGCCCTGTGAGAGTCTGAATTCATCAGGTCACAGACACACCATTACCCAGAGCCCCGCGGGAGTCTGAATTCATCAGGTCACAGACACACCATTACCCAGAGCCCTGTGAGAGTCTGAATTCATCAGGTCGCAGACACACCATTATCCAGAGCCCTGCGGGAGTCTGTATTCATCAGGTCACAGATACACAATCACCCAGAGGCCTGCGAGAGTGGATTCATGAGGTCACAGGCGCGATATTCCGCGCGGTTTCCCAGTTGATCAAACTTGACATGTCCCCAGCGCAGTAAAGGGAGAGGTCGACCGTGATCCACAGGATCGCTGGATTCCCCAATGGGAGATGTCTACCGCGTTCCACACGATCGCTGGATTCCCCAAAGGGAGAGATCAACCGTGTTCCACAGGATCGCTGGATTCCCCAAAGGGAGAGGTCTACGGCGTTCTACAGGATCGCTGGATTCCCCAAAGGGAGAGGTGTACCGCGTTCCACAGGATCGCTGGATTCCCCAAAGGGAGAGATCAACCGCGTTCCACAGGATCGCTGGATTCCCCAAAGGGAGAGGTCTACGGCGTTCTGCTGGATCGCTGGATTCCCCAAAGGGAGAGGTGTACCGCGTTCCACAGGATCGCTGGATTCTCAAAGGGAAAGGTTTACCGCGTTCCACAGGATCGCTGGATTCCCAGATTGCAGGGGGCTGTCGACGGATTCCATGTGACATGGAAGGCACCCAATGAGGCACCTGTCACTTAAATCAACAGGAAGGGTCCATTCCCAGCGGCATCTCGTCTTCCTGGTCAAAGGTCAGTCCTTCCCGCAGTGTAAAGTTGTGCAATGCGCATCAGACAACCACAAATTGGTTAAATGTGAGGATCCTTTGCGATGCCGACCTGTGGATCATGAATGTAAATACAGATCACAAGGGAAGTGCCCATGATGCCTTCGTCCTTCGCCACTCAGACTTGCAATGATACCTTCACCGGAGAGCAGCATGGATCTGGATGGATATCAGGTGACAAGGGCTAACCGCTGAAGCCGTGGCTGATGACACCCGACCGCAGGACCAATAGTGCAGCTCAGGAGAGGAACAACCGTGCCCACGTGTGCTCACGCCAAGTCATGGAGAGGAGAATCGGTGGAGCTGAAATCACGCTTTCGATACTTGGACAGGTCGGGGGAACTTTGCCGTACTCACCTCTCAAGATGTCCAGGGTTGTGGTTGTCTGATGCGCATTGCACAACTTTACACTGCGGGAAGGACTGACCTTTGACCAGGAAGACGAGATGCCTCTGGGAATGGATGAGATGCAGGATGACAACCCGGATGTTGCTGGGGCCATTGTTGGTTTCCCCATCCCCACCCCCGGGGAAACCGTGGCTGCAGGAGACAGGGCAGCGGGAGAGCACCCAGTGGCTGATGCTTTTTGACATCGATGAAAATGGGTAATTGCCTCCCCGCCCCCTCCCAGGAAAGCAGATAACAGGACAAGCAAGATTGAAAGTGAAACAGTGAGCCTTAATTGCAGCATCAAAACATTAGTGCAAAACTTTACATTAACATTTTGAGGTATTTAGTTGTTGCAAAACTTTATTGTGAACATTGAGGTGTGTAGTGCAAAACTTTAAATAAAAATTAGGTTAACTTATTAATTTTGTTGTTTGAAAGCATTTGTGATGTTAACATGGTTTATATTCAGAAAATCTTCGAACAATTACAAATGACTTCTGATTAAGTTTGAAGGGCAGCAGCAGCAGCAACAAAAATTATCACACAAACAATCAGAAGAGATTCATCACATGACAAAATATCAACAAGCGAATAAAAACAAACAACCAAAACATCAACCGAACAAACAGCAATAAGATTTACAGACGCCCCCTTGCGGCATGCTCGAGGGTCGCTGTGACACTCTGAACAAGAGGAGGTGAACTCTGTCCTCGAGGAGCATCCTATTTCCTCCAGGCCCCCATCCCTCCCTGTGATCGAGCCCCTCTTGAGCCAAGGGCACGAAATCTGTGTCTTACAAAATGGCTGTAATCAGGGAGTTCGGAGCTGGGGTGCTGCTGTTCCACGGGGACATGAGTAAAAGCAGCGTTAGGTGCAGGAATAGCTCCTGGCTCTTGGGCCTGCAATCTGTCTGCGGCAGGAGGTGGCACGGGGGGTGTCACGGGCTTCAGGTGCAGCACAGCCGTGCTCGCATTCAACTCCATGAAATGTACGAGAGCCTGGTGAATATTTGTCAGCTGGGCAATGTTCTGTCCAGTGTGGGCCAGCTGGGCAATGTTCTGTCGAGTATGGGCCAGCTGGGCAATGTTCTGTCTAGTATGGACCAGCTGGCCAAGGTTCTGCCCAATATGGGTCAGCTGGGCAATGTTCTGTCCAGTATGGGCCAGCTGGGCAATGTTCTGTCCCGTATGGGGCAGTTGGACAAAGTTCTGACCAGTGTGGGCCAGCTTGGCAATGTTCCGTCCAATATGGGCCAGCTGGGCAATGTCCTCTCCAGTCTGGGCCAGCTGGGCAATGTTCTGTCCAGTATGGGCCATCTGGGCAATGTTCTGTCCAGTATGGGCCAGCTTGGCGCTAATGTTCTGTCCAGTATGGGCCAGCTTGGCACTAATTTTCTGTCCAGTATGGGCCAGCTGGGCAATGTTCTGTCCAGTATGGGTCAGCTGGGCAATGTTCTGTCCAGTATAGGCCAGCTGGGCAATGTTCTGTCCAGTATGGGCCAGCTGGGCAATGTTCTGTCCAGTCTGGGCCAGCTGGGCAATGTTCTGTCCAGTATGGGGCAGCTGGACAAAGTTCTGTCCAGTATGGGCCAGCTTGGCAATGTTCTGTCCAAGATGGGCCAGCTGGGCAATGTCCTGTCCAGTCTGGGCCAGCTGGGCAATGTTCTGTCCAGTATGGGCCAGCTTGGCGCGAATGTTCTGTCCAGTCTGGGCCAGCTTGGCGCTAATGTTCTGTCCAGCATCCTTCATCTCCTGTCTCATGGAGACGTAACAGTCACGGTACTTGTCGCTCTCATCAGCCGTCAATCGTCTCACTTGTTGACCGTTGATGTCCTCTCCCAATTCATCATCTACATGGGGGGGGGGGGGGAGGAGGGGGATGGGGATGACGTCTACTTCGCCTCACGGGGGACTGGGGTGCATCTACCCCAACTACCAACGGTTCCTCACACCCCGACAGGTCGGACTCAGCTGGCGGCTGCCTGTGAGAGGGGGATTGTGTGTGTCTCGCACAGAGCCAGAGGGGCCTGGAGTTGGAGAGGCGGTGAGGTGAGGCTCCTCATGGTCAAGCGCTCCCCCCACATCAACACCCTGAGGGTGGCAGGTGGGGTCAGGAGCTGAAACACCATCACACTCTGCAGTGCAAACACCATCACCCTCTGCAGCCCAAACACCATCACCCTCTGCAGCACAAACACCATCACCCTCTGCCGCCGCCGACTCACCACCTTCTGCAGCCCGAGTGTCCTCAGACGGCTGTGAACCTGTGGGAAGGAAGAACAAAATGTTCCACTGGTGAAGCATGTTCATCGGTCACATCACAGACGCCCACACGCTGCACGAGCATGGTCAGACTCGAATCTCCTTTTCCCATCCTTCAGACAACACGCAGGTTTTAAACATGCAGCTGGCCAATAGAGGAATGTCAAACTCACCTTTCCTCGCTCCAGTGTCTGATCGGACACCAGGCACTAAACTGGAATTGTTGCCCTGCAGCTGAGTGGCCCTTTCTTCATGCTCGGTCATCTCCCTCATAAAGGCTGAACCGCCGCCGGTCTTCGACCTCTCACCAAAAGACATTAAACAATAAAAATCAGTTTGTGCTTGTTTGTGTGAGAGAGATAAGTTGGGGGTTTGGAGACAGGGTCTAATTCACTAATTGTAACACCTCAAATCTCTGGAGTAGGGATAAAAGATCTCGAAAAGCATTTAGTGAGGCCCGTCCACAATGGCAACTGAGTTTTACGACCAGTTGCCATTAGATTGAACCTTGACCACACCACCCAGAAACAACCTGTGTTTATGCATTCGTTAAACTCAGCACATTTAAATCTGAACTTTTGAATTTCTAAAACTCTCCATATATCCTGGCCGACTGCATTAAATCATTGATTTTTTGCGGCCCTGTTCCGCTCTCCGTGACACGGTGCTGTTCGTGCTCAGAACCTGTGCCACCTCCTTCCACACCAACACGCTAACTTTCTGTGCCGCCCGAAACTTCCGTTCCCCAGAAGCCGCCGAAGCCTCACCTCAACCTCATTGAGGAGTGTGTAGAGGTCTTCATCACAACATTTGTTTCACCTCTTCTCATTCATCTTTTGCTGTTCCATCATTTTTCTCAGTGTAAAAACAGCCTTTTCAAAAACAGTTCATTTTATTTTACACTCCTTTTTAAAGACTGTTTATTTAAGATTCCACTGCTTTTTATAAACGGTTCATTTAAGTTCGGCTTTTTATAAAAAGATTATTTTTTTAATTTACAATTACATGCAGAACACTAACTTTCAATGAAAAGTCTGCTCACCTCTTTGAGCAATGAAGGCTGGAGCTGTGGGCGTGACTTCACTTCCTGACAGATTTTGTGGGCGTGTCTTCTCCTCTCAGACATTTCCAGCCGCGGCAACCAACGCTGCTCAGAGGCTCGGGGGACAGAGCAGGATTGGATTCATGGTCCAATTCAAACAATTCGACGCAGAAAAGCCCGCCGTCAGTAATTTAGTTAATTTAAATCGAAGGAGCGGCGGTGACCGTTGATTCGACGCTCCGAGCGATTTCTAGCAAGATCTGCCTCATGTGTGCATCCTGACCATTGTAATATCAGACCCCATGTGTCCTTACTGACCATTGTATTATCAGTCCCCATGTATCCTTACTGACCATTGTATTATCAGTCCCCATCTGTCCTTAATGACCATTGTATTATCAGCCCCCATGTATCCTTACTGACCATTGTATTATCAGCCCCCGTGTGTCCTTACTGACCATTGTATTATTAGTCCCCATTTATACTTACTGACCATTGTATTATCAGCCCACATGTATCCTTACTGACCATTGTATTATGAGCATCCATGTATCCTTACTGACCATTGTATTATCAGCCCCCATGTATCCTTACTGACCATTGTATTATCAGCATCCATGTATCCTTACTGACCATTATATTATCAGACCCCATGTGTCCTTACTGACCATTGTATTATCAGTGCCCATGTGTCCTTACTGATCATTGTATTATCAGTCCACGTGTACACTTACAGACCATTGTATTATCCGCCGCCGTGTATACTTACTGACCATTCTATTATCACTCACATGTATACTTAATGACCATTGTATTATCATCCTTCATGTATCCTTACTGACCATTATATTATCACTCCCATGTGTGCTTAATGACCATTGTATTGTCAGCCCCCATTTATCCTTACTAACCATTGTATTATCAGCCCCTGTACACTTACTGTCCATTGTATTATCAGCCCCTGTATACTTACTGACCATTGTCTTATCAGCCCCTGTATACTTACTGGCCATTGTATTATCATACCCCCTGTATACTTACTGGCCATTGTATTATCAGCCCCCGTGTATACTTACTGGCCATTATATTATCAGCCCCCATGTATATTAGTGACCATTCTATTATCAGCCGCCGTGTATACTTATGACCATTGTATTAACAGCCTCCGTGTCTGCTTACTGACGATTCTATTATCAGCCCCCATGTATACTTACTGGCCATTGCATTATCAGCCCCCATGTATATTGCTGACCATTCTATTATCACTCCCCATGTATCCTTACTGATCATTGTATCATCAGCCCGCATGTCTCCTTCCTGGCCATTGCATTATCAGCCCCCATGTCTCCTTCCTGACCATTGCATTATCAGCCCCCATGTCTCCTTCCAGACCATTGTATTATCAGCCCCATGTATACTCACTGACCACTATATTATCGGCACCCATTCATACTTACTGGTCATTGTATTATCAGCCCCCATCTTTACTTACTGTCCATTCTATTACCACTCCCATGTATTCTTACTGTCCGTTGTATTATCGCTCCCATATATTCTGACTGACTGTTGCATTACCACCGTCATATCTTCTTACTGACCATTACATTATCTTCCACATGTATCCTTACTCAGCATTGTATCAGCACACCACATGTATCCTTACTGACAATTGTTTATATTCTTACTGACCATTTTATTTTCTCCCACATATATTCTCACTGACAACTGTATTATCTGCATCCAAGTATCTTTAGTGACCATTGCACTGACACATCCCAGGTACTCTTACTGACCATTGTATTATCCGACCATAAGTATTCCTACTGACCATTGCATTATCACACAATATGTGTCCTTGCTGACCATTCTCTGATCACCCCCATTTATACTTACTGACCATTGTATTATCAATCCCATGTATCCTTACTGACCATTGTATTATCAATCCCATGTATCCTGACTGACCATCGTATAATGAACAGTCATGTATTCTTACTGACCATTGCATTATCACTCACATGTATTCGCACTGTCAATTGTAATATCTGTGTCCAAGTATCTTTACTGACCATTGTGTTACCACCACCATGTGTTCTTACAGAACAATCTATTATCAGCCCCCATGTATCCTTACTGACCATTGCATTATTTGCGTAAAATATCCTAAATGAGCATGTAAATGGCAGATCCCATGTATTCTAACCGACTGTTGAATTAACGGCCCCATGTTTCCTTAATGAATATTGTATTATCACCCCCGTGTATTTTTACTGATCATTGTATTATTACCACCGATGTACCCATACTGCCATTGCATTATCACACCCCATGTATAATTACTGACCATTGTATTATCAATCCCATCTCTCCTTACTGACCATTACATTATCAGCCCCCAACTATCCTTACTGCCCATTGTATTATAACCCCCATGTATCATAATTGACCATTGTATCATCTGCATCCAAGTATCCTTATCGACCATTGCATTATCACATCTCAAGTATCCGTACTGACCGTTGTATTATCACGCCTTCACATTATTAGTGACCAGTATTTTATCTGCCCCATTTCCAGTTGCTGACCATGGCAGTATCATACCCCACGTATCCTTACTGACCATTGTCGGATAAACCCCAGGTATTCTTACTGACTACTGCATTATCATTCCGCTATGTTCTTACTGACCATTACATTATCACACAACTATGTTCTTTCTGACCGTTGCATGAGCAAACCCCGTGTTTCCTTACTGATCATTGCATTACCTGCATTCAAGAATCCTTACAAAACATTCAGTTGTCACCCACATGTATCCGTAAAGGACATTGCATTATCACACCAAATGTGTTCTCACTGACCATTGTATTATCAGACCCCGTGTATCCTTACTGACCATTGAATTATCAGCCCCCATGTATCCTTACTGACCATTGTATTATCAGCCCCCATGTATCCTTACTGACCATTGTTTTATCAGCCCCCGTGTATCCTTACTGACCATTGTATTATCAGCCCCCATGTATCCTTACTGACCATTATATTATCAGCCCCAATGTATCCTTACTGACCACCATATTATCAGCCCCCATGTATCCTCACTGACCATTACTTTATCTGCTTCAATCTATCCTTGTTTTCTTTTGCACTTTTGTGAACTCCACCCCAGAAAACGTATTTGAAAAATTCTGAAATTGCCGGCTGAATTCACAGAAATAATCTGAACTCTGTCAGTGAAGCTGCTCTCTCTTCACATCAGCACTGTAAGACTGCGGGATTCTTATTTTCTTTTTTTACATCATTTTCTTTAAGTAATATTCAGACCTTTTGGTAGCTTCACTTCACATCAGTAAAATGCTTGTTTACCTGTTATTTTCAATATGGAGTGATGGTGTTAAGGGATTAACCCGACTTGTTTGTTTACTGACCTTAATTAATGTCAATGTGTCGTTTAATTGTCTCACTGGAGAGTTCCCTCAGGCCACAAATACGGACTGTTTTCAAGGCGTCACAGCAGAGTGTTTGATGCAGCTTGGCCTCCAGTACAAACAGTTATCATTGGATCGCACAGATAATGATATCATGTTCTGGTATGTTCCAACTGAGCTTCGGATTCTGTGGGCATTTCATGATGTACAAAAGATTTACTATCCGCTCCTCGCTGCTGTTGGTGTTCCTGGTAAGTCATTATTTCAGCAATTAATTCTGTAAACCATGTTTAACTGTATTTACTGTCCTTGTCCTTTTGACCCGGTTATTAATTGTATTCAGTGTAATCCTCTTGTTCAGTGTCTGGTAATGCACCTTGTTTCCTTCATGTAACATGTGAACAGTTCCCGATTCACTGCCCCAGTTCGATGAACACCATTTCCTTTTCATAACTTTCTTCAACTGATGGTCATTTTTTAGGATTTGCCTGTTATTTGAGTCTCGTCCACAAGGAATGTTGGTGGACGATTCTCTTTATTGAACAGTTTGCCGTCTGCTCTCTGCACTGAACCCTAGTATCGGATCAGAAATATGTGTTCATAGAGTAAAACAGCTGCCTGGAGCTGAATCATTCTTGGATATTGTCCAATATTTCAGAGTGTATTGGTGATCTGACTGTCAGCGCTGGTTTCCACAGATCAGTGTCATTAACTATAACCAGCAGACCTTAAAACTCCTGTTACCTGTGAACAAGTAACTTGAATTGTCTTTCCCAAGGGTTTCTAACTGTTTCAGCATTGTTTTTTCCAAGTTGTTATCTGTTCAGGTTCTTATCAGTTGTTTTGAGAATCAAAAGCCAGTTTGAAGCTTTTCGAAGCTTCTCCTGATCGTTGCTTTCATTCAGATCAATTGTTGTTGAAAACCGAAGCTTCTCAAAGTTTCTGCACATTGCTGCCTTTGCAGTTTAAACCTACAATGTCCAAATGTAATGTCCAAAGGGGCAAATTTAACCCTTTCATTCACGGTTCTCTCTCGTCTCCTCTTCAAATCTGCCGTCATCACCCCATCCTCAAAAAAAATCCATGACCTCTCGGTCCTTGTAAATTACTGCCCCCATCTCCACGCTCCCTTTCCTCTCCTTGAACGTGTTGTCGTTTCCAAAATCTGTGCCCATCTTTCCTGCAAATGCATCAGCAACCTCTCCAATCAGGTTTCCACCGCTGTAACAGCACTGAGACGGCCCGAATCAAAGTCACAAATGACATCCCATGTGCCTGACCGTGGAAAACTATCCCTCCTCTTCCTTCTTGGCCTGTCTGCAGCCTTTGACACGGGTGTCCGCACCAGCCACCTCCAACGCCTCTCGTCCGTTGTCCAACTGGGTGGGACTGCCCTCGCCTGCTTCCATTCCTATCAATTCAGGATTAGCTAGGGAATCTCCTGCAATGATTTGTCTTACCGCCGCCGCACCGTCATCTCTGGTGTCTCACAAGGAACAATCCTTGACCTCCTCCTATGTCACATATTCAAGCTTCCCCTCGGTGACAACATCGAAAACACAAAGTCAGATTCCACATGGAACTGATACCCAGCTGTTTCTCACCACCGCCTCTCTCGACCCCTTCACTGCGAATCCAACGTCCAGTCCTGGATGAGCAGAAGTTTCGTCCATTAGAAAGACTGAAGCCATTGTCTTCGAACCCCATCAAAAATTCCGTTCATTCGCTCCTGATTTCATCCAGTTCCCTGGTCACAGTCTGAGGCTGAACCGGACCAGTAGGCGTTCTATTTGACCCTGAGCTGAGCTTCTGACCCCATATCCTCTCCATCACCAAGATCGCCGACTTCCACCTCCCGAACATTGCCCGTCTCCGCCCCTGCCTCAGCCCATCTACTGCTGAAATCCTGACCCATGGTTTTGTTACCTCCGGACTCGACTATTAACTTGAGCTCATCCAAAACTCTGCTGCCCACATCCAAACTCGCACCAAGTCCCGTTCACCCATCACCCCTCTGCTTGCTGACCTGCATTGGCTCCCGGTCGAGCGAAGCCTCAATTTAAAAATTCCTAAACTCGGGTTACATAGAATTACATAGAATTTACAGCTCACAAACAGGCCATTCGGCCCAACTGGTCTATGCCGGTGTTTATGCTCCACACGAGCCTCCTCCCATTCTACTTCATCTCACCCTATCAGCATATC
Source organism: Heptranchias perlo (assembly GCF_035084215.1). Classification (NCBI taxonomy): domain Eukaryota; kingdom Metazoa; phylum Chordata; class Chondrichthyes; order Hexanchiformes; family Hexanchidae; genus Heptranchias; species Heptranchias perlo. Next base: position 3,541,728 of record NW_027139581.1, on the reverse strand, counting down.
CTTCCATTCCTTTCTCCCTCTTGTACTTAGTTAACTTCCCCTTAAATGCATCTATTCTATTCGCCTCAACTATTCCTTGTGGTAGCGAGCTCTACATTCTAACCAGTCCCTGGGTAACTCAGTCTCTCCTGAACTGCTTATTGGATTTGTTGGTCATTATCTTATATTTATGACCACTAGTTTTGTCCCCCCACTACACCACAAGTGAAAAAAAGGAGAGAAAAGAGTCCCAGCCTGTTCAGCCTCTCCTGATAAGTATATCCTCTCAGTTCTGGTATTATCATTGTAAATCTGTTTTGAACTCAGTCCAGTGCCTCGAAACCCTTGTTATTAATGGAGATCACAACTGTGCACAACACTCCAAGAGTGGACTAACCACTGGTTATAAATCTCTGGTCAGGCCTCAGCTGTCCAATTGTCTCCAATTCTGGGCATCACACTTTAGGAAGTATTTCAAGGCTTTGGAGAGGGTGCAGAGGAGATTTAGTAGAATGTTCCCAGGGATGAGCGACCAGGCTGCTGGTTTTACTCTCAGTCTGAAGTACAATTCCCTGTTTTTCTCTTCCTTACAGTGAACTTAGTGACGATTGTGATCCTGTCTGGAGGAAGGTGCGGTCTCTCCAAATGTGTCACCCGTTACCTGGTGTCCATGGCAGCGGCGGATCTACTGGTCGTTATCACTGATCTGATATTCAGGCAAATTCATATTCTTTATTGGACTCAGTTTCAGTTCATATGGGACTTTAAAGTGTGTAATATCCACGCCGTCCTGCTTTACGCAGCCACAGACTGTTCAGTCTGGTTCACAGTCACTTTCACCTTTGATCGATTTGTGGCGATTTGTTGCCAGAAGCTGAAAACAAAATATTGCACCGAGAAAACGGCGGCTGTGGTTCTGGGAACAGTGAGTGTGCTGTTCTGTGTGAAGAACACTTTCTGGTACTTTATGCTTGGAGGTGAATATTGGATGAGTAATTCTCCCTGGTTTTGTTTTGTATCATTGGATGTTCGTTATTCACAGGTGTGGACAGTAATTGTATTCCTTCATTATATTGTAACCCCATTTGTTCCATTTGTTCTGATTCTGCTCCTCAATGCTTTAACCGTCAGACACATTTTAGTGTCGAGCAGAGTCCGCAGGAGACTCCGGGCCCACAGCAGTGGGGAGAGTCCCAGTGACCCAGAGATGGAGAAGAGAAGGAAATCCATCATTTTACTGTTTGTTATATCGGGGAATTTTATCCTGTTATGGGCGGTGTTTCTGTTGTATTTTGTATGGAACCGATTGTATCTGTTAGACTTTATTCCTGTGTCTCTTTCTGAATTTGTACAAGAACTGGGATTTATGCTCCAGCTCCTGAGTTGCTGCACCAACACGTGTATTTATGCCGTGACCCAGACTAAATTCAGAGAGGAGTTGAAGAATGTGGTGAAATATCCCTTGACTGGAATTGTTAAATTCATTAAATAATGAGAAGACTTTCCATCATCACAAGGTGTTGGTCTGGTGTTCTGCCCAATCCCCTCATCTCTGTGATACAAACACAGTGAGGCCAGTTTTCATCTTTCACCGCCCTGATTTAGTGACTAACAGGGACGGTCGAGGTGGGGAAGTCCGCGGAGATCAGTCCCGCTTGATTCCTGCTCGTTTTTAGCCCCGTTCAGTCCTCTGGTGCGGCCTGGGGCGGGTGGATGAAGCTCCCGTCCGCCAGGCTCTTGTTTCATGTGTTCACACAAACGCGGCGGGGCGGGGCACACATGCAGCCCATGGAGTGAGGACCAGAGAATCATCTTTTAATTATAATTTTACGTTTCCATTCGAACAGAAATCGGCCATTCAGCCCGTTAAACCTTTTCCTCCATTCAATTAGATCAGGGCTGACTTGTATCTAACCTCCATTTCCCCCCTTGGATTTGTAACCATTCATACCCTGACCGAGCAAAGATCTATCAATCTCAGTTTTGAAATTTTCCACTCACCCCAGCGTCAACAGCTTTTTGGAGGAGAGGGTTCCAGATTTCCACTGCCCTTTGTGTGAAGAAATGCTTTCTGACATCACCCTTGAACGGACTACCACAAATTTTAAGGTTATGCCCATTTCTTCTGGACTCCCCCACCAGAGGAAATAGTTTCTCCCCATCTACCCCATCAAATCCTTCAATCATCTTAAACACCTTAATGAGATCAGCCTTTAATCTTCTATACTTCAGGGAATGCAAGCCTAGTCTGTGCAGTCTGTCCTCGTAACTTAACCTTTTTAGCCCGGGTATCATTCTGGTGAATCTGTGCTGTACCCCCTCCAAGGCCCATATATCCTTCCTGAGGTGCGCTGCCCAGAACTGAATGGAGTCTCGAGATGGGGTCTAACCAGAGCTCAGCACAGCTGGAACATAAATTCCACCCTTTTGTTTTCCACCCCCTGAAATAAAGGCCAACGTTCCATTAGCTTTTCGATTATTTTGTTGTACCTGTCCATTAGCATTTACTGATTTCTGGACTTGGACCCCACAATCTCTCTGCTCTTCCACAGTTGTGAACATCTCAGTATTTAGATACCCTGATCTATCTTTCTTCGGTCGAAAGTGGATGACCTCACACTTTCCCACATTGAACTCCATCTGCCGCAGTTTTGCCCATTCATTTAATCTTTCAACGTCCCTTTGCAACTATCTGCTCCCATCTACAATATTTATTGTGCTTCCTAACTTACTGTCGTCAGCGAGCTTGGATACACGGCTCTCTATTCCTTCATCCAAGTCATTTATGAACATAGTGAAAAGCTGAGGCCCCAGTACAGATCCCTGGGGACACCACTAGTCACATCCTGCTGATTTGAGTCCATACCCATTATCCCCACTCTCTGTCTCCTACCTCATAACCAATTCCCTGTCCAAGTCAATAGATTGCCTCCAATTCCATGCACTCTCGATTTTGTGAACAGACTCTTATGTGGAACCTTGTCGAATGTCATCTGGAAGTTCATATAAATAACATCCATTGACACTCCTAATCTACCACATTAATTAGCTCCTCAAAAAAATCAACTAGCTTCGTTAGACATGGTAGCAGGACAGGTAGATAAGGTGGTTAAGAAGGCAGATGGAATGCTTTCCTTTATTAGCTGAGGCATGGAACATAAAAGCAGGGATGTTATGCTGGAACTGTATAAAACACTAGTTCGGCCACAGCTTGAGTACTGCGCACAGTTCCGGTCACCACATTACAGGAAGGATGCAATTGCACGAGAGAGGGTGCAGAGGAGATTTACGAGGATGTTGCCAGGACTGGAGAATTTTAGCTGTGATGACAGATTGGATAGTCTGTGGTTGCTTTCCCTGGAACAGAGGAGGCTGAGGGATGATTTGATTGAGGTGTACAAAATTATGCAGGGCCTAGGTAGAGTGGATCAGAAGGACCTATTTCCCTGAGCAGAGGGATCAATAACCAGGGGGCATAGATTTAAAGTGATTGGTAGAAGGATTAGAGCGAAAATGAGGAAAATATTTTCACCCAGAGGGCGGTGGGGGCCTGGAACTCACTGCCTGAGAGGTTGGTAGAGGTAGAAACCCTTCACTCATGTAAAAAAATAACTGGATGTGCACCTGAAAAGCTGTGACCTGCAGGGCTACGGACCAAATGCAGGAAAGCGGGATTGGGCTGGGTGGCTCGTTTCTCAGCAGGCGCGGACACGTTGGGCCGAATGGCCTCCTTCTGTGCCGTAAATTTTCTATAATTCTATGATTCTAAGAGGTCCAGGATCAATTTATAGCTTATTGAGTAAGACTTGTCACTGTCCCGGAAACTCCCTGTCCCTCAGTATCTGTGTCCGGGGAGAAGCTGATGGATTTGTGTGACCTTCTTCAGGTGAATCTTTGTGCTCATCGAGGTGATGGATGTCAGAGCCTGGAAATGGGACATTTAATCAGTCAGAGCACCTCTTGTCAGTGTCCGGGACTCCCAGGTCAGGCACAGAGCAATTAACATACAACAACAACAACTTACATTTATATAGCGCCTTTAACACAATAAAAGGTCCCAACGCGTTTCACAGGAGCGATAATCAAACAAAATTTGACACTGAGCCACATAAGGAGATATGAGGACAGGTGACCAAAAGCTTGGTCAAAGAGGTAAGATTTATTGAGCGTCTTAAAGGAGGAGAGAGAGGCGGAGAGGCGGAGAGGTTTAGGGAGGGAATTCCAGAGCTGAGGGCCGAGGCAGCTGAAGGCACGGCCGCCAATGGTGGAGTGATTTAGGAGAAAGGCAGAAATCTCGGAGGGTTGTGGGGCTGGAGGAGGATACAGAGATAGGGAGGGGCGAGACCATGGAAGAATTTGGAAACAAGGATGAGAATTTCAAAATCGAGGTGTTCCCAGACCGACCAAAAGCAAGCACAGGGGTGACGGATGTGCAGGACTTGGTGCGAGTTGGAATACGGGGAGCAGAGTTTTGTATGAGCTCAAGTTTATGGAGGGTGGAAGATGAGAGGCCGGCCAGGAGAGCATTGGAGAAGTCAAGTCGGCTGGAGATGCGCAATGTTACAGTGGTGGAAGTAGGCGGTCTTGGTGATGGAGAGGATATGTGAGCAAATCTCTCTCTACACTGTCCCGTCAAACACTCCCAGGGCAGGTACAGCACGGGTTAGATTCAGAATAAAGCTCCTTCTACACTGTCCAATAAAACATTCCCAGGGCAACGACAGCACGGTTTTCATTTTTTTTTCGTTCATGGGATGTGGGCGTGGCGGGCAAGGCCAGCGTTTATTGCCCATCCCTGATTGCCCTTGAGAAGGTGGTGGTGAGCCGCCTCCTTGAACCGCTGCAGTCCGTCTGGTGAAGGTTCTCCCACAGTGCTATTTGGTTGTGAGTTACAGGATTTTGACCCAGCGACGATGAAGGAACGGCGATATATTTCCAAGTCGGGATGGTGTGTGACTTGGAGGGGAACATGGAGGTGGTGTTGTTCCCATGTGCCTGCTGCTCTTGTCCTTCTGGGTGGGAGAGGTCGCGGGTTTGGGAGGTGCTGTCGAAGAAGCCTTGGCGAGTTGCTGCAGTGCATCCTGGGGATGGTACATACTGCAGCCACGGTGCGCCGGTGGTGAAGGAAGTGAATGTTTAGGGTGGTGGATGGGGTGTCAATCAAGCGGGCTGCTTTGTCCTGGATGGTGTCGAGCTTCTTGAGTGTTGTTGGAGCTGCACTCATCCAGGCAAGTGGAGAGTATTCCATCACACTCCTGAATTGTGCTTTGTTGATGGTGGAAAGGCTTTGGGGAGTCAGGAGGTGAGTTACTCGCTGCAGAATACCCAGCCTCTGACCTGCTCTTGTAGCCACAGTATTTATATGGCTGATCCAGTTAGTTTCTGGTCAATGGTGACCCCCAGGATGTTGATGGTGGGGGATTCGGCGATGGTAATGCCGTTGAATGTTAAGGGGAGGTGGTTAGACTCTCTGTTGTTGAAGATGGTCATTGCCTGGCACTTGTCTGGCGCGAATGTTACTTGCCACTTATGAGCCCAAGCCTGGATGTTGTCCAGGGCTTGCTGCATGCGGGCTCGGACTGCTTCATTATCTGAGGGGTTGCGAATGAAACTGAACACTGTGCAATCATCAGCGAACATCCCCAATTCTGACCTCATGATGGACTGTAGGGGAATCAAGGGATATGGGGATCGGGCGGGAAAGTGGAGTTGAGGTCGAAGATCAGCCATGATCATATTGAATGGCGGAGCAAGCACGAGGGGCCGAATGGCCTACTCCTGCTGCTATTTCTTATGTTCTTATCTTCTTATACAAAATCACAGATGGTGTAATGAATGTTGATTTCAGACAGTAAGGATGGAGGGAGGAGGGAGAGTGTGCAGAATGGGGAATTTACAGATTAGGAGGGACAGGAGGGGACAGAATATTCTACAGAAAGACCAACAACTTGTATTTATACAGAGCATTTAATGAAGTAAAACATCCCAAGGTGCTTCACAGGAGTGAAATCAAATAAAATGTGACAGTAGAATTTGAAACTGGAGACAAGAAACTAGAATTGTCTGTTCTGAAATTCTATCCTGTAATTAAAGTAGGAACTTTGGTAAACTCCTTTTACAGGATATTAGAAGGGGAGGATTTACAGATGGGAAACTCAAACCAAACATCACGTCAAGGTCTGACAGTCACTCGATTCATCAGGACCTGAATATCATCGGCCTTTGGATATAGAAGGAAAAATCACCAATCACAGCGGTGACTAACCGGTCACGTGTTCTGTGTGTGAACATCCTTTCAGCCAATCGTCTATCCCGTGAGACACAAACACAGATGTGCCGGGAATCAACAGTGCAAATGTGGGGACTGTGGGAAGGGATTCATTTGCTGGAAACTCATCGACCCAGTCACACGGGGAGAGGCCGTTCGCCAGCTGAGTGTTGGAATGGATTCACTCGCTCATCTCACCTACTGCCACACCAGAATCTTCGTAATGGGGAGAATCCGTTCACCAGCTCTGTGTGGAAAGGGATTCACTCGATCATCCCATTTACTGACACACCGGCACAGTCTCACCGGAGAGAGACCGGTTAGAGAAAAAGTACCAGGTAAACTAATGGGTCCAAAGGCTGACAAGTCCCCTGGACCTGATGGCTTGCATCCAAGGGTCTTATCGGAAGTGGCTGCAGAGATAGTGGATGCATTGGTTGTAATCTTCCAGAATTCACTAGATTCTGGAAAGGTCCCAGCGGATTGGAAAACCGCAAACATAACACCCCTATTCAAGAAGGGAGTGAGACAGAGAGCAGGTAACTATAGACCAGTTAGCCTAACATCTGTCATTGGGGGAAATGCTAGAATCCATTATTAAGGAAGTAGTAGCAGGACATTTGGAGACTCATAATACAATGAAGGAGAGTCAACATGGTTTTATGAAGGGGAAAACATGTCTGACAATTGATGAGAGTTCTTTGAGAATGTAACGAGCAGGGTGGATAAAGGGGAATCAATGGATGCAGTATATTTGGATTTCCAAAAGGCATTCGGTAAGGTGCCACATAAAAGATTACTGCACAAGAGAAGAGCTCATGGTGTTGGGGGTAATATACTGGCATGGATAGAGGATTGGCTAATTAACAGAAAACAAAGAGTCGGGATAAAAGTGTCATTTTCAAAATGGCAATCTGTAACTAGTGGGGTGCCGCAGGGCTCAGTGCTGAGGCCTCAACTATTTACAATATATATCAATGACTTCAATGAAGGAACAGAGTGTCTTGTGGCCAAATTTGCTGATGATACAAAGATAGGTGGAAAAGCAAGTTGAGATAAGGACACAAAGTGTCTGCAAAGGGATATTGACGGGTTAAGTGAAGGGGCAAAAATTTGGCAGATGGAATATAATGTGGGAAAATGTGAAGTCATCCACTTTGGGAGGAAAAATAAAAAAGCAAAATATTATTTCAATGGAGAAATACTACAAAATGCTACGGTACAGAGGGATCTGGGTGTCCTCGTACATGAAACACAAAAAGTCAACATACAGGTGCAGCAAGCAAACAGAATATTGGCCTTTATTTCTAGGGGGATGGAGTATAAAAGCAGGGAAGTCATGCTCCAACTGTACAGGGTGCTGGTGAGACCACACCTGGAGTACTGCGGACAGTTCTGGTGCCCTTATTTAAGGAAGGACATACTTGCATTGGAGGCAGTTCAGAGAAGGTTCACGATGTTGATCCCGGGTATGGAAGGGTTGTCTTATGAGGAAAGATTGAACAGGTTGGGTCCATACACATTGCAGTTTAGAAAAATGAGAGGAGATCTTATTGAAACATAAAAGATTCTGAGGGGACTCGACAGGATCGATGCTGAGAGGATGTTACCCCTCAGGGGGAATCTAAAACTCGGGGTCATTGTCTGAGAATAAGGGGTCGCCCGTTTAAGACAGAAATGAGGAGGAATTTCTTCTCCCACAGGGTCGTGATTCTTTGGAAAACTTTACCCCAAAAGCTGTGGAGGCTGAGTCATTGAATACATTCAAGGCTGAGTTAGACAAATTGTTGATCAGCAAAGGAGTCAAAGGATAAGGGGAAAGGGCGGGAAAGTGGAGTTGAGGTAAAAATCAGATCAGCCATGATCGCATTAAATGGTGGAGCAGGCTCGAGGGGCCGAATGGCCTACTGCTGCTCCTATCTCTTATGATCTCCCCGGTGCGCCGTCACGTGATCTCCCCGGTGCCCCGTCATGTGATCTCCCCAGTAGTTACCTGAAGTTGATCTTCCAGTTACAGTGGTGGTGGTGAAAACCTCGAGTTAACCGAGGGAACTTAGACTGGGGAATCTGAGGTTTGTATGAAAGGAGTGAGCAATAAAAAGGAAATTAATAAAAACTGATTCAATAAAAGAAAGAAACAGGTGAATTATACTAAAGTGAGCAATAAAAAGTAACTAAAAGAATACAAATTAAACCCATCTGATAATCAATGTTTAATATTAAAATATGAATCAATTATCTCTGGAAATTGATAAATAAATAACCGCAAAGAAAGAATGAAATCTCCAGGACCTGACGGTTTTCCCTCAGGGTATTAAAGGAAACAGGTGGGGAAATTACAGAAACATTAGTCATAGTTTCCCAAAGCTCTCTGGACTCGGGAATTGTGCCTTTGGATATGAAAATATCACTCCAATATTTAAGAAAGGAGGAAGAGAGAGAAAAATAAACGACAGATCTGTCAGTTTAACGTCAGGAGTGGGGAAGTTACTGGAATCTATCACCAAAGACAGAATGATTGAGGACTTGAACAAGTCTGAGCTGATCAAAGAGAGTCAGCGTGGATTTGTGAAGGGTGGGTCATGTCTGACTAATCTAGATGAGTTTTTTCAGGTCACTAACAGGCTGGACAGGGAGTGTCGATGGACATTGTCTGTGCGGATTTCCAGAAGGCATTTGATAGGGTTCAGCACAAGAGATTATTCGCAAAAATAAAAGTGCACAAAATTGAAAGTGACCTTGTGACTTGTGTTGGGAGGTGGGAGACAGAGAGTGGGGATAAAGGGAACGTTCTTTGATTGGTGGGATGTGACAAGTGGTGTTCCCCAGGGATCTGGACTGGGGTCTCAGCTTTTCACCATATTTATCAATAACTTGGATGAAGGAAGAGAGAGTTTTATATCCAAGTTTCCAGATGACACTAAGTTAGGAGACACAGTAAGTTGTGTGGATGGGAGCAGGAAGTTACAAAGGGACAGATTAAGTGAGTGGACAAAACTGTGGCAGATGGAGTTCAGTGTGGGGAAGTGTGAGATCATCCACTTTGGATACAAGAAGGAAACATTGGAGTATTTTCTTAAAGTGAGAGACTGGGAACTGTGGAGGAGCAAAGGGATTTGGGTGTCCATGTACACAAATCACTAAAAGCTAGTGCCCAGATACAAAAAGTAATCACAAAGACTAATGGAATGTTGGCCTTTATCTCGAGGGCTGGAATAAAAAGGGGAGGAATTTATGCTTCAGTTCCACAGAGCCTCGATCATAGCCCCTCTGGAGTACATATATCCAGAATATTAAACTCCAGCCCAGTTCTCAGGGTTATTAACATCAGAAACAAACCCCAACTGTCAGAAAGAACGTGGTTCAGTCCTGGATGTGATTAACAGCAGCAATAACAGCAGAATCCAACCCCTGCATCACAGGTGAACTCGCTGGTGTCTCAACAGGTGGGAGGACTGAGTGAATCCCTTCCCACACACGGAGCAGGTAAACGGCCTCTCCCCAGTGTGAACTCGCTGGTGTGTCAGCAGGTGGGATGAACAAGTGAATCCCTTCCCACATACGGAGCAGCTAAACGGCCTCTCCCCAGTGTGAACTCGCTGGTGTGTCAGCAGGTGGGATGAACAAGTGAATCCCTTCTCACACTCGGAGCTGATAAACGGCCTCTCGTCAGTGTGAACTCGCTGGTGTTTCAGCAAAGTGGATGACTGAGTGAATCCCTTCCCACACACGGAGCAGGTGAACGGCCTCTCCACAGTGTGAACTCGTTCATGTTTCAGCAGATCCCTTGTTAAAATATTCTTCCCGCTCATTCCCCCAGACTGTAAATCCCCGTCCCACACACTCTCCCTCCTCCCTGTGCTGAAATCCAAACCCATCGCACCATCTCCATCATTTCTTCCCTCCACTCCCAGTTTCCTCCCTCCCTCTACTCTGGTCGGGTTCAGTTCTCCACCCCCTGGGAGCAGAGTGAGAGGAAAATAAATGAGGCACAGGGACCCTGAAGCCCCGCCCACTCTTTGTTCACAGTCACTGGGACCCTGAAGCCCCGCCCACTCTTTGTTCACAGTCACTGGGACCCTGAAGCCCCGCCCACTCTTTGTTCCCTGTCACAGGGACCCTGAAGCCCCGCCCACTCTTTGTTCACAGGCACAGGGACCCTGAAGCCCCGCCCACTCTTTGTTCCCTGTCACTGGGACCCTGAAGCCCCGCCCACTCTTTGTTCACAGTCACTGGGACCCTGAAGCCCCGCCCACTCTTTGTTCCCTGTCACTGGGACCCTGAAGCCCCGCCCACTCTTTGTTCACAGTCACTGGGACCCTGAAGCCCCGCCCACTCTTTGTTCACAGTCACAGGGACCCTGAAGCCCCGCCCACTCTTTGTTCACAGGCACAGGGACCCTGAAGCCCCGCCCACTCTTTGTTCCCAGTCACAGGGACCCTGAAGCCCCGCCCACTCTTTGTTCACAGTCACTGGGACCCTGAAGCCCCGCCCACTCTTTGTTCCCAGTCACAGGGACCCTGAAGCCCCGCCCACTCTTTGTTCACAGTCACTGGGACCCTGAAGCCCCGCCCACTCTTTGTTCACAGTCACTGGGACCCTGAAGCCCCGCCCACTCTTTGTTCACAGTCACTGGGACCCTGAAGCCCCGCCCACTCTTTGTTCCCGGTCACTGGGACCCTGAAGCCCCGCCCACTCTTTGTTCACAGTCACAGGGACCCTGAAGCCCCGCCCACACTTTGTTCACAGTCACAGGGACCCTGAAGCCCCGCCCACTCTTTGTTCACAGTCACTGGGACCCTGAAGCCCCGCCCACTCTTTGATCCTGGTCACAGGGACCCTGAAGCCCCGCCCACTCTTTGTTCCCTGTCACTGGGACCCTGAAGCCCCGCCCACTCTTTGTTCCCGGTCACAGGGACCATGAAGCCCCGCCCACTATTTGTTCCCTGTCACTGGGACCCTGAAGCCCCGCCCACTCTTTGTTCCCGGTCACTGGGACCCTGAAGCCCCGCCCACTCTTTGTTCCCGGTCACAGGGACCCTGAAGCCCCGCCCACTGGGACACTGAAGCCCCGCCCACTCTTTGTTCACAGTCACTGGGACCCTGAAGCCCCGCCCACTCTTTGTTCCTGGTCACAGGGACCCTGAAGCCCCGCCCACTCTTTGTTCCCAGTCACTGGAACCCTTAAGCCCCGCCCACTCTTTGTTCCTGGTCACTGGGACCCTGAAACCCCGCCCACTCTTGGTTCCCAGTCACTGGGACCCTGAAGCCCCGCCCACTCTTTGTTCCCAGTCACTGGGACCCTGAAGCACCGCCCACTCTTTGTTCCTGATCACTGGGACCCTAAAGCCCCGCCCACCCTTGGTTTCCGGTCACAGGGACCCTGAAGCCCCGCCCACTCTTTGTTCCCTGTCACTGGGACCCTGAAGCCCCGCCCACTCGTTGTTGCTGTCACAGGGACCCTGAAGCCCCGCCCACTCTTTGTTCCCTGCCACTGGGACCCTGAAGCCCCGCCCACTCTTTGTCCACCGTCACTGTGACCCTGAAGCCCCGCCCACTCTTTGTTCCCTGTCACTGGGACCCTGAAGCCCCGCCCACTCTTTGTTCCCGGTCACAGGGACCCTGAAGCCCCGCCCACTATTTGTTCCCTGTCACTGGGACCCTGAAGCCCCGCCCACTCTTTGTTCCCGGTCACTGGGACCCTGAAGCCACCGCCCACTCTTTGTTCCCGGTCACAGGGACCCTGAAGCCCCGCCCACTGGGACCCTGAAGCCCCGCCCACTTTTTGTTCCTGGTCACAGGGACCCTGAAGCCACGCCCACTCTTTGTTCCCAGTCACTGGAACCCTTAAGCCCCGCCCACTCTTTGTTCCTGGTCACTGGGACCCTGAAACCCCGCCCACTCTTGGTTCCCAGTCACTGGGACCCTGAAGCCCCGCCCACTCTTTGTTCCCAGTCACTAGGACCCTGAAGCACCGCCCACTCTTTGTTCCTGGTCACTGGGACCCTGAAGCCCCGCCCACCCTTGGTTTCCGGTCACAGGGACCCTGAAGCCCCGCCCACTCTTTGTTCCCTGTCACTGGGACCCTGAAGCCCCGCCCACTCGTTGTTCCCGGTCACTGGGACCCTGAAACCCCGCCACTCTTGAGCAAAGATGGCCGCGCATGCGCCGTGAACCCTGAACTCTGACCAAGATGGCGGCCAGCTCCCCGCTCACCCGGGCGGCCGCCGGTCGGGCCTGTCACCGCGGTGTAAACACGGGGCCTGTGGTCTCTTATTCGGGGCCTGAGGCCTACACCGGGTGTTTCTGAAGCTTCCCTGCCCACCCATGGGTCCAATTCCTCCCCCGCGCCCACCGTCTCCGACCGGATCCCGACCCGCCTGTTCCCTCAGTCCGTCTCCACCACTCGCACCGCGCATGCTCAGAGCACCGCCCAGTCCCGCGCCTGCGCACTGGGCTCCTGCAGTCACTGATAGGGCACGTTCTGGGCCGCGGGGGATTCTGGGTAAACTCTCCGCCATTGAAGGTCCGAATCGGTGAACAGAAATTTCGTCATCGCATCGAGATTGGGGCCGGAGGGACAATAAACATTAAACAAAATCAATGAATAAATTATACAGAATCCCGAGTGCCCGGGCCCTCAGACAGGGAGCGAAGTTCACTGGTCGCCACTTTTCCTTCACCAACTCGCACCTCAGGCCCCGCCCAGTCTGGTTCAATTGATCAATGTTTTCCAACTGTGTTTTCCAACTCGAGTTCAGGCCTGTCATTCTCAGAGAAACTTCGAGGCCTCGTTTTTTCTGTGTGCTGTGAGGACCGATATCGTTCATCTTGATCTATTTCTAGTGCAATAAGTTTTGCTGAAGCCTTCTTTGTGGAGGCGGGTACAATTTTGTCTTTTAAAATGCATTTGGACAGTTGCATGGGTAAGATGCGTATCGAGGGATATGGGCCAAGTGCAGGCAATTGGGACTAGCTTAGTGGTATAAACTGGGCGACATGGACATGTTGGGCCGAAGGGCCTGTTTCCATGTTGTAAACTTCTATGATTCTATTCTATGAATGTGGCCCAGGCCAAGTGTCAGGAGATCGGATCAGGCCCACCATAGAAAATGAGTTTGACCCCCCTGAGATAGACAATGTGAACCGGATTATCCTCATCCACTGACCCAGCAACTTCATCAAAAAACTGAAGCAAGTTTGTAAGACGCGACCTTCTTTTCCGGAAGCCGTGTTGAGTGTCTCTCACGGCCCCTCCCCATTCCCCTCGCAATAAACGCCAACATTCCATTTGCCTTCCTAATCACTTCTTGTATCTGCAGACCAACTTTCTGTAATTCATGTACTACGATACCCAGATCCCTCTGTACCTCAGAATTCTGCAATCTTTCTCCATTTAAATAAAATACTGCTTTTCTATTCCTCCTGCCAAAGTGGACAAGTTCACATTTTCCCACATTATACTCCATCTGCCAAATTTTTGCTCACTCACTTAACATATCTCTATCCCTTTGCAGGCTCCTTATGTCCTCTTCACAACTTATTTTCCGACCTACCTTTGTCTCATTAGCAAATTTAGCAACAATACATTCGCTCCCTTCATCCAAGTCATTGATATCGATTGTAAATATTTAAGCCAGATCTTTACAAAACACTGGTTAGGCTTCAGCTGGAGTATTGTGTTCATTCTGGGCAGCACACTTCAGGAAGGATGTCAAGGCCTGAGAGAGGGTGCAGAGGAGATTTACTGGACTGGTACCAGGGATATAGGATTCAGTTACATGGAGAGACTGGAGAAACTGGAGTTGTTCTCCTTGGAGCAGGGAAGGTTAAGGGGAGATTTAATCGAGGTGTTCAAAGTCATGAAGGGTCTTGATAGACTGAATGGTGAGAAACTGTTTCCAGTGGCAGGAGATCAGTAACCAGAGTACACAGCATTCAGGTAATTGGGAAAAGAACTAGAGGTGAGATGAGGAGAATATTTTAACGCAGCCATTTATTTAGAGCTGGAATACACTGCATGAAAGGGTGGGGGAATCAGAGTCAATTATAATTTTCAAAAGGGAATTGGATAAATACTTGAATAGGATAAATTTGCAGGATAAAGGGCATGAGAATGGGACTAATTGGATAGCTCTTTCCTAAAGCCAACACAGGCATGATGGGCCTAATGGCCTCCTTCTGTGCTTTATCATTCAATGATTCTATGATCAAGGGCCAGACACTGCTTCATCCTTCACTAACAGGGTCCCTATTAACAGTCGCTTCCTTCTGTATTCAGTGCAGTGAATGGAAACCTGTCTATTTTAGTGAGTTCAGCCTTTCTAAAATCTCTCACTATTTTCGAAGATCCATTTGACTCACTTGTTTCATTTTGAAAGACTTCAGATTTTTCTACTGTGTGTCGATGTTTTTGTTTAAAGGTGGAATGACATTTGTTTCAAAATATTCTGTTCTAACCCCCGGCCCAGTTTAAAACCCTCTGCACTACTGACATGGAAGATCGCAAGTCCAATCCTTGATCTCAGCCAAGGCAGCAGTTCAGGGGCTGGAATTGGCCTCAGTACCACTGGGCTAAATAAGAGTAACCCTGCTCTCGAAGGAGATCCAGTGACCTCAACTGGGAAATTTATGGCTGTCATTTGAGGGCAGGACTGGACTCGACCGTGATGCCTACCACAGTGGATAATCCTGCTGTCACTCACTGTGTGGGCTCATGTATAAATGTTCCCTTACTGTTAGATTATTAACTAAGTCTGGGCTCATTACTCATTACTGAATCTAGTCCACCCTCCTTAAAACCTACCTCTTTGACCAAGCTTTTGCTCACCTGTCCTAATATCTCCTTATGTGGTTCAGTGTCAAATTTATTTTGTTAATCACTCCTGTGAAGAGCCTTGGGACGTTTTACTATGTTAACGGCACTGGATAAATTGATCAATAAAACAGGGAACTCTTGGAAACACACTGCAGGTCTTTCTTTATCTGGACAGCAAATCACTGCTGTTGTGTTGAACCAGCAGTTCAGAAATAGGAGCAGGAGTCGGCCATATGGCCCCTCGAGCCTGCTCCACCATTCAATAAGATCATGGCTGATCTTCTGCCTCATTTAACATGTATCCAGAATATTAAACTCCAGCCCAGTTATCGGGGTTATTAACATCAGAAACAAACCTCAACTGTCAGAATGAACATGGTTCAGTCCTGGATGTGATTAACAGCAGCAATAACAGCAGAATCCAACCCCGGAAGTCACAGGTGAACTCGCTGGTGTCTCCGCAGGTTGGATGAATGAGTGAATCCCTTCCCACACACGGAGCAGGTGAACGGCCTCTCCCCAGTGTGAACTCGCTGGTGTGTCAGAAGGTGGGATGAATGAGTGAATCCCTTCCCACACACGGAGCAGGTGAACGGCCTCTCCCCAGTGTGAACTGGCTGGTGTGTCAGAAGGTGGGATGAACGAGTGAATCCCTTCCCACACACGGAGCAGGTGAACGGCCTCTCCTCAGTGTGAGTGCGTCGATGATGTGTCAGCAGTTCCCATTTGCTCTTAAAGCTCTTCCCACAGTCAGAACATTTAAAAGGTCTCTTATCAGTGTGAACAAGTTGGTGTGTCAGTAGGTGCTGTGACTGAATGAATCCCTTTCCACACACGGAGCAGGTGAACGGTCTCTCCCCAGTGTGAGCACGCTGGTGGGCAATGAGAGTGGATGACTGCCTGAACCTCTTCCCGCAGTGAGAGTAACTGAACGGTCTCTCGTCAGTGTGAATTCGCTGGTGTCGAATCAGTCCCTCCGAGCTTTTAAACCTGTTCCCACAGTCAGAGCATTTAAAAGGTCTCTCCGCAGTGTGAATAAGCTGGTGTGTTCGGAGGGCGGATGACTGAGTGAATCCCTTCCCACACAGAGAGCAAGTGAACGGCCTCTCCCCGGTGTGACTGTGGTGATGAGTTTCCAGCTGGGACGGATAATTGAATCCCTTCCCACACACGGAGCAGGTGAACGGACTCTCCCCGGTGTGACTGCGTCGATGAGTTTCCAGCTGGGATGGGTAATTGAATCCCTTCCCACAGTCCCCACATTTCCACGGTATCTCCATGGTCCGGGTGTCCTTGTGTCTCTCCAGGTTGGACGATCAGTTGAAGCCTCGTCCACACACAGAACACGTGGACGGTTTCTCCCCGCTGTGAACGGTGTGATGTTTTTTCAGGCTGTGTAACTGGTTAAAGCTCTTTCCACAGTCAGTGCACTGGAACACTCTCACTCGGGTCTGAGAGTTTCGGTGATTTTCCAGTCACACTGATGTTTCAAATCTTCTCCCACAGACAGAACAGACAAACATTTCTCCTTCCACATTCAAAGGCTGATGATTTTCAGGTCCTGATGAATCGAGTGACTCTGTCAGATCTTGACGTGATGTTTGGTTTGAGTTTCCCGTCTGCAAATCCTCCCCTTCTAATCCCCTGTAAAAGGAGTTCACAAAAGTCATCACTGTAAATACAGGATAGAAATTCAGAACAGACAATTCTAGTTTTTCTGGATCATTTTTTCATCTTTTGAGCCTCAAAAGCTGTAAATCACCGTCCCACACACTCTCCCTCCTCCCTGTGCTGAAATCTGAACCCATTGCACCATCTCCAACATTTTTCCCTCTGCTCTGCTGGGTTCAGTTCCACACCCACTGGTTCCCCTCTCTCTCCTCCCCTGAAGGTGCTGACTCTGACTGGGTTCAGTTCCACACTCACTGGTTCCTCTCTCTCTCCTCCCCTGAAGGTGCTGACTGTCCTTCCCATATCCTAACTCGCACCAAGTCCCATTCACCATCACCCTTGTGCTCACTGACCTACAGTGACTCCCGGTCCAGCAACGCCTCATATTTAAATTCCTCATCCTTGTGTCCAAATCCATCCATGGCCCTCGCCCCTCCCAATCTCTGTAACCTGCTCCATGGCCCTCGCCCCTCCCCTATCTCTGTAACCTTCTCCAGCCCTCCGACCCTCCCCTATCTCTGTAACCTCCTCCAGCCCTCCGACCCTCCCCTATCTATATCACCTCCTCCAGCCCTCCGACCCTCCCCTATCTCTGTAACCTCTTCCAGCCCTCCCCTATCTCTGTAACCTTCTCCAGCCCTCCGCCCCTCCCCTATCTCTGTAACCTCCTCCAGCCCTCGTCCCTCCCTTTCTCTGTCACCTCCTCCAGCCCTCCGACCCTCCCCTATCTCTGTCACCTCCTCCGACCCTCCCAGATCTCTGCTCTCCCCCAATTCCGGCCTCTTGCTCCTCCCCCATTCCCTTCGCCCCACCATTGGGGGCCGTGCCTTCAGCTGTCTGAGCCCCAAGCTCTGGAATTCCCTCCCTGAACCTCTCCCCCTCTCTCTCCTCCTTCAATCCTCCCTCTTTGACCCAGCTTTCGGTGCCCTGTCCTAATCTCTCCTCATTCCCCTCTTCCCGCTCCTGTGAACCCTCTTGACCCATTTTGCTCCGTTAAAGGCGCGACAGAAATGCAAGTTGTTGTTGACTGTGCGGGTTCAGTTCGAGCGGAGATTGGGTCGGGCCCGATCCCGGGAAGCGGCGGGTAGTGGAGGGGGGATGATGCCGCCTGTTTTCTCTCGGGTCCTGGGCCCGACACTCGGTGTTTCTGGGCCCTGTGATCCCCGCCCTTTATTAACCCGCTCTCTCCACACCTCCTCTGACCTGCTCGAACCGCGCTCTCTGCCTCAGACCCTTCGGGCCGCGCATGCTCAGCTCACACTGACCAACAATCAGCCTCTCCTGCGCCGGCGCACTGCGCTCCTCTCAGATCGATAGGGGACATTCCGGAGCGCGGTGCAGTCTGGGGACGGACCGCCGCCATTGGAGCTCCGCCCCGACCCTCAGTTTCTCTGATGGGACTGAGATTGGGGGCGGGGGAAAAGCGCTTTTGGAGCAGCGGAGGGCGGAGCGGAAATAAAATAAAATAAAAATAAACCCGAGAGCCCGGGGCACGCTGGGTAATGGAGACCGCCATTAAACCGTCAGAAACACTCACAGCGCAGGCGCGCACCGCCTCGCCTCGAAAAAACTTTGGGAAATGTATATTTCCACAAATCTGTTAATAATTTAGTCTCATTACACATTGGAACTGACGGGCTGGATTGATGTTTATTTTCCAATTGCAGCTCAGGACCTTCAATCCCAGCGTCAACCCGGAGCAAATGCGCTCCCGACCAATAGGAAGAGCGGAGAGGGACTGGAGGACCGAGCGGGCGGTTGGTCCTCCAAACAATTGGAGTGTGTGAGGGGTGGGACTTGCGGCGGAGGGTCTGAGCCCGGATCTCGCTCCGTGTCTGGATCTCTGCCGAATTTTTGAAACTTGATTCATCTCAAGATAAAACTCCAGAAGAAAACTGGACCTTTCAGTTGTGGCTTTAAACAGATGAAACCCTGTGGTGTCGAGCAAACAGTTCAACATTTGTTAGTAAAATGACTCTGATGAAGTAATGGAGAGCCATGTATCCAAGTTTGCTGATGACAGTGAGTAAAGAGGCACAGTAAATAGTGTAGATGGGAGCAGAAAGTTGCAAGGGGGCAATAATAGATTCAGTGAGTGGTCAAAACGGTGGCAGGTGGAGTTGAATGTGGGGAAATGTGAATTCACCCACTTTGAACCAAAGACAGAGATCAGAGTATTTACCAAACGGCAAGCAGCGAGAAACTGTGGAGGAGCAGAGAGATTTCGGGGTCCAAGTACCGAAATCACTAAAAGCTAGTGGACAGTTACAAAAAATAATTTTAAAGGCTAAAGGAATGATGGCCTTCATCTCAAGGGGGCTGGAATATAAAGGGGTGGAAGTGATGTTACAGTTGTACAGAGCTCTGGTTAAACCCCATCTGGAGACTGCCTTCAGTTCTGGGCACTGCACCTCAGGGAGGATATACTGGCCTTGGAAGGGGTGCAGCACAGATTCACCAGAGTGATACTGACAGATTGCATAGACTAGGCTTGTTTTGAGTGGAGCTTGGAAGATTAAGGGGTGATCTAATCGAGGTGATTGAAGGATTTGATAGGGCAGATAGAGAGAAACTACTTCCTCTGGTGGGGGAGTCCAGAACAAGGGGGCATAACCTTAAAATTAGAGCGAGGCCATTCAGGGGCGATGTCAGGAATCACTTCTTCGCACAAAGGGCAGTGGAAATCTGGAACTCTCTCCCTGAGAGCAGTCGAGGCTGGGGGTCAAGTGAAAATTTCAGATCTGAGATTGATAGATTTTTGAGAGGCGAGGGTATTAAAGGTTATGGTACCAAGGCGGGTAGATGGAGTTAAGATACAGATCAGATATGATACAATTAAATGGCGGAACAGGTTGGAGGGGCTGAATGGCCTCCTCCTGTTCATAATGATTAAATGTTCCTAATCTCTGCACTAATGACAGAACGGACCGATTGTTAATAGGAGCACCGTTAATGAAATCCCCTGACATTCAAAGAGAAACGGGACTGTCCCTTTAACTATAAACAAAGGGGAGTGCCTGTCCCTTTAAATATCAGCCCCATTCCCACAGGCAGTGGCAGGAGGAACAGCGCGCGGTCTCATTCCGCCCAAAACCAGCGGGGCCTCGCGCGAGGGAGCAGCTCCATGAGGGGGCGGGGCCAGTGGGTGAGGGCGGGGCCTCGGCTCTGACGTCTCCAGGAGCCCAGCGCGCAGGCGCGGGAAAGGGTCCGCGCGGTCGCCAGACGGAGTCGGAGGGTCGGGAGCAGGTAGGCGGGGGGCCGGGGACAGGACACTCAGAAACCGGGCGGAGGCCGCGCCCCACGGCTTATAAACATGGAGCGGGGCCGCAGGACCCGAGTCGGATCCTCTGATCCCGAGTGTGAGCAGCCGGACGGCAACTGCGGGATTTCTCCCCGGAGATCGGCCGGGTTACCGGGGGAACCGGCCGCCATCTTAGTACAGGAGGAGGGAGCGTCACTGCGCATGCGCGGCCATCTTGGTACAGGATGTGGTAGCGTCACGGCGCAGGCGCGGCCACCTTGCTACAGGTACAGAGTGGGCGGGGCTTCAGGATATTTCACTCAGAATCTCAACCCGTGCTGTACCTGCCCTGGGAGTGTTTGATGGGACAGTGCAGAGGGAGCTTTACTCTGTATCGAACCCGTGCTGTCCCTGCCCCGGGAGTGTTTGATGGGACAGTGTAGAGGGAGCTTTACTCTGTATCTAACCCGTGCTGTACCTGCCCTGGGAGTGTTTGATGGGACAGTGTAGAGGGAGCTTTACTCTGTATCGAACCCGTGCTGTACCTGCCCTGGGAGTGTTTGATGGGACAGTGTAGAGGGAGCTTTACTCTGTATCTAACCCGTGCTGCAGCTGCCCTGGGAGTGTTTGATGGGACAGTGTAGAGGGAGCTTTACTCTGCATCTAACTCGTGCTGTACCTGCCCTGGGAGTGTTTGATGGGACAGTGTAGAGGGAGCTTTACTCTGTATCGAACCCGTGCTGTACCTGCCCTGGGAGTGTTTGATGGGACAGTGTAGAGGGAGCTTTACTCTGTACGTAACCCGTGTTGTCCCTGCCCTGGGAGTGTTTGATGGGACAGTGCAGAGGGACCTTTACTCTGTATCTAACCCGTGCTGTACCTGCCCTGGGAGTGTTTGATGGGACAGTGTCGAGGGAGCTTTACTCTGTATCTAACCCGTGCTGTACCTGCCCTGGGAGTGTTTGATGGGACAGTGTGGAGGGAGCTTTACTCTGTATCTAACCCGTGCTGTACCTGCCCTGCGAGTGTTTGATGGGACAGTGTGGAGGGAGCTTTACTCTGTACGTAACCCGTGCTGTCCCTGCCCTGGGAGTGTTTGATGGGACAGTGTAGAGGTAGCTTTACTCTGTATCTCACCCGTGCTGTACCTGCCCCGGGAGTGTTTGATGGGAAAGTGTAGAGGGAGCTTTACTCTGCATCTAACCCGTGCTGTACCTGCCCTGGGAGTGTTTGATGGGACAGTGTCGAGGGAGCTTTACTCTGTATCTAAACCGTGCTGTACCTGCCCTGGGAGTGTTTGATGGGACAGTGTAGAGGGAGCTTTACTCTGTACTAACCCGTGCTGTCCCTGCACTGGGAGTGTTTGATGGGACAGTGTAGAGGGAGCTTTACTCTGTATCTAACCCGTGCTGTCCCTGCCCTGGGAGTGTTTGATGGGACAGTGTAGAGGGAGCTTTACTCTGTATCGAACCCGTGCTGTACCTGCCCTGGGAGTGTTTGATGGGACAGTGTAGAGGGAGCTTTACTCTGTATCTAACCCGTGCTGCAGCTGCCCTGGGAGTGTTTGATGGGACAGTGTAGAGGGAGCTTTACTCTGCATCTAACTCGTGCTGTACCTGCCCTGGGAGTGTTTGATGGGACAGTGTAGAGTGAGCTTTACTCTGTATCGAACCCGTGCTGTACCTGCCCTGGGAGTGTTTGATGGGACAGTGGAGAGGGAGCTTTACTCTGTACGTAACCCGTGTTGTCCCTGCCCTGGGAGTGTTTGATGGGACAGTGCAGAGGGACCTTTACTCTGTATCTAACCCGTGCTGTACCTGCCCTGGGAGTGTTTGATGGGACAGTGTCGAGGGAGCTTTACTCTGTATCTAACCCGTGCTGTACCTGCCCTGGGAGTGTTTGATGGGACAGTGTGGAGGGAGCTTTACTCTGTATCTAACCCGTGCTGTACCTGCCCTGCGAGTGTTTGATGGGACAGTGTGGAGGGAGCTTTACTCTGTACGTAACCCGTGCTGTCCCTGCCCTGGGAGTGTTTGATGGGACAGTGTAGAGGGAGCTTTACTCTGTATCTCACCCGTGCTGTACCTGCCCCGGGAGTGTTTGATGGGAAAGTGTAGAGGGAGCTTTACTCTGTATCTAACCCGTGCTGTACCTGCCCTGGGAGTGTTTGATGGGACAGTGTAGAGGGAGCTTTACTCTGTATCTAACCCGTGCTGTACCTGCCCTGGGAGTGTTTGATGGGACAGTGTAGAGGGAGCTTTACTCTGTACTAACCCGTGCTGTCCCTGCACTGGGAGTGTTTGATGGGACAGTGTAGAGGGAGCTTTACTCTGTATCTAACCCGTGCTGTCCCTGCCCTGGGAGTGTTTGATGGGACAGTGTAGAGGGAGCTTTACTCTGTATCGAACCCGTGCTGTACCTGCCCTGGGAGTGTTTGATGGGACAGTGTAGAGGGAGCTTTACTCTGTATCTAACCCGTGCTGCAGCTGCCCTGGGAGTGTTTGATGGGACAGTGTAGAGGGAGCTTTACTCTGCATCTAACTCGTGCTGTACCTGCCCTGGGAGTGTTTGATGGGACAGTGTAGAGGGAGCTTTACTCTGTATCGAACCCGTGCTGTACCTGCCCTGGGAGTGTTTGATGGGACAGTGGAGAGGGAGCTTTACTCTGTACGTAACCCGTGTTGTCCCTGCCCTGGGAGTGTTTGATGGGACAGTGCAGAGGGAGCTTTACTCTGTATCTAACCCGTGCTGTACCTGCCCTGGGAGTGTTTGATGGGACAGTGTCGAGGGAGCTTTACTCTGTATCTAACCCGTGCTGTAGCTGCCCTGCGAGTGTTTGATGGGACAGTGTAGAGGGAGCTTTACTCTGTACTAACCCGTGCTGTCCCTGCACTGGGAGTGTTTGATGGGACAGTGTAGAGGGAGCTTTACTCTGTATCTAACCCGTGCTGTACCTGCCCCGGGAGTGTTTGATGCGACAGTGCAGAGGGAGCTTTACTCTGCACGTAACCCGTGCTGCACCTGCCCTGGGAGTGTTTGATGGGACAGTGTAGAGGGAGCTTTACTCTGTATCTAACCCGTGCTGTCCCTGCCCCGGGAGTGTTTGATGGGACAGTGCAGAGGGAGTTTTACCCAGAATTTCAACCCATGCTGTCCCTGACCTGGGTGTGTTTGATGGGACAGTGCAGAGGGAGCTTTACTCGGGATCTAACCCGTGCTGCACCTGCCCTGGGAGTGTTTTGGACAATGTGGAGGGTGCTTTGCTCTGCATCTACCCCGTGCTGCACCTGTCCTGGCAGTGTGAGACGGCACATTGTCGAGGGAGCTTTACTCTGTATCTAACCCGTGCTGTACCTGCCCCGGGAGTGTTTGATGGGACAGTGTGGAGGGAGCTTTACTCTGTATCTAACCCGTGCTGTACCTGCCCTGGGAGTGTTTGATGGGACAGTAGAGGGAGCTTTACTCTGTACGTAACCCGTGCTGTCACTGCCCTGGGAGTGTTTAATGGGACAGTGTCGAGGGAGCTTTACTCTGTATCTAACCCGTGCTGTCCCTGCCCCGGGAGTGTTTGATGGGACAGTGTGGAGGGAGTTTTACCCAGAATCTCAACCCATGCTGTCCCTGCCCTGGGAGTGTTTGATGGGACAGTGCAGAGGGAGCTTTACCCTGCATCTAACCCATGCTGGAACTGCCCCGGGAGTGTTTGATGGGACAGTGTAGAGGGAGCTTTACCCTGCATCTAACCCATGCTGGACCTGCCCTGGGAGTGTTTGATGGGACAGTGTAGAGGGAGCTTTACTCTGTATCTAACCCGTGCTGTACCTGCCCTGGGAGTGTTTGATGGGACAGTGTGGAGGGAGCTTTACTCGGTATCTAACCCGTGCTGGACCTGCCCCGGGAGTGTTGGATGAGACAGTGCAGAGGGAGCTTTATTCTGTATCTAACCCGTGCTGTCCCTTCCCCGGGAGTGTTTGATGAGACAGTGCAGAGGGAGCTTTACTCGGGATCTGACCCGTGCTGCACCTGCCCCGGGAGTGTTTGATGAGACAGTGCAGAGGGAGCTTTACTCTGTATCTAACCCGTGCTGCACCTGCCCTGGGAATGTTTTGGACAATGTGGAGGGTGCTTTGCTCTGCATCTACCCCGTGCTGCACCTGTCCTGGCAGTGTGAGACGGCACATTGTCGAGGGAGCTTTCCTCTGTATCGAACCCGTGCTGTACATGCCCCGGGACTGTTTGATGGGACAGTGTGGAGTGAGCTTTACTCTGTATCTCACCCGTGCAGTCCCTGCCCTGGGAGTGTTTGATGGGACAGTGTGGAGGGAGCTTTACTCTGTATCTAACCCGTGCAGTCCCTGCCCTGGGAGTGTTTGATGGGACAGTGTGGAGGCAGCTTTACTCTGTATCTAACCCGTGCTGTCCCTGCCCTGGGAGTGTTTGATGGGACAGTGCAGAGGGAGCTTTTCTCGGTATCTATTCCGTGCTGTCGCAGCCCTGGGAGTGTTTGATGGAACATTGCAGAGAGAACTTTACACTCTATCTCACCTTATTGTACCTGCCCTGGGAGTGTTTGATGGGACAGTGCAGAGGGAACTTTACACTCCATCTCACCCGTGCTTTACCTGCCCCGGGAGTGTTTGACGGGACAGTGTCGAGGGAGCTTTACCCTGTATCTGAACTGTGCTGTTCCTGCCCCGGGAGTGTTTAGGACACTGTAGAGGGACCTTGACTCTGCACCTAACCCGTGCTGTACCTTCCCGGGACTGTTTGATGGGACAGTGTGGAGTGAGCTTTGCTCTGTATCTCACCCGTGCTGTAACTGCCCCGGGAGTGTTTGATGGGACAGTGCAGAGGGAGCTTTACTCTGCACATAACCCGTGCTGTACCTGCCCTGGGAGTGTTTGATGGGACAGTGTAGAGGGATCTTTACTCGGTATCTGACCAATGCTTTAACTGCCTCCGGAGTGTTTGATGGGACATTGTAGAGGGAGCTTTACCCTCTATCTAACCTGTGCTGTGTCTGCCCTGGGAGTGTTTGATGGGACAGTGTCAAGGGAGCTTTACTCTCGATCTAACCTGTGCTGTCCCTGCCCTGGGAGTGTTTCGGACAGTGCAGAGGGAGTTTTACTCTGTATCTAATCCATGCTGTACCTGCCCTGGGAGTGTTTGGGACAGTGTGCAGCAATCAATAACCAATGATTTACACTATTCACCCCTATTTATTAAAATCTGGGATATATTTTCTGAACAGCTTCATCAACGGAGCCTCTCACTTTTCCTCTCCCTATTCTTCTTCCCAAAATGTATCACTTCACATTTCTCTGCATTAAATTTCATCTGCCATCTATCTGTCCAATTTATTATCCAGTGTCCGTGACACTGAAGCCACTTCCAGTCCTCTTCACAGTTCCCCACACTACCTATCTTGGTGGCATTTGAATTATCTGGAGATTTTCATCTTGTGCCCTATATACCCGAGCCCAGATCATTTCCCTGTATTGAGAAGAGCAATGGTCCCAACACTGACCCTGGGGGACACCACTGTTCACATCCCTCCAGTCTGAACAATATACATTATCCAAGACTCTCTGTTTTCTGCCCTTTCCCCAACTTCCTGTCCACGCTGCCCCACTCCCTTCAATTCCGTGAACCTTAATTTTATCAACAAGCCTCCTGTGCGGCACCTTCTCAAACACCTTTAGACAATCCATCTACACAACACCCACTGAATTCCCTTTATCACCACACTGTGTTATTCCTCAAATAATCCCTGCTGTCTGTCCTGAATTCACCCATTTCACGAACAAATGTTGAAATGTTTGCTCCACCCCACAGGGTTCCATCTGTTTAAAGCCTCACAGAGAGAGGTGGGAGAGGCCCATTGTTGGACAGTGTGAGCTGAGGGGTGGGAGAGGCCCATTGTTGGACAGTGTGAGCTGAGGGGTGGGAGAGGCCCATTGTTGGACAGTGTGAGCTGAGCAGGCGCAGGAGACGCAGACTTCAGTGAACACCGAGTGCCCCACAGATCCCAATATAAAACAGTGAACATTATCCCCAGACCTCAATATAAAACAGTGAACATTATCCCCCCCAGACCCTAATATAAAACAGTGAACATTATCCCCCCCAGACCCCAATATAAAACAATGAACATTATCCCCCCAAACCCCAATATAAAACAGTGAACATTATCCCCCCAGACCCCAATATAAAACAGTGAACATTATCCCCCCCAGACCCCAATATAAAACAGTGAACATTATCCGCCCCAGACCCCAATATAAAACAGTGAACATTATCCCCCCCAGACCCCAATATAAAACAGTGAACATTATCCCACCCAGACCCCAATATAAAACAGTGAACATTATCCCCCCCAGACCCCAATATAAAACAATGAACATTATCCCCCCAGACCCCAATATAAAACAGTGAACATTATCCCCCCAGACCCCAATATAAAACAGTGAACATTATCCCCCCAGACCCCAATATTAAACAGTGAACATTATCCCCCCCAGACCCCAATATTAAACAGTGAACATTATCCCCCCCAGACCCCAATATAAAACAGTGAAAATATCCCCCCAGACCCCAATATAAAACAGTGAACATTATCCCCCCCAGACCCCAATATAAAACAGTGAACATTATCCCCCCCAGACCCCAATATAAAACAGTGAACATTATCCCCCCAAACCCCTCCCCCCAGACCCAAATGACGACGGATCAGGGAACGTCTGCAAAGGAAGTTGGAATGGTAACTGGTCAGAGAGCGTCTCTTTGATAGAGAAATCGGGGTGTGTCAGTGAATATAAGAAGGAAAAATGGAGCTGGGTCAAGGAGAGCCCAACACCAAAATTGGGAGATGTTGTGGAAGAGGGGGAGAGAACTTCACGGGGAGGGAGAGAGGGGAACCAGTGAGTGCAGAACTGAACCCAATCAGAGTCAACACCTTCAGAGGGAGGGAGAGAAAACTCAGATGGAATGAAATATGTTGGGGATGGTGCGATGTGTTTGGATTTCAGCACAGGGAGGAGGGAGAGTGTGTGGGACGGGGATTTACAGTCTGGGGGAATGAGCGGGAAGAATATTCTGTCGAAACTAGAATTGTCTGTTCTGAATTTCTATCCTGTATTTACAGTGAGGACTTTTGTAAACTCCTTTTACAGGGGATTGGAAGGTGAGGATTCACAGACGGGAAAATCAAACCAAACCTCAAGTCAATCTGACCGAGTCACTCGATTCATCAGGACCTGAATATCATCGGCCTTTGAATGTGGAAGGAGAAATGTTTGTCTGTTCTGTCTGTGGGAAAAGATCAAACTTCATTGTGAGTGGAAAATCACTGAGTCACACACACCCGAGTGAGAGTGTTCCAGTGCACTGACTGTGGAAAGAGCTTTACCGAGTGACACAGCCTGAAAAAACATCGCACCATTCACAGCGGGGAGAAACCGTCCACGTGTTCTGTGTGTGGACGAGGCTTCAACTGATCGTCCAACCTGGAGAGACACAAGGACACCCGGACCACGGAGAAACCATGGAAATGTGGGGACTGTGGGAAGGGATTCAATTACCCATCCCAGCTGGAAACTCATCGACGCAGTCACACTGGGGAGAGGCCGTTTATCTGCTCCTCATATGGGAAGGGATTCACTCAGTCATCCACTCTGCTGAGACACCACCGATTTCAAACTGGGGAGAGGCCGTTCACCTGCTCCGTGTGTGGGAAAGGATTCACGTGCACATCCAGCCTCATTTCACACCAACTTGTTCACAGTGATAAGAGAAATTTTAAATGTTCTGACTGTGAGAAGAGGTTTAAAAGCAGGAATGCTCTACTGAGACACCAACGTACTCACACTGGGGAGAGACCGATTATCTGCTCCGTGTGTGGGAAGGGATTCACTCAGTCATCCACCCTGCTGAGACACCAGCGAATTCACACCGGGGAGAGGCCGTTCACCTGCGCAGAGTGTGGGAAGGGATTCGCTCATTCAGCCGACCGGCTGAGGCACCAGCGAGTTCACACTGGGGAGAGACCGTTCACCTGCTCCGTTTGTGGGAAAGGATTCACTTGTTCATCCAGTCTCATTGAACACCAACTTGTTCACAGTGATAAGAGACCTTTAAAATGTTCTGACTGTGGGAAGAGCTTTAAAAGCAGGAATGCTCTACTGAGACACCAACGTACTCACACTGGGGAGAGGCCGTTTACTTGCTCCGCATGTGGGAAAGGATTCACTCGGTCATCCGCCCTGCTGATTCACCAGCGAGTTCACACTGGGGAGAGGCCGTTCACCTGCGCAGAGTGTGGGAAGGGATTCACTCAGTCATCCGCCCTGCTGATTCACCAGCGAGTTCACACTGGGGAGAGGCCGTTCACCTGCTCAGAGTGTGGGAAGGGATTCACTCAGTCATCCGCCCTGCTGATTCACCAGCGAGTTCACACGGGGGAGAGACCGTTCACCTGCTCTGTGTGTGGAAAGGGATTCACTTGTTCATCCAGTCTCATTGAACACCAACCTGTTCACACTGATAAGAGACCTTTTAAATGTTCTGACTGTGGGAAGAGCTTTAAAAGCACAAACGGACTGCTGACACACCAACCGTTCACCTGCTCTGTTTGTGGGAAGGGATTCACTCAGTCATCCAACCTGCAGTCACACCAGCGAGTTCACATGTTACCACAGGGGTTGGATTCTGCTGTTAATCACATCCAGGACTGAACCATGTTCATTCTGACAGTTGGGGTTTGTTTCTGATAATAACCCCTATAACTGGGCTGGAGTTTAATATTCTGTATCAGTCTCAAATAAATCAGCTTTCTTTTCAAGACAGTGTACCATTGTTTAAAAAGGGAGAAAGGGATAGACTGAGTAATTACAGGCCAGTCAGCCGAACCTCGGTGGTAGCCAAATGATTGGAAACAATTCTGAGGGACAATATTAATCGTCATTTAGAAAGGCACGGATTAATCAAGGACAGTCAGCATGGATTTGTTCAGGGAATGTCGTGTCTGACTAAGTTGATTGACTCTTATGAGGAGGTAACGAGGAGGGTCGATGAGGGCAACGCGTTTGAAGTAGTATCCATGGATTTTAGCAAGTCTTTTGACAAGGTCCCACATGGCAGACTGGTCAAAAAAGTTAAATCACTTGGGATCAAAGGGAAAGTGGCCAGTCGGATCCAAAATTGGCTCAGTGGCAGGAAGCAAAGGGTGATGGTTGACAGATGTTTTTGCAACTGGAAGGCTGTTTCCAGTGGGGTTCCTCAAGGCTCACTATTGGTCCCTTGCTTTTTGTGGTATATATTAATGATTTGCACTTGAATGTGGAGGACTTGATCAAGAAGTTTGCAGATGATACATAAATTGGCCGTGTGCTTGGTAGTGAGGAGGAAAGCTGTTGACTGCAGGAAGATATCAATGGACTGGTCAGGTGGGCAGATAAGTGGCAAATAGAATTCAATCCAGAGAAGTGTGAGGTAATGCAATTGGGGAGAGCAAACAAGGCGAGTATCTGTCCATGACGGTATTGGTAGGAGTGACCACCGCACAGTCCTTGTGGAGCCAAGTCCCGTCTTCACACTGAGGACACCATCCAACGTGTTGTGTGGCACTGCCATCGTGCTAAATGGGATAGATTCAGAACAGATCTCGCTGCTCAAAACTGGGCATCCGTGAGGCGCTGTGGGCCATCAGCAGCAGCAGAATTGGAATCCAACACAATCTGTAACCTCATGGTGTTCATATTCCTCACTCGTATAAACATATGAATTAAGAGCAGGAGTAGGCCATTCGGCCCCTCGAGCCTGATCTGTCATTTGATAAGATCATGGCTGATCTGATTGTGACATCAACCCTACTTTCCCATCTACCTACTATAACATTTGACTCCCTTGATAATCAGGAATCTATCTAACTCGGCCTTAAAAATATTCAATGACCCTGCCTCCCCCGCTCTCTGGGGAAGGGAGTTCCTCAGACTCACGACCTTCAGGGAAAAAAAATTCTCCTCATCTCCGTCTTCAATGGGAGACCCCTTATTTTTAAACTGTGGCCCCTAGTTCTAGTCTCTCCCACAAGGGGAAACATCCTCTCAGCATCTATCCCTTCTATTCCCCTCAGGATCTTATGTGTTTCAATAAGATCACCTCTCATCCTTCTAAACTCCAATGTATACAGGCCCAACTTGTCCAACCTTTCCTCATAAGATAACCCCCTCATCCCAGGAATCAGTCGAGTGAACCTTCTCTGAACCGCCTCCAAAGCAATTATGTCCTTTCTTAAATAAGGAGACCAAAACTGCACACAGTATTCCAGATGTGGTCTCACCAATGCCCTGAACAACTGTAGTAAAATATTTCCACTTTTATATTCCATTCCCCTTGTAGTAAATGAGAACATTCCATTTGCATTCCTAATCACTTCTTGTACCTACATACTAACTTTCTGTGATTCATGTACTACGATACCCAGATCCCTCTGTACTTCAGAGTTCTGCAATCTCTCTCCATTTAAATAATATACTGCTTTTCTATTCCTCTTGCCAAAGTGGAAAAGTTCACATTTTCCCACATTATACTCCATCTGCCAAATTTTTGCTCACTCACTTAACCTATCTATATCCCTTTATGAACTCCTTATGTCCTCTTCACAACTTTCTTTCCTACCTACCTTTGTCTCATTAGCAAATTTAGCAACAATACATTTGGTCCCTTCATCCAAATCATTGATATAGATTGTAAATAGTTGAGGCCCAACCACTGATCCCTGTGGCACTCCACTTGTTACATCTTGCCAACCTGAAAATGACCCATTTATGCCGACTCTCTGTTTCCTGTTAGCTAACCAATCCTTTATCCATGCTAATATGTTACCGCTGACACCATGAGTTCTTATTTTGTGTCGTCACCTTTGATGTGGCACCTTGTCAAAAGCCTTCTGGATATCCAAGTGCACCTCATCCAAAGGGTCCCCTTTATCCACGTTGCTTGTTACTTCCTCAAAGAACTCTAATAAATTATTCAAACACGATTTCCCTTTCACAAAGCCGTGTTGACTCTGCCTGATTGCATTGAGATTTTCTAAGTGCCCTGCCAGAATCTCCTTAATAATAGATTCTCGCATTTTCCCCATGACAGTTGTTAAGCTAACTGGCCTGTAGTTTCCGGCTTTCTGTCTCCCTCCTTTCTTGAATAGAGGAGTTATATTCGCTATTTTCCAATCTGATGGGACCCTTCCAGAACCTGGGGAATTTTGGAAAATTAATACCAATGCATCGACTATCTCTGCAGCCACTTCTTTTAATACCCTCGGATGAAGTCCGTCAGGACCTGGGAACTTGTCAGCTTTTAGATTTAATATTTTTTCAAGACCCTTTCCCTGGTGATTGTAAATGTTTTAAGTTCCTCCCTCCCTTTCACCTCTTGATCCACAATTATTTCTGGCATGTTATTTGTATCCTCTACAGTGATGACGGATGCAAAATATCTGTTCAATTCATCCACCATTTCCTTATTCTCCATTATTAATTCCCCAGACTCACTCTCTGGAGGACCAACACTCACTTTACTTACTCTTCTTTTTAAATACCTGTAGAAACTCTTACTATCTGTTACTATATTTCTAGCTCGCTTTCTCTGGTACTCACATCTCTCCCTCATTATTCTTTTAGTCATTCTTTGCTGTTTTTTATATTTTGACCAATCTTCTGACCTGTCACTAATCTTTGTGGAATTGTATGTTTTTTCTTTCAATTTGATACTATCTTTAACTTCCTTAGTTGGCCAAGGATGGTATGTCCTTCCCCTCGAGTCTTTCTTTCTCACTGGAATGTATCTTTGCTGAGTGTTATGAAATATCCCATTAAATGTCTGACACTGCATCTCGACTGACATATCCCTTAACCGAAGTTCCCAGTTCACTTTAGCCAGCTCTGTCTTCTGTCACTCTACCATTACCAACAAGCCAGGGGATCAACCCTGGTTCAATGAGGAGTGTAGAAGAGCATGCCAGGAGCAGCACCAGGTGTACCTAATCTTGAGGTGCCAACCTTTTGAAGCTACAACACAGGACGACATGCATGCTAAACAGTGGAAATAACATGCTATCGAAAGAGCTAAACGATTCCACAACCAACGGATCAGATCAAAGCTCTGCAGTCCAGTCACATCCAGTCGTGAATGGTGGTAGACAATTAAACAACTCACGGGAGGAGGAGGCTCCATGAACATCCCCATCCTCAATGATGGCAGAGTCCAGCATATGAGTGCAAAAGACAAGGCTGAAGCGTTTGCAACCATCTTCAGCCAGAAGTGCCGAGTGGATGATCCATCTTGGCCTCCTCCCGCTATCCGCACTATCACAGAAGCCAGTCTTCAGCCAATTCGATTCACTCCACGTGATATCAAGAAACGGCTGAATGCACAAAGCCCCTGACAACATCCCGGCTGTAGTGCTGAAGACTTGTGCTCCAGAACTAGCTGCGCCTCGAGCCAAACTGTTCCAGTACAGCTACAACACTGGCATCTACCCGACAATGTGGAAAATTGCCCAGATATGTCCTGTCCACAAAAAGCAGGACAAATCGAATCCGGCCAATTACCGCCCCATCAGTCTACTCTCAATCATCAGCAAAGTGATGGAAGGTGTCGTCGACAGTGCTATCAAGCGGCACTTACTCACCAATTCTCAGTTTGGGTTCCGCCAGGACAACTCGGCTCCAGACCTCATTACAGCGATGGTGCAAACATGGACAAAAGAGCTGAATTTCAGAGGTGAGGTGAGAGTGACTGCCCTTGACATCAAGGCAGCATTTGACAAGAGTGCAGCACCAAGGAGCCCTCGTAAAATCGAAGTCATTGGGAATCAGGGGGAAGACTCTCCAGTGGCTGGAGTCATACCTCGCACAAAGGAAGATGTGATGTGGAGATGCCGGTGATGGACTGGGGTTGACAATTGTAAACAATTTTACAACACCAAGTTATAGTCCAGCAATTTTATTTTAAATTCACAAGCTTTCGTTTACAAAGGAAGATGGTTGTGGTTGTTGGAGGCCAATCATCTCAACCCCAGGACATTGCTGCAGGAGTTCCTCAGGGCAGTGTCCGAGGCCCAACCATCTTCAGCTGCTTCATCAATAACCTTCCGTCCATCATAAGGTCAGAAATGGGGACGTTCACTAATGATTGCATAGAGCTCGGTTCCATTCGCAACCCCTCAGACAATGAAGAAGTCCGTGCCCGCATGCAGCAAGACCTGGACAACATCCAGGCTTGGGCTGATAAGTGGCAAGTAACATTTGCGCCAGACAAGTGTCAGGCAATGACCATCTCCCCTTGACATTCAACGGCATTACCATCGCTGTATCCCTCACCATTGACCAGAAACTTAACTGGACCAGGCACGTAAATACTATGGGTACAAGAGCAGGTCAGACGCTGGGTATTCTGTGGCGAGTGACTCACCTCCTGATTCCCCAAAGTCTTTCCACCATCTGCAAGGCACAAGTCAGGAGTGTGATGGAATACTCTCCACTTGCCTGGATGAGTGCAGCTCCAACAACACTCAAGAAACTTGACACCATCCAGGACAAAGCAGCCCGCTTGATTGGCACCCCATCCACCACCCTGAACAGTCACTCCCTTCACCACCGGCGCACAGTGGCTGCAGTGTGTACCATCCACAGGATGCACTGCAGCAACTCACCAAGGCTTCTTCGACAGCATCTCCCAAACCCGTGACCTCTACCACCGAGAAGAACAAGGGCAGCAGGCACATGGGAACACCACCACCTGACATTCCCCTCCAAGTCACACACCATCCCGACTTGGAAATATATCACCATTCCTCCATCGTCGCTCGGTTAAAATCCCTGAACTCTCTACCGAATAGCACCGTGGGAGAACATTCAACACACAGACTGCAGCGGCTCAAGAAGGCGGCTCGCCACCACCTTCTCAAGGGCAATTAGGGATGGGCAATAAATGCTGGCCTTGCCAGTGAGGCCCACATCCCATGAACGAATAAAAAAAGAAAAAGTATAGAGTAAATGGAAGGATACTGAGAGGTATCGAGGAACAAAGAGACCTTGGAGTGCATGTCCACAAATCCCCGAAGTTAGCAGGACAGGTAGATAAGTTGGTTAAAAAGGGAGACAGGATACTTTCCTTAATTAGCCGAGGCATAGAATATAAGAGCAGAAAGGTTATGCTCGAACTGTATAAAACAATAGTTAGGCTCCAGCTAGAGTACTGCATACAGTTCTGGTCACCATATTACAGGAAAGATGTGATTGCACTCGGGAGGGTACAGTGGAGATTTACAAAGATATTGCCAGGGCTGGAGAATTTTAGCTATGAGGAAAGATTGGATAGGCTGGGGTTGTTTTCTTTGGAACAGAAGAGGCTGAGGGGAGATTTAATTGAGGTGTATAAAATTATGAGGGGCAAGATGGAGTGAATAGGAAGGACCTATTTTCCTTGGCAGAGGGGTCAGTGACCAGGGGGCATTGATTTAAAGTATTGGCAGAAGGATTAGAGGGAACTTGAAATTTTTTTTTCATCCAGAGGGTGGTGGGGGTCTGGAACTCACCACCTGAAAGGGTGGACGAGGCAGCAACCTTCATCACATTTAAAGGGAACCAGGATATGCACTTGAAGTGCCGTCACCTACAGGGCGATGGACCAAGAGCTGGAAAGTGGGATTAGGCTGGATAGCTCTTTTTCAACTGGCATGGACAAGATGGGCCGATTGGCCTCCTTCATCTCATAAATTTCTATGATTCTCCCCACCTCAACATCACTCTCCTCACACTGACCCCTGCGACAGGTGAAGAGGGGACATTTACCAGACTCGCCACTATTGACCCTCAGTGTCCCTCTCACGGGTGAAGAGGGGACATTTACCAGACTCTCCACTATTGACCCTCAGTGTCCCTCTCACGGGTGAAGAGGGGACATTTACCAGACTCTTCACTATTGACCCTCAGTGTCCCTCTCACTGGTGAAGAGGGGACATTTACCAGACTCCCCACTATTGACCCTCAGTGTCCCTCTCACAGGTGAAGAGGGGACATTTACCAGACTCCCCACTATTGACCCTCAGTGTCCCTCTCACTGGTGAAGAGGGGACATTTACCACACTCCCCACTGTTGACCCTCAGTGTCCCTCTCACAGGTGAAGAGGGGACATTTACCAGACTCCCCACTGTTGACCCTCAGTCTCTCACATTTCCCTGGTCCTGGACTCTGTCTTCCTGTACCAAGATGGCTGCGCATGCGCCGTGACGCTCCCTCCTCCTGTACCAAGATGGCGGCAGGTTCCCCCGGTAACCCGGGCCGGTCCCCGGGGAGAAGCCTCGCAGCTGCCGCCCGGCTGAAGACACGCGGGACCAGAGGATCCTTTTCGTTCCCTGCGGCCGCACTCCATCTTTAAACGACCTACAGCGGGGCCTCTCTCCTGTTTATGAATCTCCGGACC
This sequence comes from Heptranchias perlo, assembly GCF_035084215.1. NCBI lineage: Eukaryota > Metazoa > Chordata > Chondrichthyes > Hexanchiformes > Hexanchidae > Heptranchias > Heptranchias perlo. The sequence continues at coordinate 3,506,264 of NW_027139581.1, read as the reverse complement.
GGGCGCTCGCCGACCGTCTTCAGACCTCCGACTCCGTCTGTCGGCCGCTCAGAGTCTCTCCCGCGCCTGCGCGCTGAGCTCCGGGGACAGGTAAAGAGCGGGGTCTCCCGCGCGGGGGAGCAGGGGCGGTTCCAACCGTCAATGAAATGTCAGAGCCCGCGGGCCCGCCCCCTCCACACACAGTCAGGCCCCGCCCAAACATGGTCAGGCCCCGCCCACACACAGTCAGGCCCCGCCCCCACACTGAGCCAGGCCACGCCCCCCACACAGTCAGGCCTCGACCCCACTCCCTGAGTCAGGCCCCGCGCCCACTCGCTGTTTCAGGCCCCGCCCCCCCCCACAACACAGTCAGGTCCCGCCCTCACACACAGTCAGGCCCCACCCACATACAGACAGTCAGGCCCTGCCCCCACAGTCCCCGCCCTCACACACAGTCAGGCCCCGCCCAAACATAGTCAGGCCCCGCCCACACACATTCAGGCCCCGCCCCACACACAGTCAGGCCCCGCACCCACTCCCTGAGTCAGGCCCCGCCCCCACAACACAGTCAGGCCCCACCCACATACAGACAGTCAGGCCCCGCCCCCACTCCCTGAGTCAGGCCCCGCCCCCACAACACATTCAGGCCCCGCCCCCACAACACAGTCAGGTCCCGCCCTCACACACAGTCATGCCCCACCCACATACAGACAGTCAGGCCCTGCCCCCACAGTCCCCGCCCTCACACACTGACAGGCCCCGCCCCCCACAAAGACCCCTCCACACATGGTCAGGCCCCGCCTCCCATTCGGAGTCAGGCCCCGCCCCCACACCCGTGAGAGGGATACTGAGGGTCTGTCGTGGGGAGTCTGGTAAATGTCCACAAGTCACCCGTGAGAGGGACACTGAGGGTCAATAGTGGAGAGTCTGGTAAATGTCCCCTCTTCACCTGTGAGAGGGACACTGAGGGTCAATAGTGGGGAGTCTGGGAAATGTCCCCTCTTCACCCGGGAGAGGGACACTGAGGGTCTGTCGTGGGGAGTCTGGGAAATGTCCCCTCTTCACCCGTGAGAGGGATACTGAGGGTCAATAGTGGGGAGTCTGGTAAATATCCGCTCTTCACCCGTGATAGGGACACTGAGAGTCTGTCGTGGGGAGTCTGGTAAATGTCCCCTCTTCACCCGTAAGAGGGACACCGAGGGTCTGTAGTGGGGAGTCTGGTAAATGTCCCCTCTTCTCCCTGGAGAGGGACACTGAGGGTCTGTAGTGGGGAGTCTGGTAAATGTCCCCTCTTCACCCGTGAGAGGGACACTGAGGGTCTGTAGTGGGGAGTCTGATAAATGTCCCCTCGTCACCCGTGAGAGGGACACTGAGGGTCTGTAGTGGGGAGTCTGATAAATGTCCCCTCTTCACCCGTGAGAGGGACACTGAGGGTCTGTAATGGGGAGTCTGGTAAATGAGGGGGTTATCTCATGAGGAAAGGTTGGACAAGTTGGTCCTGTATACACTGGAGTTTGGAAGAATGAACGATGATTTCATTGAAACAGATAAGATCCTGAGGGGACTAGAAGGGATAGATGCTGAGAGGATGTTTCCCCTTGTGGGAGAGACTAGAACTCGGGGCCACAGTTTAAAAATAAGGGGTCTCCCATTTAAGACGGAGATGAGGAGAATTTTTTTCTCTGAGAGTCGTGAGTCTGTGGAAATCCCTTCCCCAGAGAGCGGTGGAGGCAGGGGCATTGAATATTTTTAAGGCTGAGTTCGATAGATTCCTGATTATCAAGGAGTCAAATGTTATCGTAGGTAGACGGGAAAGTAGGGTTGATGTCACAATCAGATCAGCCATGATCTTATCAAATGACAGAGCAGGCTCGAGAGGATGAATGGCCTACTCCTGCTCTTAATTCATATTTTCGGATGTTCCTACCTTTTGTGCTCTATGCCTCCATTAATAAAGCCCAGGATCCCGTCTGTTTTTTAACGGCCTTCTCAACTTCTCCTGCCACCTTCAATGATTTGTGTACATACATCCCCAGGTCTCTCTGGTCCTGCACCCCCTGTAAAATGTACTATTTAGTTTATATTTTGCCTCTCCTCATTATTCCTTCCAAACTGTATCACTTCACACTTCTCTGTGTTAAATTTAAGCCGCCATGTGTCTGCCCATTTCACCCGTCTGTCTCTGTCCCCCTCACTCTGTTCCTGTGCTCCACCTGGTTTACCACATTTCCCAGTTTCTTGTCATCTTCAAACTGTGAAATTGTGCCCTGGAAACCCAAGTGCCAACCTCACGGAGACAGGGCCCGCCTGTCCCTTTCAGAATGAGTGAGGGGATGAGCTGGAAATCCCTTGATGAAGTTTTCTGAGAGCGAGCAGTCTCTTTATTCTGATCATTGAGGCCGATCTCCATCACCCAGCGGGCCCCGCGGGTGTGAAACCGCTCGATGTGGCGCTGGGCCGCGGGCTCTTGTGTTTCTCTCCATTGGATTGATTCCCGCTCCGCCCCGATCCCGCCCGTCGGATCAGTGAAATCTTCAATTAATGACAGTCAATGGCGGCAGGAACTACCCATAACGCCCCGCGGGAGTAAATACGCCCTATCCCGTTTAAAGGGGCCCAGCGCGGAGGAGACGCTGCGCTGTCGCCAGTCGGAGCTGCGGGTCCGGATGCAGGTGGACGGGAGCCGGGGGGCCGGGGATTAATAAACCGGGGGAACAGATTTCAAACATCAGTGTGAGTGGAAAATCACCGAGACACACACACCCGAGTGAGAGTGTTCCAGTGCACTGAGTGTGGAAAGAGCTTTAACCAGTTGCACAGCCTGAAAAAACATCGCACCATTCACAGCGGGGAGAAACCGTCCACGTGTTCTGTGTGTGGACGAGGCTTCAACTGATCGTCCAACCTGGAGAGACACAAGGACACCCGGACCACGGAGAAACCGTGGAAATGTGGGGACTGTGGGAAGGGATTCAATTACCCGTCCCAGCTGGAAACTCATCGACACAGTCACACTGGGGAGAGGCCGTTTACCTGCTCTCTGTGTGGGAAGGGATTCACTGAGTCTTCCACCCGACTGACACACAGAGATTCTACACTGCTGAAAGACCTTTTAAATGCTCTGACTGTGGGAACAGCTTTAAAAACTCTGCAGATCTGATTCCACACCAGCGAGTTCACACTGACGAGAAACCTTTCAGTTGATCTCAATGTGGGAAGAGGTTCAGGATGTGATCCAACCTCACTGCACACCAGCGAGTTCACACTGGGGAGAGGCTGTTCACCTGCTCCATGTGTGGGAAGGGATTCACAACGACATCGCACCTGCGGAGACACCAGCGAGTTCATTTGTGACTGCAGGGGTTGGATTCTGCTGTTGTTGCTGCTGTTAATCACATCCAGGACTGAACCATGTTCATTCTGACAGTTGGGGTTTGTTTCTGCTGATGTTAATGACCCCGATAACTGGGCTGGAGTTTAATATTCTGGATACATGTTCAATAAATCAGCTTTGTTTTAAACACGTTGTTGTAGATTTTGGTCTTTCCCACCTGAATGTTTAGCACCACCTGACTGGAGCTCAGAAAGGACAATCTGGGGGAAGGATCGTCCGATGGGAACGGAACTTCAGCCCGGACACAGTCCTTCAGGGCCACACTGAGAGGGGCAAACGGCACTTTGGGCTTTCTTCTCTCTCTTCATTGACAGCAGAGTCGCCGTGTGGGTTAATCTTGAGGCGTGAGAGTAATGTGTCCCAGCCGCTCTCTTCAATGGTCCAGAGCTCCAGGCACGGAACAGAAGGCTCCTTTACAACTGTGTTTAGATCAGGAAGAACAACGGGGAGTGCTGGAAACATGCTGTAAATCAGAGATTGGTGTAAAACTGGGATCTGTTCCTGACTGAAAGGGAAACGGCAGGTTTAAGTTTCCAGTCTAAAACTGACTGGGAATTATTTTACAAAGATTGAACCTGTTTGTGTTACAGTCCTGTGTCTACTATATTAAGGCGGGTGTTAACTCATTTAAAATAAACCTGTTTAAAATAAATGGGTTAAAGTTTGCATTAAAATAGCGGAGGGAGGAATTAACAGGAGCCTGTTAACGGCTGGTACAATTATCCACCAGTCATTTGATCTCCAGATAAAGAAGGACCTGCAGTGTGTTTCCAGATTCCCTGTTTTATTGATGTGAGTGAGTTAGACACCATTAACCCAGTTCGGATCAATATGTTTACAGGAGTTTACAGGAGACCGAGGACAAATATCACCCACAATTGAGGGAGACAAAATCAGCCATTAGAGAAGCTGAGATATGTTTGGTGTTTAAAGAGATGGGACGGGTGCTCTGTGAGCCACTTGCCTGGATCTTCAACAGCTCAATAGAGTCAGGGATTGTTCCCTGAGATTGGAAGGTAACTCACTGAGTTCCCATTCTCAAAAAAGGGAATAAATCCGAGCCAGGGAACAAGAGGCCCGTCAGTGAGACCTCGACCAGAGGGAAGATTCTTGAAGGAATCCTAAGAGATTCTGTTTATGATCACGGGGAAAGAGGAGGGGCCGTTAGAGACACTCAACACAGCTTCCAGAAAAGAAGGTCGCGTCTTACAAATATGCTTCAATTTTTGAAGAAGTTGCTGGGTCACTGGATGAGGATAATCCGGTTCACATTGTCTGTCTCAGGGTTTTTTTTTGAAGAAGTTGCTGGGTCAGTGGATGAGGATAATCCGGTTCACATTGTCTGTCTCAGGGGTGTTTTTTGAAGAAGTTGCTGGGTCAGTGGATGAGGATAATCCGGTTCACATTGTCCATCTCAGGGTTTTTTTGAAGAAGATGCTGGGTCAGTGGATGAGGATAATCCAGTTCACATTGTCTGTCTCAGGGGTGTTTTATGAAGAAGTTGCTGGGTCAGTGGATGAGGATAATCCGGTTCACATTGTCTTTCTCAGGTGGGTCAAACTCATTTTCTATGGTGGGCCTGATCCGATATCCTGACACGTGGCCTGGGCCACATTCAGCAAAACTTATTAAACTAGAAATAGATCAAGATGAACGATATCGGTCCTCACAGCACACAGAAAAAATGAGGCCTCGAAGTTTCTCTGAGAATGACAGGCCTGAACTCGAGTTGGAAAACACAGTTGGAAAACATTGATCAATTGAACCAGACTGGGCGGGGCCTGAGGTGCGAGGTGGAGAAGGAAAAGTGGCGACCAGTGAACTTCGCTCCCTGTCTGAGGGCCCGGGCACTCGGGTTTCTGTATAATTTATTGATTGATTTTGTTTAATGTTTATTGTCCCTCCGGCCCCAATCTCGATACGATGACGAAATTTCTGTTCACCGATTGAGGACCTTCAATGGCGGAGAGATTACCCAGAATCCTCCGCGGCCCAGAACGTGCCCTATCAGTGACTACAGGAGCCCAGTGCGCAGGCGCGGGACTGGGCTGTGGAGCAAAGTGTGGGCGGGGCTTCAGGGTCCCAGTGACCGGGAACGAAGAGTGGGCGGGGCTTCAGTGTCACAGTGACAAGAAAAAATGAGTGGGCGGGGCTTCAAGGTCCCAGTGACCGGGATGTGGAGATGCCGGTGATGGACTGGGGTTAACAATTATAAACAATTTTACAACACCAAGTTATAGTCCAACGATTTTATTTTTAATCCCAGGAACAAGGTCCCAGTGACCGGGAACGAAGAGTGGGCGGGGCTTCAGTGTCACAGTGACCAGAAACAATGAGTGGGCGGGGCTTCAGGGTCCCAGTGACCAGGAACAAAGAGTGGGCGGGGCTTCAGGGTCCCAGTGACCAGGAACAAAGAGTGGGCGGGGCTTCAGGGTCGCTGTGACCAGGAACAAGGAGTGGGCGGGGCATCAGTGTCCCAGTGACCGGGCACAATGAGTGGGCGGGGTTTCAGTGTCCCACTGACTAGGAACGATGAGTGCGCGGGGCTTCAGTTTCCCAGTGACCAGGAACAAAAAGTGGGCGGGGATTCAGTGTCCCAGTGACCAGAAGCGAAGTGCGGGCGGGGCTTCAGGGTCGCAGTGACTGGGAACAAAGAGTGGGCGGGGCTTCAGGGTCCTCGTGACCAGGAACAAATAGTGGGCGGGGCTTCACCGTCCCAGTAACCGGGAACAAAGTGTGGGCGGGGTTTCATGGCCCCAGTGACCAGGAACAAAGAGTGGGCGGGTCTTCAGGGTCCCAGTAACCGGGAACAAAGAGTGGGCGGGGCTTCAGCGTCCCAGTGACCGGGAACAAAGAGTGGGCGGGGCTTCACGGTCCCTGTGACCGGGAACAAAGAGTGGGTGGGGCTTCAGGGTCCCTGTGACCGGGAACAAAGAGTGGGCGGGGCTTCAGCGTCCCTGTGACTGGGAACAAGGAGTGGGCGGGGATTCAGGGTCCCAGTGACCAGGAACAAAGAGTGGGCGGGGCTTCAGGGTCCCAGTGACTGGGAACACAGAGTGGGCGGGGCTTCAGGGTCCCAGTGACCGGGAGCAAAGAGTGGGCGGGGCTTCAGGGTCCCAGTGACTGGGAACAAGTAGTGGGCGGGGCTTCAGGGTGCCTGTGACTGGGAACAAAGAGTGGGCGGGGCTTCAGGGTCCCAGTGACCGGGATGTGGAGATGCCGGTGATGGACTGGGGTTAACAATTGTAAACAATTTTACAACACCAAGTTATAGTCCAACGATTTCATTTTAAATCCCAGGAACAAGGTCCCAGTGACCGGGAACAAAGAGTGGGCGGGGATTCAGTGCCACAGTGACCAGAAACAATGAGTGGGCGGGGCTTCAGGGTCCCAGTGACCAGGAACAAAGAGTGGGCGGGGCTTCAGTGTCCTAGTGACCAAGAACAATGAGTGGGCGGGGCTTCAGGGTCGCTGTGACCAGCAACAAGGAGTGGGCGGGGTGTCATTGCCCCAGTGACCGGGCACAATGAGTGGGCGGGGCTTCAGTTTCCCAGTGACCAGGAACAGGAGTGGGCGGGGCTTCAGTGTCCTAGTGACCAAGAACAATGAGTGGGCGGGGCTTCAGGGTCGCTGTGACCAGCAACAAGGAGTGGGCGGGGTGTCATTGCCCCAGTGACCGGGCACAATGAGTGGGCGGGGCTTCAGTTTCCCAGTGACCAGGAACAGGAGTTGGCGGGGCTTCAGGGTCCCAGTGACCAGGAACAATGAGTGGGGGGGGCTTCAGTGTCCCAGTGACCAGGAACAATGAATGGGCGGGGCTGAAGGGTCCCAGTGACTGGGAACAAAGAGTGGGCTGGGCTTCAGGGTCCTAGTGACCAGGAACAAAGAGTGGGCGTGGCTTCAGGGTCGCAGTGACTGGGAACAAAGAGTGGGCGGGGCTTCAGGGTCCTCGTGACCAGGAACAAAGAGTGGGCGGGGCTTCAGGGTCCTCGTGACCAGGAACAAAGAGTGGGCGGGGAGTTCGGGACCCAGTGACCAGGAAGAAAGTGTGGGCGGGGCTTCAGGGTCCGCGTGACCGGGAACAATGAGTGGGCGGGGCTTCAGGGTCCCAGTATCCGGGAACAAAGAGTGGGCGGGGCTTCATTGTTCCCTTGGCCAGGAACAAAGAGTGGGCGGTGCTTCATGGTCCCAGTGACCAGGAACAAAGAGTGGGCGGGGCTTCACGGTCCCAGTGACCAGGAACAAAGAGTGGGCGGGGCTTCAGGGTCCCTGTGACCGGGAACAAAGAGTGGGCGGGGCTTCAGGGACCCTGTGACTGGGAACAAAGAGTGGGCGGGGCTTCAGTGTCCGCGTGACCGGGAACAATGAGTGGGCGGGGCTTCAGGGTCCCAGTAACCGGGAACAAAGAGTGGGCGGGGCTTCATTGTTCCCTTGGCCAGGAACAAAGAGTGGGCGGTGCTTCATGGTCCCAGTGACCAGGAACAAAGAGTGGGCGGGGCTTCACGGTCCCAGTGACCAGGAACAAAGAGTGGGCGGGGCTTCAGGGTCCCTGTGACCGGGAACAAAGAGTGGGCGGGGCTTCAGGGTCCCTGTGACCGGGAACAAAGAGTGGGCGGGGCTTCAGGGTCCCAGTGACCAGGAACAAAGAGTGGGCGGGGCTTCAGGGTCCCAGTGACAGGGAACAAAGAGTGGGCGGGGCTTCAGTGTCCCAGTGACTGGGAACAAAGAGTGGGCGGGGATTCAGGGTCCCAGTGACCGTGAACAAAGAGTGGGCGGGGCTTCAGGGTCCCAGTGACCAGGAACAAAGAGTGGGCGGGGCTTCAGGGTCCCAGTGACCGGGAACAAAGAGTGGGCGGGGCTTCAGGGTCCCAGTGACTGGGAACAAAGAGTGGGCGGGGCTTCAGGGTCCCTGTGACTGTGAACAAAGAGTGGGCGGGGCTTCAGGGTCCCAGTGAACGGGAACAAAGAGTGGGCGGGGCTTCAGGGACCCTGTGACTGGGAACAAAGAGTGGGCGGGGCTTCAGGGTCCGCGTGACCGGGAACAATGAGTGGGCGGGGCTTCAGGGTCCCAGTAACCGGGAACAAAGAGTGGGCGGGGCTTCATTGTTCCCTTGGCCAGGAACAAAGAGTGGGCGGTGCTTCATGGTGCCAGTGACCAGGAACAAAGAGTGGGCGGGGCTTCACGGTCCCAGTGACCATGAACAAAGAGTGGGCGTGGCTTCAGGGTCCCTGTGACCGGGAACAAAGAGTGGGCGGGGCTACAGGGTCCCTGTGACCGGGAACAAAGAGTGGGCGGGGCTTCAGGGTCCCAGTGACCAGGAACAAAGAGTGGGCGGGGCTTCAGGGTCCCAGTGACTGGGAACAAAGAGTGGGCGGGGCTTCAGTGTCCCAGTGACAGGGAACAAAGAGTGGGCGGGGCTTCAGGGTCCCTGTGACCGGGAGCAAAGAGTGGGCGGGGCTTCAGGGTCCCAGTGACTGGGAACAAATAGTGGGCGGGGCTTCAAGGTGCCTGTGACAGTGAACAAAGAGTGGGCGGGGCTTCAGTGTCCCAGTGACCGGAAACAAAGAGTGGGCGGGGCTTCAGGGTCCCAGTGACGGTGAACAAAGAGTGGGCGGGGCTTCAGGGTCCCAGTGACGGTGAAAAAAGAGTGGGCGGGGCTTCAGGGTCCCAGTGACGGTGAAAAAAGAGTGGGCGGGGCATCAGGGTCCCAGTGACTGTGAACAAAGAGTGGGCGGGGCTTCAGTGTCCCAGTGACGGGGAACAAAGAGTGGGCGGGGCTTAAGGGTCCCAGTGACCGTGAACAAAGAGTGGGCGGGGCTTCAGGGTCCCAGTGACCAGGAACAAAGAGTGGGCGGGGCTTCAGGGTCCCAGTGACCTGGAACAAAGAGTGGGCGGGGCTTCAGGGTCCCAGTGACTGGGAACAAAGAGTGGGCGGGGCTTCAGGGTCCCTGTGACTGTGAACAAAGAGTGGGCGGGGCTTCAGGGTCCCTGTGACGGTGAACAAAGAGTGGGCGGGGCTTCAGGTTCCCAGTGACCGGGAACAAACAGTGGGCGGTGCTTCAGGGTCCCAGTGACTGGGAACAAAGAGTGGGCGGGGCTTCAGGGTCCCAGTGACTGTGAACAAAGAGTGGGCGGGGCTTCAGGGTCCCTGTGCCTCATTTATTTTCCTCTCACTCTGCTCCCAGTGGGTGGAGAACTGAACCCGACCAGAGTAGAGAGAGGGCGGAAACTGGGAGTGGAGGGAAGAAATGATGGAGATGGTGCGATGGGTTTGGATTTCAGCACAGGGAGGAGGGAGAGTGTGTGGGACGGTGATTTACAGTCTGGGGGAATGAGCGGGAAGAATATTCTGTAGAAACGAGAATTGTCTGTTCTGAATTTCTATTCTGTATTTACAGTGAGGACTTTTGTAAACTCCTTTTACAGGTTATTAGAAGGGGAGGATTTGCAGATGGGAAACTCAAACCAAACATCTCGTCAGGATCTGACAGTCCCTCGATTCATCAGGACCTCAATATCACCGGCCTTTGAATGTGGAAGAAGAAATGTTTGTCTGTTGTGTCTGTGGGAAAAGATTTCAAACATCAGTGTGAGTGGAAAATCACCGAGACACACACACCCGAGTGAGAGTGTTCCAGTGCACTGAGTGTGAAAAGAGCTTTAACCAGTTACACAGCCTGAAAAAACATCGCACCATTCACAGCGGGGAGAAACCGTCCACGTGTTCTGTGTGTGGACGAGGCTTCAACTGATCGTCCAACCTAGAGAGACACAAGGACACCCGGACCACGGAGAAACCGTGGAAATGTGGGGACTGTGGGAAGGGATTCAATTACCCATCTAAGCTGGAAACTCATCGACGCAGTCACACCGGGGAGAGGCCGTTCATCTGCTCCGTGTGTGGGAAGGGATTCACTGATTCATGCACCCTGCTTACACACGAGTGAGTTCACACTGGGGAGAGACCGTTCACCTGCTCCGTGTGTGGGAAGGGATTCACTCAGTCATCCCACCAGCTGAGACACCAGCGAGCTCACTCCAGGGAGAGGTCGTTCACCTGCTCCGTGTGTGGGAAAGGATTCACTCAGTCATACAGCCTCAGTGAACACCAACTTGTTCACACTGATAAGAAACCGTTTAAATGTACTAACTGTGAAGAGCTTCAAGAGGACAAGGGACCTGCTGAAACATGAACGGGTTCACACTGGGGAGAGGCCGTTCACCTGCTCCGTGTGTGGGAAGAGATTCACTCTGTCATCCCACTGGCTGAGACACCAGCGAGTTCACCTGTGATGCAGGGGTTGGATTCTGCTGTTATTGCTGCTGTTAATCACATCCAGGACTGAACCATGTTCATTCTGACAGTTGGGGTTTGTTTCTGATATTAATATCCCCGAGAACTGGGCTGGAGTTTAATATTCTGGATATATGTACTCCAGAGGGGCTCTGACCGAGGCTCTGTGGAACTGAAGCATAACTTCCTCCCCTTTGTATTCCAGCCCTCGAGATAAAGGCCAACATTCCATTAGTCTTTGTGATTAATTTTTGTGTCTGGGCACTAGCTTTTAGTGATTTGTGTACATGGACGCCCAAATCCCTTTGCTCCTCCACAGTTCCCAGTCTCTCACTTTCAGAAAATACTCCAATGTTTCCTTCTTGTATCCAAAGTGGATGATCTCACACTTCCCCACACTGAACTCCACCTGCCACAGTTTTGTCCACTCACTTAATCTGTCCCTTTGTAACTTCCTGCTCCCATCCACACAACTTACTGAGTCTCCTAACTTAGTGTCATCTGGAAACTTGGATATAAAACTCTCTCTTCCTTCATCCAAGTTATTGATAAATATGGTGAAAAGCTGAGACCCCAGTCCAGATCCCTGGGGAACACCACTTGTCACATCCCACCAATCAAATAACGTTCGCTTTATCCCCACTCTCTGTCTCCCACCTCCCAACTCAAGTCACAAGGTCACTTTCAATTTTGTGCACTTTTATTTTTGCGAATAATCTCTTTTGCGGAACCCTATCAAATGCCTTCTGGAAGTCCACACAGACAATGTCCATCGACATTCCCTGTCCAGCCTGTTAGTGACTTCAAAAAACTCATCTTGATTAGTCAGACATGACCCACCCTTTACAAATCCACGCTGACTCTCTTTGATCAGCTCAGACTTGTTCAAGTCCTCAATCATTCTGTCTCTGGTGATAGATTCCAGTAACTTCCCCACTCCTAACGTTAAACTGACAGATCTGTCGTTTCCTTTTCTCTCTCTTCCTCCTTTCTTAAATATTGGAGTTATATTTTCATATCCAAAGGCACAATTCCCGAGTCCAAAGAGCTTTGGGAAACTATGACTAATGTTTCTGTAATTTCCCCACCTGTTTCCCTTAATACCCTGAGGGAAAAAACATCAGGTCCTGGAGATTTCATTCTTTCATTGGGAACAGATAAATAAATAACGGCAGAGATAATTGATTCATATTTTAATATTAAACATTGATTATCAGATGGGTTTAATTTGTATTCCTTTAGTTACTTTTTATTGCTCACTTTGGTATAATTCACCTGTTTCTTTCTTTTATTGAATCAGTTTTTATTAATTTCCTTTTTATTGCTCACTCCTTTCATACAAACCTCAGAATCCCCAGTCTAAGTTCCCTCGGTTAACTCGAGGTTTTCACCACCACCACTGTAACTGGAAGATCAACTTCAGGTAACTACTGGGGAGATCACATGACGGGGGACCAGGACATCACATGACGGGGCACCGGTGAGATCACTTGACGGGGTACTGGGGAGATCATATGAGATAGGAGCAGGAGTAGGCCATTCGGACCCTCGAGCCTGCTCCACCATTTAATGAGATCATGGCTGATCTGATTTTTACCTCAACTCCACTTTCCCGCCCTTTCCCCGTATCCTTTGACTCCTTTGCTGATCAACAATTTGTCTAACTCAGCCTTGAATGTATTCAATGACTCAGCCTCCACAGCTTTTTGGGGTAAAGAATTCCAAAGAATCACGACCCTGTGGGAGAAGAAATTCCTCCTCATTTCCATCTTAAACGGGCGAACCCTTATTCTCAGACAATGACCCCGAGTTCTAGATTCCCCCATGAGGGGTAACATCCTCTCAGCATCTACCCGATCGAATCCCCTCAGAATCTTATATGTTTCAATAAGATCTCCTCTCATTTTTCTGAACTCCAATGAGTATAGACTCAACCTGTTCAATCTTTCCTCGTAAGACAACCCTTCCATACCCTGGATCAACCTCGTGAACCTTCTCTGAACTGCCTCCAATGCAAGTATGTCCTTCCTTAAATAAGGGCACCAGAACTGTACGCAGTACTCCAGGTATGGTCTCACCAGCACCCTGTACAGTTGTAGCATGACTTCCCTGCTTTTATACACCATCCCCCTCGAAATAAAGGCCAATATTCTGTTTGCCTGCTGCACCTGCATGTTGACTTTTTGTGTTTCATGTACGAGGACATCCAGATCCCTCTGTACCCCAGCATTCTGTCGTATTTCTCAATTCAAATAACAGTTTGTTTTTTTCTTTTTCCTCCCAAAGAGGATGACTTCACATTTTCCCACATTAAATTCCATCTGCCAAATTTTTGCCCATTCACTTAACCTGTCAATATCCCTTTGCAGACACTTTGTGTCCTCATCGCAACTTGCTTTTCCACCTATCTTTGTATCATCAGCATATTTGGCCACAAGACACTCTGTTCCTTCATCCAAGTCATTGATATATATTGTAAATAGTTGAGGCCCCAGCACTGATCACTGCGGCAACCCACTAGTTACAGATTGTCATTTTGAAAATGACACTTTTATCCCGACTCTTTGTTTTCTGTTAATTAGCCAATCCTCTATCCATGCCAGTATATTACCACCAACACCATGAGCCCTTATCTTGTGCAGTAACCTTTTATGTGGCACCTTATCGAATGCCTTTTGGAAATCCAAATATACTGCATCCATTGGTTCCCCTTCATCCACCCTGCTCGTTACATTCTCAAAGAACTCTCATCAATTGTCAGACATGTTTTCCCCTTCATAAAACCATGTTGACTCTCCTTGATTGTATTATGAGTCTCCAAATGTCCTGCTACTACTTCCTTAATAATGGATTCCAGCATTTTCCCCAATGACAGATGTTAGGCTAACTGGTCTATAGTCACCTGCTTTCTGTCTCACTCCCTTCTTGAATGGGGGTGTTACGTTTGCGGTTTTCCAATCCACTATCTCTGGAGCCACTTCCTTGACGACCCTTGGATGCAGTTATGGAAAGTCTTCTCATTATTTAATAAATTTAACAATTACAGTCAAGGGATATTTCACCACATTCTTCAACTCCTCTCTGAATTTAGTCTGGGTCACGGCATAAATACACGTGTTGGTGCAGCAACTCAGGAGCTGGAGCATAAATCCCAGTTCTTGTACAAATTTAGGTAGAGTCACAGGAATAAAGCGTAACAGATACATTCGTTCACATACAAAATACAACAGAAACACCGCCCATAACAGGATCAAATTCCCCGATATAACAAACAGTAAAATGATGGATTTCCTTCTCTTCTTCATCTCTGGGTCACTGGGACTCTCCCCACTGCTGTGGGCCCGGAGTCTCCTGCGGACTCTGCTCGACACTAAAATGTGTCTGATGGTTGAAGCATTGAGCAGCAGAATCAGAACAAATGGAACAAAAGGAGTTACAATATAATGAAGGAATTCAATTACTGCCCACACCTGTGAATAAAGAACATCCCATGATGCAACACAAAACCAGGGATTATTGCTGATCCAATATTGATCTCCAAGCATAAAGTACCAGAAAGTGTTCTTCACACAGAACAGCACACTCACTGTTCCCAGAACCACAGCCGCCGTTTTCTCGGTGCAATATTTTGTTTTCAGCTTCTGGCAGCAAATGGCGACAAATCGATCAAAGGTGAAAGTGACTGTGAACCAGATAGAACAGTCTGTGGCTGCGTAAAGCAGGACGGCGTGGATATTACACATTTTAAAGGCCCACATGAACTGAAACTGAGTCCAATAACGAATAGGAATTTGCCTGAATATCAGATCAGTGATAACGACCAGTAGGTCCGCCGCTGCCATGGACACCAGGTAACGGGTGACACATTTGGAGAGACCGCACCTTCCTCGAGACAGGATCACAATCGTCACTAAGTTCACTGTAAGGAAGAGAAAAACAGGGAATTCTACTTCAGACAGGGAGTAAAAGCAGCAGCCTGGTCGAATTCAGAGTGAAATGTTCAGCGTTATTGTTGAATCCAGGGACAGAATCTAATTACTCGTGGAGTTGAATTCGAAGATCAGCCATGATCTTATTGAATGGCGGAGCAGGCTCGAGGGGCCGGATGGTCTACTCCTGCCCCTATTTCTTATGTTCTTATGTACTTTCCTTGTGACAGAACTTTCTGCTGCGGAGAGGGTTTGTTGTAAAGGACCGCCCCGGTGCAGCAGGAAACCAAAACCACCAGCAGGCCCCAGCTCCAATCCAGGGCCTGTCGTGGGTCGGCAGTGGGAAATTACAATGGCCTCAGCGACCGTGGGTTTGGAGATGAAGTAGAACGCCTACTGGTCCGATTTAACCTAAGATCCTGGCCAGGGAGGGGGATGGATTCAGTCACGAGGGAACGGAATTTGTGATCGGGGCCGAAGACAATGGCTTCAGTCGTCGCAATGTTTAAATGGACGAAATTTCTGCTGATCCAGGACTGGACGTCGGACAAGTAGTCTGACAAATCAGAGGCAGTGAAGGGGCCGGGAGAGGCGGTGCTGAGTTACTGCTGGGTGTGAGTGTACACGTGGAATCTGACAGTGTGCTTTCGGAGGATGTCGCCGAGGGGAAGCTTGCATTTGTGAAATAGGAGGATTGTTCCTTGGGTGACTCCAGAGATAACGGTGCGGGGGCGGGAAGATATGCCGATCGAGGAGATTCTCTGAAGAAGCCTGGATGAATAGGAATGGAACCGGGCGAGGGCAGTCCCAACCTGTTGGACAACGGACGAGAGGCGTTTGAGGTGGATGGTGTGGTCTCCCGTGTCAAAGGATGAAGAGGGATAGTTTACCACGGTCAGTCACATAGGATGTGATTTGTGACTTTGATTCGGCCCGATTCCGCGCTGTTGAGGGGCGGGAACCTGATTGGAGAGGTTACTGGTGCAGTTTCAGGCAAGAAAGGCATGTGTTCGGGAGGTGACAACAAGTTTCATGAGAGGAAAGGGAGGTTGGAGACGGGGGCGGTAATTTGCAAGGACAGAGAGGGCATGGATGGTTTTTTTTGAGGAAGGGGGAATACGGGAGATTTGAAAGGAAGGTGACAGTACCAGACAAAAGAGAACCGGGAAGGAAAAGGGTTAACTTCGCCCCTTTAGATATTACATTTGGACATTGTAAGTTTAAACTGCAAAGGCAGCAATGTGCAGAAACTTCGAGAAGATTCGAACAGGCTTTTGGTTCTCAAAACAACTGATGGGAACCTCAACAAATAGCAACTTGGAAAAATAGTGCTGAGAGAGTTTGAAATCTTTGGGAGAGACAATTCAAGTTGCTTACACCTGGTTTCACACGGGGAAAAGGCTGTTGGAGTTTTCACACGGTGATTTCACACGGTGGTTTCACTCGGTGGTTTCACACGGTGGTTTCACTCGGTGATTTCACACGGTGGTTTCACTCGGTGGTTTCACATGGTGGAAAGCCTGCACCTGGGGTCACATGGTTTTTATTGGCCCAGCCAACAGTCCATTGTCAATGCAATAGTGGGTGAGTGGCCAAAATGGGAATTCTCTTAACTTTTACTCACACCCCAACTGGCAAAATCATATAAAGTTGGGACATCGTGGCAGACTCTTTAATGTCGTTGTAGGAACCTTAAGAAGCTTCGCCTGGAGGAAGGACGTCCAACAACAAAAGAAGAAAACTTCAAGAGAGAGAGAGAGAGCTGATCGATCTTCTGCCTTGAGGCTGAAATCCTTGGTTTTAAGTTTGTATGTATTGTTTGATTTGTTTGATGCTTGTAAGAATTATGTAAATCATTAAATAATCACTTTGATTAACGAACCGACAACATACATCTTTGACTGACTATAGTCCAGGCCCTAAAATCGTTTACAATATCAGCTAGCATGGGGATCAGGAAGGGAAGTTGTGTGGTCGGCAGTTCAGTGGGAAAAGGGCCGAGGGAGCAGCAGATTGGTTTCATGGTCAAGATGAGCTCGGAGAGGGCATGAGGGGAGATAGAAGAGAAACAAGAGAAAGATGTGGATTCAGGGTTAGGGCTGGGGTGCAGGGAACTTCGGGAAGATTGGCTCGGTGGACTGGAGGAAGGTAGAGAAGCGGCAGAGGCAGCTGAATGAATGGTCTCAATCTTAGTGACAAAGAAGTCCATGAGCTCCTCGCACTTGAAGGAAGTGAGGGTGGACGAGGCAGGGAAGAGGGGTTTAAGAAGACGGTTTGTAGTGAAGAGAAGCCGGGTCATCTTCGCATTTCAGGGTGATCCTGGAATAGTGAGCAGTTTTAACAGAGGAGAGCAGGTCCCGATAGTGCTTGATGAGGTCCAGCCAGATCTGGCGATTAATGGCTTATCCAGATGTGCGCCAGAAGTGTTCAAATCTGCGTCCCTTGGACCTTAAGGAGCAACGATGGAAGTCGTGCCAAGGAGAACGAACAGGGTGAGAGAGAGTAAGGGGTTTACTGGGGTCAAGGGTATCAAAATGTGGAGGTGAAGGTGAGATTGAGCAGATCAGTAGCTGCAGAAGTATCGTGGCGAATGGAGGGTCAAAGGTGAAACAGTTGGGAATTTCAAAGTGATTTGAAGGAATGGGATTAAATCAAAACCAAAGGAAATAAATGAATTCAAACATAACTGAATAAACAACAACAATTTGCATTTATATAGCGCCTTTAACATCGTAAAACATCCCAATGCGCTTCAACAGTAGATGTCAGATAGTCCATGTGGACATCACTGAGATCTCCTGTAATGTGGCCCACGGGAACGGGACGAAATGAAAACAGTGGAAATCAATCAACTCAATCATAACTGAATAAATAATTTACTGGAACAAATATTATAGTTTAAAGCCTGTCCTGACCATCTAACACCAATGACCATAAGGCAGAGCGGGAGACGTTTGAAAGTAAGACAGCTGCCTGGAGCTGAATCATTATTGGATATTGTCCAATATTTCAGAGTGTGTTGGTGATCTGACTGTTAGCGCTGGTTTCCACAGATCAGTGTCATTAACTGTAACCAGCAGACCTTAAAACTCCTGTTACCTATGAACACATATTTCTGATCCGATACTCGGGTTCAGTGCAAAGAGCAGAGGGCAAACTGTTCAATGAAGAGAACCGTCCACCAACATTCCTTGTGTACGAGACTCAAATAACAGTCAAATCCTAAAAAATGACCATCAGTTGAAGAAAGTAATGAAATGTAATGAAAAGGACAGACTGTTCATTGGACTGGGACCAGTGAATCGGCAACTGTTCACATGTTACATGAAGGAAACAAGGTGCATTACCAGACATTGAACAAGAGGCTTACACTGAATACAATTAATAACCGGGTCTAAAGGACAAGGACAGTAAATACAGTTAAACATGGTTGACAGAATTATTTGCTGAAATAATGAATTACCAGGAACACCAACAGCAGCGAGGAGCGGATAGTAAATTCTTTGTGCATCATAGAGTGCCCACAGAATCCGAAGCTCAGTTGGAACATACCAGAACATTCTTTCATTATCTGTGAGATCCAATGATCACTGTTTGACCTGGAGGCAGAGCCGCATCAAACACTCTGATGTGACGCCTTGAAAACAGTCCCTATTTATATCTTGGGGGAACTCACCAGTGAGACAATTAAACGACACACTGACTGACATTAATTACAGTCACTGAAGAAACAGGTTAGATTAATCCCTTAACACCATCACTCTATATTGTCAATTATAGGTAAACAAGTATTTTACTGACATGAAGTGATGGTACCGAGAATTCGAAATATTACTTCAAAAAAAATCGTGAAGGAAGAAAATATGAATCCCGCAGTCTAACAGTACTGATGTGAAGAAAGAACAGCTTCACTGACAAGGTTCAGATTATTTTTGTGATACGAATTCAGCCGGCAATTTCAGAATTTTTCAAATCAGTTTCTGGGTTGGACTTCGCAAAAGTGCGAAAGACAAAAATGATTGATAGAAGCAGATCAAATAATGGCCAGTAAGGATACATGGGACCTGATATAACAATTGTCAGTAAGGATACATTGAGATGATAATAAAATGGTCAGTAAGGATACATGGGGGCTGATAATACAATGGTGAATAAGGATATATGGGGGCTGATAATACAATGGTCAGTCAGGATAAATGGGTGCTGATAAAATAATGGTCATTAAGGATACATGGGGGCTGATAATACAATGGTCGGTAAGGAAACATGGTGTCTGATAAGGTAATGGTCTGTCAGGATAAATGAGGCTGATAATACAATGGTAGGTACGGATAAATGAGCGATGATAATACAATGGTCATTAAGGAAACACGGGGTCTGAGATTACAATTGTCAGTATGGATACAGGAGAATGATAATACAATGGTCAGTTAGCATACATGGGGCTGATTATACAATGGTCAGAAAGGATGCAGGTGGATGATAATGCAATTGTCTTCAAGGATACATGACTCTGATAATGGAATGGTGAGTAAGGATACAAGAGGATGATAATACAATGGTAACTCAGGATACCGAAGGATGATAACACAATGGTCAGTAAGGATATCTGGGGTTGATAATGCAACGGTCAGTTAGGATACATGGTGCTGATAATTCAATGGTCATTAAGGATAGATGGGGCTGATAATACAATGGTCAGTGAGGATACATGGGGCTGATAATGCAATGTTCCAGAAGGATAGGTGGGGCTGAAAATATAATGGTCAGTAAAAATACAGCAACCTGAGAATACAATTGTCAGTGAGGGTACATGGGGTCTGATAATACAATGGTCAGTCACGATACATAAGGGCTGATAATACAATGGTCAGAAAGGATACACGGTGGCTGATAAAGCAATGAATAAAAGGGCAGTCAAAGGAAGCGTGCGACTGATTTGGGACAAAAAAGATCTTCTTGTGGAGGCGGCGGGCAAGGCTGAGGTACTAAATGAATACTTCGCATCAGTCTTCAAGTGAGAAGCGGATGCTGCCACTGTCACAGTAAAGGAGGAGGTAGCAGCGATATCAGATAGGGCAAAAATAGGTAAAGAGGAGGTCCTTGAAAGTTTGGCAGCACTCAAAATAGAAATATCACCCGATCCAAACGAGATCCATCCGATGTGACTGAGGGAAGTAAGGGTAGGAATTGCAGAGGCTCTGGCCACAATCTTCCAACCCTCCTTCGACATGGGGCAATGCCAGATTATTGGAGGAACGCAATTGCTATACCCATGTTCAATAAAGGGGCGAGTGATAAACCCGGCAATTACAGGCCAATCAGCCTAACGTCAGTGGTGGGGAAACTTTTAGAGACAATAATCCACGACAAAATTAATTTGCACTTGGAAAAGAATTGACGAATAAGTGAATGTCAGCATGGATTTGTCAACGGAAAATCGCGTTTCACTAACTTGATTGAGTTCTTTGATGAAGTAATGGAGAGGGTTGATGAGGGCAGCGGGGTTGATGTTGTGTACATGGACTTTCAAAAGGCCTTTCATGAAGTACCACATAATAGACTTGTTAGGAAAATTAAAGCACATTGGATTAAAGGGACAGTGGCAGCTTGGATAAAATATTGGCTTCGGGTCAGCAAGCAGAGAGTAGTGGTGAACGGTTGTTTTGCAGACAGATGGGAAGTATACAGTGGTGTTCCTCAGGGGTTGGTGTTAGGACCATTGCTCTATGTGATATACATTAATGGCCTGGACATCGGTACACAGGGTATAATTTCAAAGTTTGCAGATGATACGTAACTCAGGAATGCAAGAAACAATGTGGAGGATAGCAACAGACTTCAGGAGGACATGGATAGACTGGTAAAATGGGCAGACACATGGCAGATAAAATTTAATGCAGAGAATGTGAAGTGATACATTTTGTTAGGAAGAATGAGGAGAGGTAATATAATCTAAATGGTACAATTTCAAACTGGGTACCGGAACAGAGAGACCTGGGGAGTTATGCACACAAATGTTTCAAGTTGGCAGGGCAAGTTAAAAAGTCTGTTGAAAAAGCACATTGGATCCTGGGCTTTATTAACAGAGGCATAGAGTACAAAAGCAAAGAAGTTATGCTGAACATTTATAAAACACTGGTTTGGCCTCAGCTGGACAATTGTGTTCAGTTATGTGCACCACACAGGAAGAAGGATGTGAAGGCCTCAGAGAGGGTGCAGAAGAGATTTACTAAAATGGTACCAGAGATGAAAGACTTCAGTTGTGTGGAAAGACTGGAGAAGCTGGGATTGTTCTCCTTAGTGCCGAGAAGGTTAAGAGGAGATTTGATCGAGGTGTTCAAAATCATGAACAATTTTGACAGAATAAACAAGGAGAACCTGTTTCCATTGGCAGTTGGGTCGGTAACGAAAGCCACAAATTTAAGGTGATTGGCACAAGAACCAGAGGCGACATGAAGAAACATTGTTTTAATACAGATCTTTGTAATGATGTGGAATCCATGGCCTGAAAGGACAGTGAAATCAGATTGAATAGTAACTCTCAAAAGGGAATTGGATAAATACTGGAACAGAAAAAAAAATAGAGGCTCGAGGGGCTGAATGGCCTCTTCATGTTCCGAAGCTAACTCCACTTACCCATAATGCCTGTAATAGCCATATTATCATTGTTTAATGATAAAACCTATAGAGAACCACAGTTATTTTCCAACAATGGTAACTTATTTTAACCCTGGTGAATGGTTTTCCTCTTGAACGAACGATTGTCTTTGAAATGGGACACACACTGACCGCCCATTATTCTCCCATCATTGTTCACCGCCCACCAGCTGCCATCCTGTGCCCACGAAGATGAGTCTGACGGACAGATTAATCCCATTTTAAATGATCTTCCTCCACATTTACCAGGAATACAAGTGTCTGCCGCCTTCCACAAAGAGGCGCGAGGCATTGTCTGTGACTCCGTGCAGCAGCCTCGATGAGAAGTTTAAACCAAAGGGAAGTAAGTCTGAAATTGCAGATAAATCCTTGGATTTCTGTCCCATTCACCATAAACCTGGGTTAGGGGTAAAGATACATTGATCACCTATTCCTCTATTCCCCGGACATTCTTGAGGCGAAGATCCTGTCCAGGTTTGGCTGCTCCCTGGGGAGCTCCCTTTGCTCTGTCGCTCTATCCTTGACAATCCGTTGCCATCCATTGTCCTTTCTCCCCCAATCATCTCTTTTCCACTTTTTTAGTTCCCCTGGCTCCAATAGTGGGTGCATTTGAGCCCGAACTACAAGTTCAAGCTACAAGTTTAAAGTTATCTGGACCCACTGCCCATCCCCCGACCATGCCTGCTCTTTGTTTTCATCACTGAGCGCTGGATCTTTGCTCAAATTTGGATTCCAAATTTCTGGACTTCTCTGCCGTCAAGACGACGCTTCTCCACTGGACTACACTGCAAGACTCAGCTGCTGTGACTCTGATCTGCTATTCAGTTGCTTAAGTTTTCAGGGAACTTTGACCAGCCCACAGCCCAACCCTCACCACTGCTGTTATCTGCTGAGCTGATGACTGTCCCATTGGTCCGACTGGTTTTTCAGTTTTATTTTACTGAAGTGAGAATTCCTGACCAGAAATTCACTCTCCTGGGCCGTAGACCATCTCTCCACCGCTTCTGGATCTTACAATGACCTCCAACTTCGACACCGTTTTTCTGCCCCGCGATCGATTCTGCACACATCCGAGCTCTTCATTCTCACGGAAATACCTCCAGCAGTGCCTTCTCTGATACTTCAAACAGCTTCTGGATTCTCTCTCCCTCCGCTCCTGTCTCCGAACCAGGACATCAGTTCGTTGATGCTCCAAGCTGACTCCACCCTATCTACGTCATCTTTATCCCACCAAGGGACTTCCAACTGTAACTTTGTTCTCCCTCCTATTGTCTTCTCGATGTCCTGTTTATTGCCAGGACATTTCTATCCCAATCTTGCTCTGTAACCGGGCCTATGTAACCTGAGTTTCCCTGTGTCCATTCACGTGTGTGTTTTTGCGGCCGCTCCAGACCCGAGCCCATCGCTTCTATTTCCCCTTTTTTCTTCTTTTCTCTTTACCCCTTCTAGGCCCCTCCCTCCTGTCGTCATGCCTCCTTTCATTTCTCTCCTCTCGGGTACTCTGACCCCCAATCCCTATCCCAACCCTCCAGCACTCCTCCACCTTCCTACTCTCCAAACGCCATCCCAGGCTTGACTCCCTCTTAGATAATCCCACATCTTCCCTCTGTGCCTCTCTTGACATCCTCTGAAGGGCCCATCGAGACACTGGTCGCTCCCTCCTTGTGAGCAGCAACCCCAACTGCCCCTTCCGACTCTCTCACCGACCTTCCAACCCAACGTATCCGCTGCGGGCTAACCTTCCTGTCCCACTTACCCCTCCCAGCCCTGACACTGTCCATTCTGCCAGCGGATCAGCTATCGTCGCCCCTCTCCGCATCTCCCTCCAGAATGTCCGTTCACTTGTGATCAAAGCCTTTGCCATCCATGATCTTAATGTGGATGATTGCATCGATATCGTGGCCTTGACAGAAACCTGGCTGACGGGTGATGACACCTTCCCCCTTAATTAAGCCTGACGCTTGGTTATATCTATCACTTGACCCGCCCAGACCGCCGCGGTGGCGGTGTGCATCTTATCACCAAATTTCACCAATGTCTGACCCCCTACTCCTCTGGCACCTTCTCCTCCTTTGAGCATCTCACGTTGTTCCGCTCCTCTCACCTCTCCGAAAAAATCCTCGTTCTCCACCGCCACCCAAATCCCACGCCACGTTTCTCACCGAGATATCGTCACTGCTTCCCTCCCTCAACCTCTACACCGAGCGACTTCTCATCCTCGGTGATTTCAATCTCCATCTTTACTCACCATTATCTCTCTTCTCTGAGTTCACTGCCCTCCTATCCTCCCTTAATCTCTCATATGAACATACGAACTGGGCATCCAGGGGGTGCTTTTGGCCGTCAGCAGCAGCAGCAGAATTATACTCCAACACAATCTGTAACCTCATGGCGCGACATATTCCTCACTGGTACGAACATACGAATTAAGAGAAGAAGTAGGCCATTCGGCCCCTCGAGCCTGCTCTGCCATTTGATAAGATCATGGCTGATCTGATTGTGACATCAACCCTGCTTTCCCGTCTCCCTACTATAACATTTGACTCCCTTGATAATCAGGAATCTATCTAACTCAGCCTTAAAAATATTCAATGACCCTGCCTCCACCGCTCTCTGGGGAAGGGAGTTCCACAGACTCACGTTCCTCTGAGAGAAAAAAATTCTCCTCATCTCCGTCTTAAATGGGAGACCCCTGGTTTTTAAACTGTGGCCCTAGTCTCTCTAGTCTCTCCCACAAGGGGAAACATCCTCTCAGCAGCTGCCCATTCTAGTCCCCTCAGGATCTTATATGTTTCAATAAGATCACCTCTCATTCTTCTTATCTCCAGTGTATACAGGCACAACGTGTCCAACCTTTCCTTATAAGATAACCACCTCAACCCAGGAATCAGTCGAGTGAACCTTCTCTGAACCGCCTCCCAAATAATTATGTCCTTTCTTAAATAAGGAGACCAAAACTGCACACAGTATTCTAGATGTCGTCTCACCAATGCCTGTACAACTGTAGCAAAACATCTCCACTTTTATATTCCATTCCCATTGCAATAAATGACAACATTCCATTTGCCTTCCCAATCACTTGCTGTACCTGCATACTAACTTTTTGTGATTCTTGTACTAGGACACCCAAATCCCTCTGTACCTCAGAGTTCTGCAATCTCTCTTCATTTAAGTAATGTACTGCTTTTCTATTCCTCTTGCCAAAGTGGACAAGTTCACATTTTCCCACATTATACACCATCTGCCAATTTTTTGCCCACTCAACCTATTTAACCTATTTATATCCCTTTGTAGACTCCTTATGTCCTCTTCACAACTTACTTTCCTACCTACCTTTGTGTCATAAGCAAATTTAGCAACTACACATTCGGTCCCTTCATCCAAGTCATTGATATGGATTGTAAATATTTGAGACCCAAGCACTGATCCCTCTGGCACTCTACTTCCTGCAACTTGCTGACCTGAAAATGACCCATTTTTGCCTACTCTCTGTTTCCTGTCAGCTAACCAATCCTTTACCATACGGTCGCTCTCCCACCATATCAATTCCCCATCCCATATTCATAGCCACCGCCTCGACCTTGCCATCTCACGTGACCTCTCTACTCCTATCGTGTCAATCACGGATACGGCCATCTCTGACCACTAAGTTGTATCCCTCTCCAACCGTATCGACACACCCCCTCCCAACTGCACTTCTTTCTGTGTTCGTCCCTGGAACAAACTCTACACCAAATCACTTATAAAGGCAATTTCAAATTCACAACTGTCTAGCCTTTGCCCCTCCATTCTCCACGAAATTTCTGTAGCTACTGATCTGCTCAGTCACAACCTCACCTCCACCTTTGATGCCCTTGTCCCCATTAAAACCATTATTCTCTCTCACCCGGGTCGCTCCGCCTAGTACGGCCCCTGTTTCCGCTCCCTTAAGTCCAGGGGACGCAGAATGGAAAGTTTATGCTGGACAACTGGTTTAGCCATTCATCGCCAGATCTGGCTGGACCACATAAAGCACTATCGGGTCCTGATCTCCTCTGCCAAAACTGCTCACTTTTCCAGGATCACCATTGGCGGCCGTGCCTTCAGCTGCCGAGGCTCTTCGTTCTGGAATTTCCTCTCGAAATCTCTCCGCCTCTCGACCTCTCTCGCCTCCTTTAGGATGATGCTAACAAACTACCTCTTTGACCAAACGTTTGGTCACCTGTCCTAATATCTCCTTATGTGGCTCGGTGTCAAAGTTTATTTGATGATCGCTCATGTGAAGCACCTTGGAACGTTTTACTACATTGAAGGCGCCATATAATTGCAAGTTGTTGTTGATGTCGAATATATGCGGGGATTAAAGAGTGGCAGCAGCATTAAATAACGGTAAGTTATTGAGATTAAGGATCTCCACTGGTGCTGCTCACAAGTGAGCTGGAGAACACCCTGGTTAATCCCATGTTCCCATCCGTCAGCTGGCCCACTGATGCACAGCGAGTGAACCAGTCCGACTGTATCTTTGTTACAGACTAGTCGACCTCTCGTGGCATTGCTCGTAAGCGGTGATCGGGTGAAGAGGGATTAGGTGGCAGAGGATAATGGCACAAGGAGTCCTAACCTCGTTCAACCCTAATTTTAAATTCCCATGGCAAGCTATTCTACCTTGTCCAAAACAGTAGGACCAGAGGACACGGTCTGCACTTGAAGGGGATAAATTCAAAACTAATCTGCAGAAACAATATTTCAGTGAGCGAGTGGCCAATGTGTGGAACAAATTCCCTAAGGGAGACAGTGGAAGCAGTTGGTATCGATTCATTCAACTGTAAGTTGGATCGATTTCATTCAGAAAATATCGGATCCAGTATAAGAGTAATATGGGACATGACATGTGGTAAGTGTAACATGGTTGGGAGGAACTGGTGACTTTGGACCTATGGTTCCTCAAGCTCTCCACCACTGGGGTTTCCCTCTCCACGTGCCTGGGTCTGATGTAGATTAATTGATAGAGATTGATTGTCATGATTAGTCAACAACTCCATTATCATTATATCATGCGACTACCCAGGATGGTAGAAGGTCAACTAGATGGACCTTGGTCTTTCTTTCCTTTTGGAATTTCTATGTTCTTCAAAGCACAAGGCCGCTTTTGAAATGGGAACCGCCTCTGTAAACTTGTCACGCTGCAATTACACCCTCCCACCAGCAGTGGCACTGCAGCGCCTTCACTGGCAGGAGAATGCAACTGCATCGTGCCAAGTTGCAAAGGCGGTTCCCATTCCAAATGTGGTACAATGACATTGTTAGTGATATTCTTCGGCTCAAATTTGATGATTCTGTGCTTATTAGCATGCGAACTGTAAATCAGCGATCTTGATTATTACATGTCTATTTAACCATGTTAGTAAACAAAAAGCATTAAAACATCACAATGAACATGTCTGCTTTGGAACACACAGATGAAGTCCCGCTCACCAATCACCACTGTCCTCGCTGTCCGACATTGTATTCCAGTTCCCCAACGCCTCCAATCTAAAATTCTCATCCTGGTGTTTAAAACCCTCCATGGCCTCACTCTCGAGATATGTTCATATGAGAGATTAAGGGAGGATAGGAGGGCAGTGAACTCAGAGAAGAGAGATAATGGTGAGTAAAGATGGAGATTGAAATCACCGAGGATGAGAAGTCGCTCCTCTCTATTTCTGTCACCTCCTACAGCCCGACAACCCTCCGAGATCTCTGCACTCCTCCAATTCTGGCGTCTTATCCACCCCCCACACGTTTCTTCCAACCATTGGCGGCCGTGCCTCCAACCGTCTAGGCCCCAAGCTGTGGAATTCACTCCCTAAACCGCTCCATCTCCTTCAAGCCCCTCCTTGGAACCCACCTCTTCTGCCAAGCTTTCGGCAGAACCTCTTAATACCTCATTCTGTAGTTCAGTGTCCATTTATATCTGATTATGCATCTGCGAAGCGCCTTGGGTCGTTTTTCTAATTGAAAGTCTTGATCAAGAAGTTTGCAGATGATATAAAAATTGACCGTGTGGTTGATAGTGAGGAGAAAAGCTATAGACTGCAGGAAGATATCAACGGACTGGTCAGATGGGGAGAAAAGTGGCAAATGGAATTCAATCTACAGAAGTGTGAGGTAATGCATTTCGGGACAGACAAGGCAAGGGAGTACACAATAAATGGGAGGATACTGAGAGGTTTAGGGGGAACAAAGGGACCTTGGAGTGCATGACCACAGACCCCTGAAGGTAGCAGGATAGGTAGATAAGGTGGTTAAAAAGGCATATGGAATACTTTCCTTTATTAGCCAAGGCATAGAATAGAAGAACAGGGAGCTTATACTCGAACTGTATAAAACATTGGTCAGGCCACAGCTTGAGTGCTCCGGACAGTTCTGGCCACCACGTTCCAGGAACGACGTGATTGCACTCGAAAGAGTTCAGAGGAGATTTACGAGGATGTTGCCACTTCTGGAGAATTTTAGCTATGAGGAAAGATTGGATAGGCTGGGTTGTTTTCTTTGGAACAAAGGAGGCTGAGGGGAGATTTAATTGAGGTGTATAAAATTATGACTGGACTGGATCGAGTGGATAGGGAGGACCTATTTCCCTTAGCGGAAGTGTAATTGACCAGGGGAAATAGATTTCAAGTGATTGGTAGAAGGATTAGAGGGGAGCTGAGAAGAATTTTTTTTCACCCAGAGATTGGTGGGGTCTGGAACTCAATGCCTGAAAGGGTGGGAGAGGCAGAAATCCTCAACTCATTGAAAAAGTACTTGGATTTACACTTGAAGTGACGTAACCTACACGGCTATAGACCAAGTGCTGGAAAGTGGGGGTAAGCTGGATAGCTCTTTTTAGACCTGCACGGACACGATGGGCCGAATGCCCTCCATCTGTGCCGTAACTTTCTATGATTCCATGATTCAGCCACTCGAATCTGCAACACAGGAACAGTAGGAAGCCTCGTCAGATCCCCTCGCTGTTACATTGGAACAGGAGGATGCCCATTAATCCCCTCAAGCCTGTGACACAGGAACAGGAAGAGTGCATTGAGCCCCGCGAGCCCCTTATACAGGAACAGGAGGAGGCCATTCAACCCCTTCAACTTGTTACACAGGAACAGGAGGAGGCCATTCAGCTCCTCCAGCTTGTAACACAGGAACGGGAGGAGCCATTCTGCCTCTCAAGCCTATTACACAGGAACAGGAGGAGGCCATTCTGCCTCTCAAGCCTATTACACAGGAACAGGAGGAGGCCATTCTGCCTCTCAAGCCTGTTACACAGGAACAGGAGGAGGCCATTCTGCCTCTCAAGCCTATTACACAGGAACAGGAGGAGGCCATTCTGCCTCTCAAGCCTGTTACACAGGAACAGGAGGAGGCCATTCTGCCTCTCAAGCCTGTTACACAGGAACAGGAGGAGGCCATTCTGCCTCTCAAGCCTGTTGCACAGGAACAGGAGGAGGCCATTCTGCCTCTCAAGCCTGTTGCACAGGAACAGGAGGAGGCCATTCTGCCTCTCAAGCCTGTTAGACAGGAACAGGAGGAGGCCATTCTGCCTCTCAAGCCTGTTACACAGGAACAGGAGGAGGCCATTCTGCCTCTCAAGCCTGTTGCACAGGAACAGGAGGAGGCCATTCTGCCTCTCAAGCCTGTTACACAGGAACAGGAGGAGGCCATTCTGCCTCTCAAGCCTGTTGCACAGGAACAGGAGGAGGCCATTCTGCCTCTCAAGCCTGTTACACAGGAACAGGAGGAGGCCATTCTGCCTCTCAAGCCTGTTACACAGGAACAGGAGGAGGCCATTCTGCCTCTCAAGCCTGTTACAAAGGAACAGGAGGAGGCCATTCTGCCTCTCAAGCCTGTTACACAGGAACAGGAGGAGGCCATTCTGCCTCTCAAGCCTGTTGCACAGGAACAGGAGGAGGCCATTCTGCCTCTCAAGCCTGTTACACAGGAACAGGAGGAGGCCATTCTGCCTCTCAAGCCTGTTGCACAGGAACAGGAGGAGGCCATTCTGCCTCTCAAGCCTGTTACACAGGAACAGGAGGAGGCCATTCTGCCTCTCAAGCCTGTTAGACAGGAACAGGAGGAGGCCATTCTGCCTCTCAAGCCTGTTACAAAGGAACAGGAGGAGTCCATCCAACACCTCGAGCCTTTCAACGCCACTTTATTAGATCTTTGCCGATCTGTATCTCACTCCATTTCCCCGTCTTAGCTCCATATCCCTCGATCCCCAGACCAAATAAAAGGGGAGCTTTAATCACCTACTACTTTGTACTGAAAACAGAATCTGATCCTGTTCAGAAACTAGAAACCAGGGAAACAGACAGACTAAGTGAGTGGGCAAAACTGGGGGAGAATTTATGTTTAATGTGGGCAAGTGTGAGACCATCCACTTTAGGTCAGAGAAAAACTAAGGAGAATATTTTCTTAATGGGGAGAGATTAGGAACCGTGGATGAGCAGAGAGATTGTGGGGTTCAAGTACACAATTCACCAAAATTAATCAAAAGCCTATTGGGCTGTTGGCCTTTATCTCAAGAGGGCTGGAATACAAAGGGGTGGAAATTATGCTTCAATTGTTTGGAGCTCTGGTCAGACCCCATCAGGAGACTGTCTTCAGTTCTGGGCACCGAACCTCAGGAAGGATATACTGGCCTTGGAGGGGGAGCAGCGCAGATTCACCAGAATGATACAGGGGCTTAAATCGCTACATTATAAGGACAGGTTGCATAAAATTGGCTTGTATTCCCTATAGTTTAGAGGGTTGTGCGGAGAACTGATCGAGGCGTTTAAAATGATAGGGGGATTAGAAAGGGGAGATACGGAGAAACTATTTCCTCTGGTGGGGGAATCCAGAGCAAGGGGGCCAATTTTAAAATTGTATCCAGGCTGTTCAAGGCAGATGTCAGAAAGCATTTCTTCACACACAGTGTAGCAGAAATCTGGAACCGTCTCCCCCAAAAGGCTGTGGATGCTGGGGGTCAATTGAAGCTTTAAAGACTGAGATTGATAAGATTTTTGTTGGGTGAGGGGATCAAAGGATATGGAACAAAGGCGAGTAAATGGAGTTGAGGTCCAGATCAGCCACCATCTAATAGAATGGCGGAACAAGCTGGAGGGTCTGAATGGCCTCCTCCTGTTCCAATGCTCATGAGTGATTAAAGTTAGAGATATGGCAAGCACCACAAGTGGGGTCGAATAGCGTCGACCCCGCCCCCCAAAACAGCTTGTTACAACAACAATTTTCAGCTGTGCTAGATCGCTTCTCAAAACGCTGACCTTTTCTCTCTTCCGGTTGGGTATTTTCACTGCTGATTTTCATTTGTCCCTTGCTGTAACTAGTTTAAAACTAACTATATTATGATCACTATTACCCAGATGTTGTCCCAATGAAACACAATCCACTTGCCCTACTTCATTCCATCGAACTGGATCCAGCACTGCTTCCTTCCTCTTTGGCCTAGAAACATACAGATTAAGACAGTTCCCTTTGCACATTTTAGGATTTCTTCATCCTCCTTGCCCTTTACGCTGTTTCTCCCCAAGTCTTCCCAATTTCTGTGGAAATAGTTCCAATATCTAACCCGAATACAGATTCCCTTCCTAGGCTTCATTGGAGTGAATCTACACTGTGCTCTCTATGTTTTTAATGTAGTTTCTATAATGGGATGCACAAAGCTGCACACAATACTCTGGAAATGTGGGCCAACCCATGTTTTGTACAAATTTGTCATTGCTTCTTTATATTTGTACTTTGTGACCCTACTTCTAAAATTCATAATGCTGTTTGCATTTGTTTATGATTGATGAAGCTGCCGTCAAAATTCCATGGAATTACACATTTGAGTACATAATTCTCACTTTTATTCAACATCATTCGGCGTCTTTTCATTAACTGTATACACAAATTCATTGATTTGCTTCCAATATCGTTCACTTTACATTAAAATACAGCTGCCTCGTGTCTGCTCAATCCAGACAAGCTGCCTGCATCGTTCTTTGATGTTGTTATAGTCTTCCCTACATTTTGCCAAACCCTGGTTTTGTTTCTCAGCAAAATTAGAGATTGTCTAAGTCCAAATCATCTCTACAAACAGTGGGACTTAGCAGGGTTTGGCACATGGACATTCCTTGATTAACCCGAGCACTGCTACCTGCTCCACAGTTTCAGATTTAATGATGGATTCGACGAGTGTCTCCACAAATAAGGTTAGAAACTCTGGTCTACACGTATCCAATGGATTTCTCTCTCCGTTCCATGCCAAAAACAGCAATCTAATGTCATACCAAGACACCACAATGTCAGAACATACGGGGTCTTTCTCAATCTGCCCCAGGGAGCAGTGATATCGGAGATTGGATGGCAAAAAGTGAATCAGTCCCGAACCGAAGAGAATAACTATTTAAGCGTCATCCTAGTCATCAGTCAGGGTGCAGTAAAATGAGTTATAACCAAAGAGAAAAAAGACAAATAACTAATAAATCTTCATCTTAGTCACTGTAGCTGGTCTCATCTGAGATAGCAGACTCCCTAAATGTTACCTCACAGTGGGACAAACCTATTTCAATGTGCTGTCTGTGGACAAACCAACTTATGTTGTTCGAACAAAAAGATTTCTCCGAGTAGCTGCCGATGTTAATGTATCTCATCAAATCCGCCTATTATATAAATCTCTTTCTGATACAAGAATATTAGCCCAGAAATTACTTTTGCTCATACTGTGGACAACTAATGAACACATTCCAATGAAAATCAACAACAACTTGCATTCACAGACCGCCTTTAATGTAATAAACATTCCCAAGGGGATTCACAGGGGCTGGAAGTAAAAGGCACAAACGGAATCAGGAGGTATGATGAAATCCTTCGGCAAGGAAGGTTTAAGGGGGGTGTAAAACGAGAGACGGAGGGGATCAGGTTGGTTTTAGTTGTGTGAAGGAATGGCCAGCCATGGTGGGATGAAGACAGAGGAGGATGTAAAGTATAACAATAACTACCTGGATTGATAAAGCGCCTTCAACATGGATAAAAGTTAAAGGTGCTTCACGGAGATATAATCAGACAAAAATGGACCCCAGCCAAAGATGATATTCGTAGAAATTACAAAAGATTGGAGCAAGCGATGGATGGAAAGAAAGAAAGAAAGTTGCATTTTTTAGCGCATTTCACGATCTCACTATTTCCAAAGTGCTTTGCAGCCGAAGAAATACTGTTGTAATGTAAGAAACACATCGGCCAAACTGCACACAGCAAGATCCAACAAACAACAATGTGAAATTCAGCAGATCATCTAGTTTTAGTGATGTTGGTTGAGCCATAAATATTGGCCAGATCACCGGGGAGAACTTCCCTGCTTTTCTTCCAATAGTGCCATGGGATTTTGTACATCGACTTGAGGGGACAGACAGGTCCTCGGTTTAACGTCTCATCTGAAGGACGGCACCTCTGACAGTGCAGCATTACCTCAGTACAGCACTGAACTGAACATTTCGTGTTCAACTCTCTGGAGTGTGTCTACGAACGCACAATCTTCACAGCTTCTAAATCAGAGGCAAGAGTCCCACCCACTGAATCACAGCTGACACCTGAAAGGGAGTAATGGAGATGGGGGGAGTTAGGGAGCACATTCTGGGGCGTGGATGTGGCTTAAGAATAATCTGCCAAAAGTCGGCCAAAGAGAGTGTGGATACACAAGCAGCCATGGGTGGAGGAGAAGAGAGAGGGCTGTAAAGCTGGGGGCGTTTGCAGAGATATGGAGGGCTGAGGTTCTGAAGTATTTAAGTTTCTAAGAAAGAAAAAAATAAAGACTTCGGAGACTGGAAGCCAATGCAGCTCATTAAGGTCTTGGATGATTGGTGAAGGAGTTAGTGAGGGAAAGGTGACAGACAGCAGAGTTCAGGATGAGTTGAAGTTTTTGGAGATATTAGAGAGGAGAACAAAGGCCAGAAAGGGTAGAAAAGCATGGCTCAGGGTTTTAGCAGCAGATTGGCAGGGCGAGTGGAACGGGAGTGATTCCGGACCCGGAAGTAGGCGGTCTTTGTGATGGAGAGGATATGGGGTCAGAAGCTCAGCACGGGGTCGAATACGACGTCGAAGTTACGATAAGTGAGGAATCTCAATGGGGCACTTTCAGTCTCCGTCCCCTAATATCACCCACAGTCATTTCTAGGCTGCAATCCTCAACCTGCCCTTTAAATCTCCTCGTGTCAGAGACTCAGAATTCATATTATAACTAGTAAACTGCAGGACCAGAGTGAAACGGGTCTGGTTGAGACACTGGATTTAATGTACACTGCGGATAAATCGGTATAAATTATAAATGAATCGCCAAGAGTGAATATGGCCAATACAATTATATGAAAACTGTAAATGAAGCCGCTCATTATTGTTGGATCAGTCCTGTATGAGCACAGATTTTAACTTTATTCCTGAGAGAGGTCTCATTAAGATAATGTCCTGGACTTTGAGATGTTTGTGTTATATCCACCGCATTATTTATATCGGAGTCAAAGCTGCTGATGTAATGTGTTTGTTTAAGTGACTGTAACTAATAGCAATGATCAGGAGTATAACCGTGTCAGTGGAGTCTTGTCCCCTGTATAAATCAGGGTTCATTGGAATGTATCAGCTCAGAGTACCTGCCAGAGTTATGGTTTCCAGAACAACGGAAGTGACTGCTTCTCACAGAAATGGAATATCCAATAATTTATCAGATAGAAGATATTTACTATCCTGCCCTTGCAGTAATTGGAGTGCCGGGTAAGCTGTTATCTCAGCTGTTAATGGTGTAAATCGGTGTTAACTGTGCTGCTGTACTTGGCAAAATATTTTTGCTCACTGAATGTCTCACACAGTCGCCTGTTCTCTTCTACCAGTTGACTGATGGAGTCTCTGCTCTTTCAGTTGCAGGACTGAGCAGTAATGATCCTTGTATATCCAACCCTGACCTTGTTACTGGATAATTGTCTGCACTAAGTGCACTGTTCAATAATGGCATCTCTTCAATTGTAAACTTTAGGTCTTGTAGCAATTCCATTATCTCTGTAATGAACTTTTTATGTCCAACACTGGCATTGTCACTGAATTATTCTCTGTACTAAATGTATTGGAATCAGGTGTCTGGGCTAAGAGCTGGTATCAGACCATCAGGAGCTCGGAACAGTTTCATGTTGTGGAACGAACGTGTCCTGCAGTATTTTTTCAAAAATATGTTTTGAGTGATTGATAACGAGACAGCTCACGGTCTCAGTGTTACAAGGAGGCAGCGCAATGTCCTCCCTCCCCAGTAACATGGTTCAGTTTAACTGGGATTTCAATGTATTTATTGGTTCTCACTCTTATGAAATATTATTTCATTGTGTGAATCTGGCGCAGCTCCAAAGTTCTGGCTACTGAACTGAGTTTGCTGCTGACTCTTTCACATCTCCTTCTCTGTGTCACGGTGGATGAGTTCATTGTAAAATGCAATGTTTTGGGGGTATGATAAATCAGTTTGCACTTTATCCATTGGAATCCTGAGCCCTTCGATTTATCTGTCGATTCTTTGCAGCAGCGGTGATGTTGGCGTTTTGTGATTTGAACAACAGCTCCATCTAATGGTGCACTTTATAATTACAGGAGAAGGAATTTCAATTATTGTGAGGTCTGTCTGGAAGAGACATTTGATTCTGTTTCTTCCATGATTTGCAGATGAAGTTAACAGTGTAGGTGAACAGGTGGAGACTTGGATCTTCTGTAGTAACATTAAACTATTCCACAGAGGATTCACAATTTAACAAACTGACACTGAGAATCGGATCCGTGGAACAGAATGCGCTGCAGGATGTTAGGATTGAATCGGATGTGAAAAGGGGCATTGAGAAAGAGTAGAGATGGCAGAATAATAGATAGAGAAGCGATAGAGACAGAGACGGAGACGGAAAACGAGAGGGAGGGGGAGAAAGAACGTGAGAAGAGAGAGAGAAAGAGAGAGAGAGAATGGGAGAGAGACAGAGATAAAGCGGCCATGCGGTGAATCATTCATCGGAATGAACTGTTGAAGCTTCCAGTGCAATTATGAAGAGGAAATGTGACTTGAGGATGTCAATAGGAAGTTGTCAGATTGTTAGAGTTTTATTGCACTCTCGCTGGGTGTATTTATCGTTATCAGGGCCTCAGTCTGTTTTGGTGATTGTTACTTTTCCTAATTCACTGACTGAATAAATAAACATAATTCAAATGTATTTAAAGAATAGAATTAGTGATTTCTTGATCCTAATGAATTATTAGGATACTGTATTCAAAAACTCAGAATCAGCAGAATTCACTGAAGAACGAGGTTGATTTAATTCATATATTTTAATTTAATTTTAATTGAATATGCAAAGTAAATTTAATGAACACATTTTATATCCAACCAGCTGTTCCCTGACACCAATAACCACCGAAATGAACCGTTCAATGTATTAGTTGGATTGTGTTAGTGGGACCGATAGATTAGATTTCCTCTCACACTCTGCTGCAGTCTCTCCCTGTGAATCCCAGCCTCTCCAACCACCACATTGAATCCTCTGTCTCCTCATCCATTGCTTCAGTTTATCCGCTTTCCCAAACAACCTGCTCCTAACTCCCCTCCTGCTCCGACATGTCCTTTTCATTGTCTCCCTCCCAATCTCACTCATTGCCTCGGTCTCCAGTTGCCTCTTCCAATCTGATCCGAAGCCTCAAACTCACGGCCACCGCTTTCGGCCTTTCCCCGTTTAGTGCCAACCTCTGTCGGTTCTCTTAACCCAGGGCAACAAACCAGCTGCACCTCCCTTGTCCACTTACCTTCCCGGCCTTCGCTCTCTTTCCCGTCAGTCTGGAGCCCAAATTCGGCTTTAACCCGGATTCCCGCTCGGTAAAACTCCTTCTCTCTTCCCCACTGGCACTGCGCTCTCACTCGGCCCTTCCAGTGGATCCGGTGCTCATTCATTCACTTTCTTTATCGATTTCACAATTCATTATTGATCATTGAGTTTAAAAACATCTCTCAGCCTGAAAGCGCTGTCCAGGTAAATGAATCAGTTTCCACCGTTCGATGCAGCAACAAAGCTGGAAATTTAACCCCAGATCCTGTCAAATTGCTGCTTTGGCTCCAGGTCTGATCAGTAATTTCTTTGCTTCCTTTTCTCTCTCTTACAGTTAACTTGTTGGCGATTGTGATCCTGTCCCGAGGAAAGTGCGGGCTCTCCAAGTGTATCAGTCGCTACCTGCTGGGAATGGCAGTGGCCGATCTCCTGGTCGTTATCACTGATCTGATATTGACACGGGTTGGTCTAAGTTATTTCCCCAATTCATTCTTGTTCATTACTCCCGTGTGTCGTCCCATTATGTTCTTGGGTTCTGCAGACACAGTGGTTTCTGTCTGGCTCACAGTCGCTTTCACCTTTGATCGATTTGTGGCCATTTGTTGTGAGAAACTTAAAACAAAATATTGCACCGAGAAAATGGCGGCTGCAGTTATAGGAACAGTGAGTGTGTTGGGCTGTTTAGAGACAGTTCCCTGGTACTTTATATATCAACCTTACCTTATAATTGATAATGTTCCCCGGTATTGTGTCTTTAAACTGAACTTCCGCACTTCCCCAGTGTGGGCCGCATTTGAGTTCGTTCACCTAATTTTAACCCCTTGTGTCCCGTTCTTTCTGATTTTGCTGCTCAATGTTCTGACGGTCAGACGTATTTTCGTGGCCAGTCGAGTCCGCAGGGGACTCCGGGGCCGCAGCAATGAAGAGAATCAGAAGGATCCAGAGATGGAGAACCGAAATAAATCCATCATTTTACTCTTCAGTATATCGGGCAGTTTTATCCTATTATGGGTGACCCAGGTTGTAAATAACATTTATCGGCGAATTTCAGACACTCGGTATTAAAATTCATTCACTGACCCTCGTTATATCACAGAAGCCACATCAGGAATGCTGCAGCTTCTCAGTTCCTGCACAAACACGTGTATTTATGTCCTGACCCAGGCTAAATTCAGAGAGGAGCTGAAGAACGCGGTGAAATACCCACTCAATCTAATTGTTAAATTCGTTAAATCGTAGAAAGGGCTGAAGGGTTTCAAGCACAATAACTATTTCTAGCCATTTCATACTCCACCCCCTGCACTACCCACCGGATGGAAAGTACATTTTATATTCGCTGAAATAATCTTACATCTGATTCTGATGTTACATTATATTGATAATCTGCCGCATTGAGGCGTGATTCGCTCTGCAGACAACACATGAATTGTTGCTCCAACAGGCGGCACGAAAGAGCTCAACTGGACTTCAACGAAATGGCCGCCCTGCAAAATGGGCAAACCTGTCAATGAAAGTAGCTACTGTGGGTCTGATCAGAATGGGTGCACTCCACATAAATGGAGAGATAGAATGACAGAGAGAGATAGACAGACAGACAGACCAACAAACAGATAGATAGATAGTTAGATAGATAGATAGATAGATAGATGGATAGATAGATTGATAAAGGCATGGAGAGGAAGAGACAGGGTTACACACAGAGATAAAATTACATATAGAGGCAGATAGAAAGGGGAAATGAGAGACAGTTAGAGCCATAAACAGAGAGAAAAGCAGATCATTGAGAAAGAACTAGTGAAAAAAGAGATAGAAAGGAAGACGGAGAGAAAAAGAAAGTGAAAGTGACCGAAGAGCAGAAAGCGGCAGAGAGAAAAGGTCTGTTAACAAGTTAAAGAAAGACGGAAAGAAACAGAGTAAGAGATTTGGATGGAGAAACATCTCGAGACAATCAGAAAGAAAAAGAAATAAACAGAAAAGAGGGAGAGAGGGAGAAAGAATAAAGGGCAGAAACAGAGAGGGGACAGGAAGATAAATAGAAAAGACAAGAGAGATGGAAAAACATGAAAGGAGAAAAAAATAATGAGAAAGAAATACTGGGAGAAAAAGCACAAACAGGAAAGGAGCATATTTCCATTAGAAATCAGAGACAGGAAATGAATAACACAGATTAAGAGAAAGAGAG